>NC_041387.1:378365238-378379093 GCF_002162155.2 Triticum dicoccoides
ACATTCTATAATATGAACATGAATTATTTGGACTAATATTATAAGAACTAAAATGAGAACACATATGATCATTGTAATTATAAGTATATTTATAAAATACAAGTAACATAACACAATTAAAACATTTGAGCCTTTTTGCATGCACGCTTGCATGTTGGGGCGGGTCTTTTATATGCATTATTGCATGATCAGGTGGCATATATAATTGCATGTTGAGATAAAAATATTAAGGGTTAATTATCCTTTTGCCCTCAGTGGTGTCCATGTGCTCAGTTTTGCCCTCAGATGCGAATTGTGCTCAGTTTTGCCCCTAGTCCGTGCGCACCGACTCGTTCCGTGAACTCTGCCGTCTCCGTCAGGTCAACCTTTTGACTCGGCCCTTACAGGTGGGACCAGGCGGCAGAAACGGCCAATTTTATTCAGACCATTGCACGCGTGGCTTGTGGGACCCAGCAAAGAGCCGTTGAGCAGAGAGCCGTTGGCGGGTGTGCTATATAAGCGGGCGACAGCGGTGGTGACCACGGCGACAGAGAGCACGGCGGTGACCACGGCGAGAGAGAGAGCACGGCGGCGGGAAGCTATCTGTGGAGGGCGCGGCGGTGGGAAGCTGGCAGTGGAGGGCGCGGCGGCGTTGAGATCCCCTTCGGCTCCGAGCTCCATGTCTTCCTCAAGCTCCCGCGCCACCTCGCGGATGCAGAGCCGGGCGCGTGTGGACATGCCTGTCTTCGTCTGTCCGCGGTGCCGGGCAAGCGTTGATCGAAGGGTTTCTCAGACACCGAGGAACCAGAATCGTCCGTTCTACGTGTGCAGCGAGAATGGGGTAAGAATCGGGGCAATTGAACCATTTTCATCGTCGGGATGTTTGAGCAATGGGTTGATCTGTTTAGTGTTCATGCAGGTGACATGCTTCTTTCTTTGGGTCGATGCTCTGGCCAAGACTCTGATGAATGAACTGCAAGAAGAGCATGAAGAATGGTTGCGCATGTTGCCACGAACGGCAGTGGCCACACCACGAGCTCCGGAAGAAGAGATGGATGGCGAAGCACGCACTGACAGAGAGCTAGCTATTGAGCTTAGGATGTTGAAGAAGAAGGTTAGGAAGCTTGAAGATCAAGCACTACCAATACCCATTTGCAAATACTTTTGGGCATTTGTAGGTATGGTAATCGCACTGGTTGTAATATTGAAAATGTATGGAAAGGCATGAATTATGAAGGAATTTGTAATCTTGAAATTGTTTGAGAAATTCACCTAGTTTAAATGTTGGTTAAAGTTGTTTAAATGTTGAAACAAAAAGAGAAGAAGTGACCAACATTTAAATATGTTGGAAAAAAAGAGAAGAAATTAGGAATTCAGAAACTTTTGATCAATGAAATGCAGCTCTCTGCTCTGCCTTTCTGTCCAAAAAAAGGTTGCTCTTGGGCCAAATTCAGAGCGTAGAGCCAAGTGCAGGCTAGACTAATGGGCCAACTGCATCCAATTAGGCCCATTCAGGGGTTTTCTTGCGTATTTTTCTGTTTTCTATTCTGATTTAATTTAGGCAGTAAATCATAATGCTGAAACTTTTTGTGGAAGCTAATTGAATTATTCCGGAGCCAAACAATTAATGTTAGAAATTTTTTGGAGCTGTTAATTAATCCAATTCAAATACACTGTGATTTAAATGAAAGACCAAAATGTCATGAAAAATGTGCCTCAGCTCTGGTAGAGGTTTACGCCAGGTGCCAAAATAAATGAACATTTTTTAAGGGCATTACATTGAGAAAAACATAATATGTCTAAAAAATGAAGGGTGGAAAATGCACAAAAAATTGGTGCGCCTGGGGACTCGAACCCAGGACCGCGTGGGTTTGTGGTGTTTAGGGCTACGCTGGTAACCCCTAGGACAGATGGCAAGACTTTGACATGGGTAGGGAAAGAAGGTATACATAGTGAGACTGTGAATTTTTTTTTAAAAAAAATAGTGAGACCGTGAATGTTGCACACGCGTGAGGGTGGTTTTCCTTTGTTTTGCACTTAAATTTTGGAGGGTTGGAAGGTTGAAAATGTATGTTGCACTACCACATGATTTTGGTCAGAGTGGCACTTGGTTTAGGGTTAGAGTGGCACTTGGTTTAGGATTTAAAGGGAATAAATTTGCATGTTAGTTCATGACTTTTTGTTTGAATGAAACAGAGGGCTTCTCAGCCCCTCCGAAAACCACAAGTTCTCGAACTTCATGACTTGTTTAGGGAAGAAATGATAAGTTTGGGCACGGACATTTTTTAACACACATAATAAGATGGAACACACCGTACCATTACAATAACTTAGATAAGTTCACGGACAGTTCACGGACACATGATGAAACATGACACGACACGACACGACATAGAAAAGCAACAAAATAAAAAACCAAACATGACGAGCTTGACTCCGGGCTTGAACATCTTCATATTGACCTCCTTCTTCCACCTTGGCCGCGCGCGCCCCTTCAACACCGTCTTCATCTTCACACCTCCTCCTCCTCATCGTAGGGAAGGGAGTGCATCTGGGCTGGAGCGGGGAAGATGCGCTCGTAGTTGGTGGAGATGTTGTAGATGGTGAAGAAGATGGCCTCGCAGCCGCACCAAAAGACTTGGCCGAGGAGCTCGCACGCGTCAAATGGGTTGGTGAAGGTCACGAACCTCGTTGAGGGTGAACATCCTCGGCGAGCCCCGTGGGAGGTGGGCATAGCCGGCTCTGAGGAAGGCGCGGGTGAGTTCGACGGAACCCCTCCACCTTGAAATAGCCCACACACGGAGCTCCCTCTCCACGAGCACGCCCGGTGGGTAGCGCAGCTCCGGCACCACAGGCGGACGGCTGAAGGTCGGCCCGTTGAACTGCATCTTCTTCACTTGGTCTCGCTTGGGGAGCGCTCGGTCGCTTGGGTGTTTGAAGTTGGAGAGGATCGGATCTGGCTTGTGGGTGGGAGAGGAAGAGAGGCACCCCATTTATAGGCCTGTGGGTGGGAGAGGAAGAGAGAAAGGATGAGAACGGTGCGTGTGTGAATCCGGACGCGTGTGTGTATCCGTTACGTTTTGCACACTTAAATTTTTGCACGAAAATGATGCATCTTTGACCGGGCAGTGCATGTGAACCGCTGCCCTGAACCACTGCCCTGAACCACCTAGCTCGCCTTGCTAGCCTAGCTCGCCTAGCGCGCCTCGCTCGCCTCACTCGCATGCATGCACGTCGCCGCCTCCCGCGCATGCGCAAACCCACGTAGCCGCCTCCATGCATGCAAGGCCTGGAAAGGCTGAGACGGGCTATTTACTGCAGTCTCAGGCCCAGACAACGAGACGGCCCAACGGTCCATCCAGCGCGCCCGATATTTGTTAAAAAAACAATCTCCCAGCCAATCAGATTGCATCTCGCGGATCGCCCCCCTCCTCCCCGCAGATTCCTTCTAGAAGGGTTAGATCGACGGCCCTTGATCACCGCTAGGGTTAGATGAACGGTCCTTATTCAGCGCTAGGGTTAGCGGGGTTTGGGAGGGGTTTGGAGCAGTCAAAGCTATGTTTGACCAGATTTCAAATGAGCATAATAAATTAAATAAAAATCAGAAAAATGAAAAACCTGCGCACATAGTCTTCTTATGTCATATACTAACGATTTAAGTTGATAAAAAAGATTTACATACATTTAAATGATAAGTTCATGTGTATTGTATGATATCTCGAGTATCTCAAACTCTCTTGTCTGAAGTGAAGAGAAGTGTTTTGGGGAAATGAACATGAAAATTTCAAAAAACTCACCACAGCTTCATTTTGGAGTGACTAAGAAGGATCCAGGCTTAGTTTTTCATTTTGATGTTTTACACTTGTTTAAATCTTGGTCAAAGTTAAGTTTGACCAGAATTCAAATGAGCAAAACAAATTTAAAAAAAATCAAAAAATGGAAAAACCAGCGCACATAGTCTGTACATATAGAATATATGTGTAGGAAAGTTATTTGACTGATTTAGATAAGGTCGAAAAAAACCTTGCTTAGAAATGAGGCCGTTTACCCTACCTTTGGACCCCTCTTTTTAGCACATTTTTCATGAAAATTTCAAAAACCTCACCACAACTTCATTTTGGATTGACTAAGAAGTATCCAGGCTTAGTTTTTTATTTTGATGTTTTAGACTTGCTTAAATCTTGGTCAAAGTTAGGTTTGACCAGAATTTAAATGAGCAAAATAAAATTCAAAAAAATCAAAAAAAAGGAAAAACCATGTGCTCATTCAAACATCATCCAACAGATATTTAAACATCATGTCAAACATACTTCTAACATAGGTCCAACATCATCCAACAGAAATACAACATGTCAAGTGATAAATGTTTCATAATACAACATCATTCCTTATTCATAATGTTTCATAATTGTTCATAGATAGCGTTGGGGCTTCTGTCTGTTCCTTGAGCTTCTTGTCATCACTTTGCTCCTCGTGCACCTTGTGCTCATTGTTTCTTCTCTTCTTCTCTTGGTTGTCGGTACCTTGCGCGTCTTCTTCAAACCTACCATAGAGCTGTGCAAAACATAAAGGGTCCAAACATAAACGGTAATGAGATCGTGTCAAGTGATAGATGTACAGTAGTATTTGACCCTTGCAAGATTTACATACCTAGCAGAACTCACAACAACAGAAGGTTGGTCACCATTTGGAGCCTCACTTGGATCATCATTTGGAGCCTCACTTGGATCACCATGATCACCATTTAGAGCCTCACTTGGATTACCATTTGGAGCCTCACTTGAATCATTATTTGGAGGATATTTTGGATCATCGTCAAAATCATCCGGCTGTTGACCATCATTTTCATCATCTGTTGAGGCAACCGGCTGTTGACCAACATCTTCATCATCTGTTGAGGCAACCGGCTGCTGACCAACATTTTCATCGAAGCCTTCATCGAAACTCTCTCCGAATGCTGGATCTACTGTGTTATCACAATACTTACCGAAATGACCAGACCCACCACATCTTGTGCACTTACGCTTCCTCGCTCCAAGTCCAGCTCCTTCGCTGCGAGGTCTTATTCGACTCTTCCTTGGTCTACCTGCTGCTCTCTTCAGAACTGGAGTGCAAAGCTTGAATCCAGGGTCCACCATGTCCCATTGTTGTTTTCCCTCCATAGCAGGCAAGGCATAAGCATATGTGGCTTTGAACCTTGCAACAGAGTAGTAATCATGCACATACTGCTGTATGTTCCCTGCTGGACCTGGGAGAGAAGTGATAAAAACAAGGCATGAATGCATGGCAAGCCAGTTATCTGCCATTGCCTACAACTGCAAGTTCTAGCTTCTAAATCCACTGGATATCTCCATTCCCTCTTCTCTTTATCCAAATATGATATCTCTGCTGTGGTACCCGAGCAAAGCGTCATGTTCATTTCCAAGCCTGTTGTCTTCTGCTTCAGTTCATTCATCACGGCAGGGATGATAATGTGGCCCATGAATTTTGCCTCGGCTATTCCTGCACGATAATGAAATTTCTGCAAGTATTCTATCCTTATTCTGTCAAGCAAATCCACCACATAATGACCCTTTAGTTTCCGGATCGTTGAGTTGAAAGACTCTGCTAGATTACTGTGCACATAGTCAACTTTGCTCACTTCACTGAATTGGCTTCTAGCCCATAACTTGGAGTGGTGTGTTTCCAAGTATTCTTTCACTTTGGGATTCATGTATAACTGCCTCAAGTGGTAGTTGTGCTTCTTCACACTGCATGTCAAAGATGCTGGCCATAAATTGTCGGTATACACCTTTCCTTTGAATTTCTTCATGAAATTTGCAGCAAGGTGACGCATGCATTCCCTATGCTCTACTCCAGGGAACACATTGTCCACGGCCACTTCTAAACCTTTGCAGGCATCTGTATGAATGACCAACCCATTGGGATGTGCAATAGCCCGGCGGAGATTATGCAAAAACCAAGTCCAGCTCTCCTCAGACTCTGTCTCTAGCACACTATAGGCAACTGGAAATACAAAACTATGTGCATCAACTGCACAAGCTGCTACTAACTGTCCTTTAAACCTTCCTGTGAGAAAAGTGGCATCAATAGCCAAATAAGGCCTGCAGCCTGCCAAAAAACCCCGGCGACAAGCCTCAAAGCAGACAAAAACCCTTCTAAAACATTCCTTGGTCTTTGTCACTCCCCTGAATGTGTACTCCACGGTGTGGTGATCAATATCTACAATACTACCTGGGCTTGTCCTCTCCACTTCACCTTTGAATGAATACAACAATTGAAAACTTTCCTGCCAGTTACCATAAATAGAATCCATAGCATGTTGTTTACCATTGAACAACCTCATGTATGGTAAAATCTATCTTGAACTTATCTTTGATGTTCTTCTGCAATTCCTTTGGACCCACTTGCTGGTTTTCTTTCACCCACTTTTTTACTTCTTCTGCCACCCATCTTGACTTGGCTCTACTGATTGTATCCTTCCTAAGGGTTGATTCCTGACATGTGTGCTTAAAAGGATTCACTTTGACCTGAACATTAGTGCTATTCCGTATTTTAGCTGCAAGCAGCCTCCATGGACAACCCTCAGTCGGACAGTGCACTCTGTAACGTACTTGATCGCTCTTGTCAACTTTGAAAGTACGTTCTACCTTGATGCAGTATGTCACAAGTGCATTTCTACACTCATTCATGGATGCAAAAACTGTACCTTCTTCCATTTGAGGGTTCAAAGGGTCCCATTGAACAGCTGCAAGGTCTTCGTCCTCACCCATCGCGTCATCATCCACACGGACTGCATTGTGAGCCTCATCTTGGTTTTCAGCCCTAGGTGCCCGTCGTAAATTCTGAATAACATCAGAATATAACTTCTCTTCATCAACCCCAGAATTGTAGCCATCAGGCTCCACTTCAAGGGGGACCCTACTGGTGTTGCCCACACTTGTCGAGCCATCACGTCGCCGTGCACCAACTGAACTGTTCTGGCTAGAGATGCCATTACGACGACTTGATTCTCCCCGAGATGTTGCACCCGCCATCCTAGGTCCAAATGCCTGCTCAAGCACATCAACTTACAGCCTCACATGGAAATTATCTTTCTCTTTATGCCTAACAAACATGGTAGCTAGCGAGTCATCATTACTAACTGTCACCCAATTCTTTCCCCCATCATAGTATTTGTAAACCACTTCATCAAGCAAACCCCAAGGATATTGGCTACAAATTACCTCCTCAAATTGTCTGAAACTCCAATTACTAGCCATTGGCAACCGATAATCAAAACCTCCTTGGTATTTCTTCTTATCCTTTGCATCGAACATGTACCGGTCCCTTCTAATGTGCACCATGAAAGCAAACCGCAACTCCATCCTAACCGGCGAAAAACAGAGACGCAATCAGCACACTAATTGGGCAAACCTACTCGAATCGAGTGTTCAAATGCACAACTAAGCTCAATCTAAACAAGAGGCGAGACTTACCCCTCGGGAACCCAGTCGTGGACGCGGCGGATCTCCGGCCCGATGCCTGCCTCGCCAAATACTCCGGGGTCGCCGCTGCTCTCCATTTCGCCCTAGGGTTCTTCCTCCTAGTTCAAATAGCTCCAGCAGCCCCCCACCTTTGAGCGCTCCGGCCGGGCGCACGGAAGGAGGCCGCGCCGCGGGTCGAGCAGGTGGCGGGCGCCCCACCCGTGGCGTCGCAGGAAGGTGGTGGGCGTCACAATGAGCCGTGGAGCGTAGGCGCAGCGAGGTAGCGGCGGAGCAGGGCGTGCAGCTGGTGGCGGGGCAGGTGCTGGCGGCGGCGGCGGCGGCGCACGACAGCCGGCCGGGCGGATGGGTGTGAGCTAGAATGATTTGGGGATTTAGTTGCAGGGGCCTACATGTCAGCTCCGGACCCACGTCCACGCGGTCCCACGTGTAAGCTCCGGACCCACAACTACTAACGCCGGCGGACGGAATGGACTCAAATATGGCCGTTTGGCCTCGTCGTAGTTGCTGTGCACGGACTAGGGGCAAAACTGAGGACAATTTGCATCTGAGGGCAAAACTGAGCACATGGACACCACTGAGGGCAAAAGGATAATTAACCCAAATATTAATGGGGAGACATATGGGCTCTCTATGAATCACGCATGTTCCAATTAACATTTTCAGCAATATTTGTTTTAGTTTCTCATTTATTTCTGAAAATTGACTCATTCAAATATCATGTAGCATCTGAAAGATATAAAGACATAAATAATATTCCTGCCCTTCAACGTTCAGGTTATTTGAGAGCTGCCGACACACATATGGATCCTTGGTTAGCTTTTCCCTTGTTTTTTTATGCAAAGCTTTTTCCCTTGTGTCAACTATTCTTTTTCCCGATGGAGATAGGGTCTCAACTTTCACTCATGTAACGGAAAGAAAAACAGGGAGGTCAATTTCATGGAAAGAGGAGAAAGACAAAAGGTCAGACATAGTATGCAAGTTATGCCCATATGGGCCTAACGTGGGTACTTGCCAATCTATGCGTAGTTGCACGCACACAAACAAATCCTCAACCACAGTCCGAGTTCACGAGATGTTTGTCAAAATTCCATGCAGCCAAACATTACCACAGAACTCTGTCACTTCCTGCCACATCTCTCTCTCTCTCTCTCTCTATCTATCTATCTATCTCTCTCTCTCTCTCTCTCTCTCTCTCTCTCTCTCTCTCTCTCACGTTCGCTCTAGCTCAACAAATAGAATTAAGTTTGGAAACCACATGATTACATCTTAAGTTCTGTGAGGGTATGAAGGTGTATGCGGCTATAGCTATATTATCTCATTTAGAGTGGTGCCAAGGGTTTACAGCTCAACAACATATTCCCTGCCCCAACATGCATGTGAGAATGTTAGATATGTCTGCCCAATAAAATAGATGAATGGGTGTGGAATGTTGCTGTCACCAAAGACACAGAAAAGGTCCCGGGTTGATGGATGTGAAATTTGTGTATGTAATGAGAGAGGAAAGCTACCACATTTTCCTACCTACGCAACTTTCCAGCCAACAGGATCTCCCCTCTCTCTGACCTGGTAATTTAACACCCGTCCCTATTTTCTCATAAATATAGTTTCTATGATATTATTTTTTTCGCGAATACGCAACGATTGCGTAACATTTCATTGATAGAGAGAACAGAGAACAAGTGGTTGCCGTCCTTAACCATGTACACAAGATGGCACAGGTAAGGAAAGCAATGAGCAGAGGGGGAGGGTGCTCAACCTCAGTACAAGGGATTTAGGTTACAGGGAGTATGTTGGCCAGGCCGGTGGCTCCCGCTCACGCCCATAGACGGGCCTCCTGTTTGATGTCGTGGGCAAGCACCGCATTGGAGGGTTGTGCGCCGTCGAAGACACAACAATTGCGATGCTTCGTGAGGAGCCATGCAGTAAGGGTGATGATGGTGCCGATGCCTTTGCGTAAGCCTGCGGGGAAGCCGCCGATGGAGTCAGACCACCAGGTGAAGAAGGTGGTTGGTCCGTCTGATGGTGTGATAGTCGCTCGACACCATGATATGATCTCGTGCCATGTGATCTTGGAGAAGGCGTGGCCCACCAGGAGGTGGTGCAGGGTCTCCGGTTCTTGAGAGCAGAGTGAGCAGTCGGGGTGGTGCTGGATTCCATGGCGCGCAAGGCGATCCATGGTCCAACAATGATCAAGCGAGGCAAGACAGATGAAGAACTTGGTGTTTAGGGGAGCCCAGTTCCGCCAAGTGAGGTGCCAAGTGGACGAGGAGGTGGATCCTAGGAATAAAGCTTGGTAGCAAGATCGGGCTGAGTATTGGCCGTTGGCCGTCCATCGCCAGACCAGCTTGTCTGGTTCGTCGGATGTAGATAAGTTATGTAGGCAGCGCCAAATATCAACATACTCCAGGGTAGCTTGGGGACCCATGGCGCCACAGATGTCGGCAATCCATGAGTGGTTGTTCATGCCGTCGTGGACAAGGCGCTGCTTGCGGGCTCGCTTGGAGATCAAGGCACCAGGGACGGTGCACGCTCCGCCATGGACTGTCCATCCACCCAATGGTCGGACCAAAACTTGGCAGTGCGGCCATCTCCAATAATCCAGGAGGTCGAGGCACGGAAGAATTGTGTGACAGCCGGATCTCGCGGTAGGTAAAGTTGGCACCATGGGCGGGAGTCATCAGTGGCCTTGAGCCATAAACATTGGGTGTGCAGTGCGCCTGTGTGATGCAGGTCGTGTATGACAAGTCCACCAAGAGCGAGGGGAGGCAAATACGAGCCCAGGAGACCAGGCAGGCGCCGACTTTGGCGTCTTTTTGTCCATGCCATAAGAAATTCGGATGATGTGGATGATTTTCTTGAGTATTGCGGGGTTGATGGCCATGGCGAGGAGGATATGTACAGGCATGGCAGAGAGTACGTGCCGCGCCAGCGAGAGGCGCTCGCCTCGGGAGAGCAAAGAGGCCTTCCAAGTAGCCAGCTTATTGGACATCCATTCCACCAGGGGAAGAAGCGTAGAAGAAGGGGCTTTGCCAAAGAGAGGGGTAGCCCAAGGTAGGTGATGGGGAAGTGTTTCACCGGGCACTCCATGGATGCGCCGATGGCCATGCAAGTTGCGGGGGAGCACTAGATCGTGGAGGTCGAGCACTTGGCGAAGCTGGTGTGTAGGCTGGTGGCGTCGCCAAAGAACTGGAGTAGCATGCGCACGGCCTCGAGTTCCCGGGGGTCGGTGTGGCAGAAAATAACGACGTCGTCGGCAAATAGGGAGATGCTCGAGGTGGCATGACGGGGCGTGAGGTGGCGAAGGACGCCCTTATTGACCGCAGCCTAAAGCAGGGAGTTCAAGGCATCGATGGTGATGGCAAATAGCATAGGTGAAAGTGGCTCACCCTGCCGGAATCCGCCGGCATGGGGGATGGGTGTTCCGGGGGTGCCGTTGATGAGCACGCGAGTGGAAGCGGTGGACATCAAGAGCGAGAACCAATTGCACCAACGATGCCCGAATCCCAGGTGGCGCAGGACATCTAGGAGGAAGGAACAGGATACGGAGTCGAACACACGTGCAATGTCAAGCTTGAGGAGTACACGTGGGGTCTTAAGGTTGTGCAACAGACGCGCTGTTTGTTGAACCAGGAGGAAATTGTCGTGGACGCTCCGGACGGCAATGAAGGCACTCTGGTTCACAGACACAAGCTCGCCAGGTCTGGGTGCAAGGCGCAGGGAGAGGACCTTCGTGAAGAGCTTAGCTATGAGGTGTATCTAGCTGATCGGGCGGTAGTCGAATAAAGAGGAAGCGTCTGCCCGTTTGGGGAGCAAGGTTAGGAGTGCCTCATTCAGCCTTTGGAAGCCGCGACCATTGGAGGAGAAAATCTTGTCGAAAGCATAGCAGATGTCCTTTTTGATAATGCCCCAGCACGAACGGAGGAATTCGGCTGTAAAGCCGTCTGGGCTAGGTGCCTTGCCCGTGGGAAGTTTCTTGATGGCCTCCCAAATCTCTTCCTCAGAGAAGGGGCGATCTATCTCGGAGAGGTTGAAGTGCCGCTGGTCGATAGCCTGAAGGTTGATGGAGAAGTCGCGGTTCATGGCCGTGCCTAGCAAGGAGGGGAAGTGCTCGTAGGCGGCGCGGGCCATGTCGGGCTCGTTCGAGATCTTGCGGCCGTCCACCTGGAGTTCCAGGATTCGGTTCTGTTTCTGACGGTTGGTGGTGTGTATCTTGCTATATGCAGAGTTTGTGTCACCCTCATGCAACCAACATAGACGAATACGGTCCCTGCTGATGGTTCTCTCAAGTGAGGCGAGGTCAAGGTATGTGCGCTTCAGCTTCCTGTGCAGCCAGGCCTCCGAAGGTGAGAGGGGGCGGTGATCTTGGGCTGTGTCAAGGCGGACTATCAGTTCGCGAGCCAGTGACAGCTGGTTGGAGATGGTGGCGATGGTCCTAGCACTCCAGCCTTGAAGATGGCGGTCACTGACTTTCAACCTCGCGTAGATGCGGCGGAACGGGTCATTGTTGGGTGGGATGGAGTTCCAGGCATCCTGCATAGTTTGGTGGAAGCCATCGAGTTTTGCCCAGTAGCGCGCAAAGTGGAACCTTGGTGCCCCGTCGTGTTGCGACGTACAGTCGACGAGGAGGGGGCAGTGATCAGAGACGGCAGAAGCAAGACAACTCAGGAAGCACTACGGGAATGAGGTCTCCCACGAGGAAGTACATAGCACACAGTTGTTGCGGACGAGGGTGGGGACGGCCTGCTCGTTCGACCAGGTGTAACGCCAACCATGCATGTAGATGTCATGGAGGGCGAAATCCAAGATGAAGCGTTGAAAACGGCTCATGGTGTGCTGGTTGAGATTGCCGTTATTCTTCTCCGAAGCAGAGGTAATCATGTTAAAATCACCGCCAAGTAGCCAAGGGCCGGACATGGTGAGACGTAGGTCATGTAGCTCGGTGAGGAATATGAGCTTGTCTACATCGCCCTAGGGTCAGTATGTTGGGAATCGTTGCATGGAAAAACAAAAAAAAATTCTATGCACACGCAATGATCTATCCATGGAGATGCATAGCAACGAGGGGAAGAGTGTGTATACGTACACTCGTAGACCGTAAGCAGAAGCCTTTCACAACGTCGTTGATGTAGTTGTACACCTTCTCAATCCGCTCGATCAAGTACCGAACGCACATCACCTCCATGTTCTTCACACGTTCATCTTCATGTTGTACTCACCATCTTGATCCAGCAAGCAAGGCGAGGTAGTAGATGAGTTCCGTTAGCATAACGATGTGTGGATAGTGGTGGTGAAGAAATCCCGCAGGGCTTCGCCTAAGCACTGTGATGATCTAGAGTGGAGGAGTAAACTAGAGGCGGAGGGGTGCCCTCACACGGCGTGGAATAAGTTGTGTCTTGTGTGGCACCCCTCCCCACATATATATAGGTGTGGGAGGGGAGGAGGCAGCCCCTAGGGCGTCCCAAGTGGTGCGGCGGCAGCCCTAGGGCTCCTCACTTTGGTGCGCCCCCTAGCCAAAAATTGGCACAAGGGGGAAGGAAAGGGAGGAGGCGCCCCCTTCTTTCCTTCCTCCCCTCTCCGGGATATGGTAAGAGGAGGTGGAGCCTCCCCATCCATCTAATTGGGTGTGGCTGCCATCAAGGGGCCGCACCAGCCCATGTGGGCTGGTGTGTTCCCCTCTACTTGGCCCACTAAAGCCCAATACTCTCTCGGCGCCTCCGGAACTTTTGTGGAACGTAGCATGCAATTCCAGAAAATTCCTATGCTCACGCAAGATCTATCTAGGAGATGCATAGCAATGAGAGGGGAAGAGTGTGTCCACATACCCTCGTAGACGGGAAGCAAAAATGTTTGTGAGCACGGTTCCGACAGATCAAGCACCGAACGTACCGCACCTCCGAGTTCTGCACACATTCAGATCGATGACGTCCCTCGAACTCTTGATCCAGCAAAGTGTCGAGGGAGAGTTCCGTCAGCATGACGGCATGGTGACGGTGATGGCGAAGTGATCCGCGCAGGGCTTTGCCTAGGCACTACGTGAATATGACCGGAGGCGTAAACTGTGAACGGGGGCCGCACACGGCTTGGAACAATTGATGTGTGTTGTAGGTGCCCCATCCCCATGTATATAAAGGAGGGAGGGGGAGGAGGCCAGCCCTAGGCGCGCCCCAAGTAGGAGGAGTCCTACTTGGGCTCCTAGTAGGATTCGTCCCCCCTTTCCTTTTACAGTAGGGGGAAAGGGGGAAAGAGAGAGAGAGGGGGAGAAGGAAAGGGGGCGCCGCCCCCTCTCCTAGTCCAAGTCGGCCTCCTTCCCTGTGTGTGTGTGGGGGGGGGGCGCCAACCCTTTGTGGTCTGGTGTGCCTCCCTCCTATGGCCCATATGGCCCATATCTT
>NC_041387.1:378379341-378409169 GCF_002162155.2 Triticum dicoccoides
CGATACATTCCGAAACACATCTGGTGTCCAAATACTATCATCCAATATATCAATCTTTACCTCTCGACCATTTCGAGACTCCTCGTCATGTCCGTGATCTCATCCGAGACTCGAAACAACATTTGGTCACCAAATCACATAACTCATGTAATACAAATCGTCATCGAACGTTAAGCGTGCGGACCCTATGGTTCGAGAACTTTGTAGACATGACCGAAACACCTCTCCGGTCAATAACCAATAGCGGAACATGGATGCTCATATTGGCTCCCACATATTCTACAAACATCTTTATCGGTCGAACCGTAATGACAACATACGTTATTCCCTTTGTCATCGGTATGTTACTTGCCCGAGATTCGGTCGTCGATATCTTCATACCTAGTTCAATATCGTTACCGGTAAGTCTCTTTACTTGTTCCGTAATGCATCACCCCGCAAGTAACTCATTAGTCACATTACTTGCAAGGCTTATTATGATGTGCATTACTGAGGGCCCAGAGATACCTCTCTGATACTCTGAGTGACAAATCCTAATCTCGATCTATGCCAACCCAACAAAACACCTTCGGAGATACCTATAGAGCATCTTTATAATCACCCAGTTACGTTGTGATGTTTGATAGCAGACAAGGCATTCCTCCGGTATCCGGGAGTTGCATAATCTCATAGTCAAAAGAATATGTATAAGTCATGAAGAAAGCAATAGCAATAATACTTAACAATCATTATGCTAAGCTAGTGGGTCTTGTCCATCACATCATTCTCTTAATGATGTGACCCCGTTCATCAAATGGCAACACATGTCTATGGTTAGAAACCTTAACCATCTTTGATTAACGAGCTAGTCTAGTAGAGGCTTACTAGGGACACTGTGTTTTTTCCATGTGTCCACACATGTATCAAGTTTCCGGTTAATACAATTCTAGCATGAATAATAGACATTTATCATGATATAAGGTAAATAACCATTTTATTATTGCCTCTAGGGCATATTTCCTCAGTCTCCTACTTGCACTAGAGTCAATAATCTAGATTACAATGTAATGATTCTAACACCCATGGAGTCTTGGTGTTGATCATGTTTTGCTCGTGAAAGAGGCTTAGTCAACGGGTCTGCCACATTAAGATCCATATGTATTTTGCAAACCTCTATGTCTCTCTCCTTAACTTGATCACGGATGGAGTTGAAGCATCTCTTGATGTGTTTGGTTCTTTTTTGAAATCTGGATTCCTTTGACAAGGCAATAGCTCCAGTATTGTCACAAAAGATTTTCATTGGACGCGATGCACTAGGTATTACACCTAGATCGGATATGAATTCCTTCATCTAGACTCCTTCATTCGCTGCTTCCGAAGCAGCTATATACTCCGCTTCACACGTAGATCCCGCCATGACGCTTTTCTTGGAACTGCACCAACTGACAGCTCCACCATTCAATATAAATACATATCCGGTTTGTGACTTAGAGTCATCCAGATCAGTGTCAAAGCTAGCAACGACGTAACCATTTACGACAAGCTCTTTGTCACCTCAATAAACGAGAAACATATCCTTAGTCCTTTTCAGGTACTTCAGGATGTTCTTAACCATTGTCAAGTGATCCACTCCTGGATTACTTTGGTACCTCCCTGCTAGACTTATAGCAAGGCACACATCAGGTCTGGTACTCAGCATTGCATACATGATAGAACCTATGGCTGAGGCATAGGGAATGACTTTCATTTTCTCTCTATCTTCTGCAGTGGTCGGGCATTGAGTCTGACTCAACTTCACACATTGTAATACAGGCAAGAACCCTTTCTTTGAATGATCCATTTTGAACTTCTTCAAAACTTTATCAAGTAATGTGCTTTGTGAAAGTACAATTAAGCATCTTGATCTATCTCTATAGATCTTGATGCCCAATATACAAGCAGCTTCACCGAGGTCTTTCATTGAAAAACTCTTATTCAAGTACCTTTTATTCTATCGAGAAATTCTATATCATTTCCAATCAACAATATGTCATCCACATATAATATGAGATATGATACAGAGCTCCCACTCACTTTCTTGGAAATACAGGCTTCTCCAAAAGTCTGCATAAAACTATATGTTTTGATTGCCTCATCAAAGCGTATATTCCAACTCCGAGATGCTTGCACCAGTCCATAAATAGATCGCTGGAGGTTGCACACTTTGTTAGCACCTTTAGGATCGAAAAAACCTTCTAGTTGCATCATATACAACTCTTCTTTAAGAAATCCATTAAGGAATGCAGTTTTGACGTCCATTTGTCAGATTTCATAATCATAAAGTGCGGCAATTGCTAACATGATTCGGACATACTTAAGCATCGCTATGGGTGACAACGTCTCATCGTAGTCAACTCCTTGAACTTGTTGAAAACCTTTTGCAAAAAGCCAAGCTTTGTAGACAGTAACATTACTATCAGCGTTAGTCTTCTTCTTGAAGATCTATTTATTCTCTATGGCTTGCCGATCATCGGGCAAGTCAACCAAAGTCCATACTTTGTTCTCATACATGGATCCCATCTCAGATTTCATGGCCTCAAGCCATTTTGCAGAATCTGGGCTCATAATCGCTTCCTATAGTTCGTAGGTTCGTCATGGTCTAGTAACATGACTTCCAAAAAGGGATTACCATACCACTCTAGTGCGAAACGTGCTTTGGTTGACCTACGAGGTTTGGTAGTAATTTGATCCAAAGTTTCATGATCATTATCATTAGCTTCCTCACTAGTTGGTGTAGGCATCACGGGAACGGTTTTCTGTGATGAGCTACTTTCCAATTCGAGAGAAGGTACAACTACCTCATCAAGTTCTACTTTCGTCCCACTCACTTCTTTTGAGAGAAACTCCTTCTCTAGAAAGGATCCATTCTTAGCAACAAAGATCTTGCCTTCCGATCTATGATAGAAGGTGTACCCGACAATTTATTTTGGGTATCCTATGAATACACACTTCTCCGATTTGGGTTCGAGCTTATCAGGCTGAACCTTTTTCACATAAGCATCGCAACCCCAAACTTTAAGAAATGACAGCTTCGGTTTGTTACCAAACCATAGTTTATACGGTGTCATCTCAACGGATTTAGATGGTGTCCTATTTAACATGAATGCAGCTGTCTCTAATGCATAACCCCAAAATAATAGTGGTAAATCGGTAAGAGACATTATAGGTCACACCATATCCAATAAAGTACGGTTACGACGGTCGGACACACCATTACGCCGTGGTGTTCTATGTGTCGTGAGTTGTGAAACTATTCCGCATTATTTTAATGAAGGCCAAAATCGTAACTAAAATATTCGCTTCCGCGATCAGATCGTAGAAACTTTATTTTCTTGTTAAGATGATTCTCCATTTCACTCTGAAATTGTTTGAAATTTTCAAATGTTTCAGACTTGTGTTTCATTAAGTAGATACATCCATATCTGCTCAAATCATCTGTGAAGGTCAGAAAATAACGATACCCGCGGCGAGCCTCAACACTCATTGGACCGCATACATCGGTATGTATTATTTCAAATAAGTTAGTAGCTCGCCCCATTGTTCCGGAGAACAGAGTTTTAGTCATCTTACCCATGAGGCATAGTTCGCAAGCATCAAGTGATTCCAAAAGTCTATCCGCATGGATTTTCTTCATGCACTTTACACTAATATGACCTAAACGGCAGTGCCACAAATATGTTGCGCTATCATTATCAACTTTGCATCTTTTGACATCAATATTATGAATATGTGTATCACCACGATCGAGATGCAACAAAAATAGACCACTCTTGAAGGGTGCATGACCATAAAAGATATTACTCATATAAATAGAACAACCAGTATTCTTTGATTTAAATGAATAATCGTCTCGCATTAAATAAGATCCAGATATAATGTTCATGCTCAATGTTGGCACCAAATAACAATTATTCAGGTCTAAAACTGATCCCGAAGGTAGATGTAGAGGTAGCGTGCCGACGACGATCACATTGACCTTTGAACCATTCCTGGTGCGCATCGTCACCTAGTCCTTAGCCAATCTTCATTTAATCCATAGTCCCTGTTTCGTGTTACAAATATGAGCAACCGAACCGGTATCAAATACCCAGGCACTACTACGAGCATTAGTAAGGTACACATCAATAACATGTATATCAAATATACCTTTGTTCACCTTGCCAACCTTCTTATCTGCCAAATACTTGGGGCAGTTTCGCTTCCAGTGACCAATCCCTTTGAAGTAGAAGCACTCAGTTTCAGGCTTAGGTCCAGACTTGGGCTTCTTCCTGGGAGTGGCAACTTGCTCGCTATTCTTCTTGAAGTTCCCCTTCTTTTCTTTGCCCTTTTTCTTGAAACTAGTGGTTTTTTAACCATCAACACTTGATGCTCCTTCTTGATTTCTACCTTCGCAGCTTTGAGCATTGTGAAGAGCTCAGGAATACTCTTCTCCATCCCTTGCATATTATAGTTCATCACGAATCCTTTATAGCTTGGTGGCAGTGATTTAAGAACTCTGTCAATAATACTATCACCTGGAAGATTAACTCCCAGTTGAGTCAAGTGGTTATGATACTCAAACATTCTTGTTTGAGTATGTGTTCACTGACAGAATTGTTCTCCTCCATCTTGCAGCTATAGAACTTGTTGGAGACTTCATATCATTCAACTCGGTCATTTTCTTGAAATATTAACTTCAACTCCTGCAACATCTCATATGCTCCATGACGTTCAAAACGTCTTTGAAGTCCCGATTCTAAGCCATGAATCATGGCACACTAAACTACCGAGTAGTCATCAACACGCGACTGCCAGGCGTTCACAATGTCTGCAATTGCTGGGGGTGGCACACCTAGCGGTGCATCAAGGACATAATTCTTCTGAGCTGCAATGAGGATAATCCTCAAGTTACGGACCAAGTCCATGTAGTTGCTACCATCATCTTTCAACTTAGCTTTCTCTAGGAACACATTAAAATTCAAGGGAACGGTAGCACGAGCATTGATCTACAACATAGATATGCAAAAACTATCAGGACTAAGTTCATGATAAATTAGGTTCAATTAATCATATTACTTAAGAACTCCCACTTAGATAGACATCCCTCGGGACATCTAAATGATCACGTGGTCCAAATCAACTAAACCATGTCCGATTATCACGTGAGATGGAATAGTTTCCAATGGTGAACAACTCTATGTTGATCATATCTACTATAAGATTCACGCTCAACCTTTCGGTCTCCAGTGTTTCGAGGCCATGTTTGTACATGCTAGGCTCGTCAAGTTTAACATGAGTATTCCGCATGTGCAAAACTGTCTTGCACCCGTTGTATGTGAACGTAGAGCTTATCACACCCGATCGGCACGTGTTGTTTTGGCATGACGAACTGTCGCAAAAGTGCATACTCAGGGAGAACACTTATACCTTGAAATTTTAGTAAGGGGATCATCTTATAATTCTACTGTCGTACTATGCAAAATAAGATGCATAAAAGATAAACATCACAAGCAATCAAAATATGTGACATGATATGGCCAACATCATCTTGTGCCTTTGATCTCCATTAGCACCGCCAGGATCTCCATCGTCACCGGCCTGACACCTTGATCTCCATCGTAGCGTCGTGGTCGTCTCGCCAACTATTTCTTCTACAACTATCACTAACGCATAGTGATAAAGTAAAGCAATTACATGGCATTTGCATTTCATAGAATAAAATGACAAATATAAGGCTCCTGCCAGGTGCCTATAAATTTTACATAACATGATCATCTCATACAACAACTTATATCACATCAAGTCTTGACAATATCACATCACAACATGCCCTGCAAAAACAAGTTAGACGTCCTCTACTTTGTTGTTGCAAGTTTTATGTGGCTGCTACGGGCTTCTAGTAAGAACCTTTCTTACCTATGCATGAAAACCACAATGGTGTTTTGTCAAGTTTGCTATTTTAACCTTCAACAAGGATCGGCCCCAGTCAAATTCGATTCAACTAAAGTTGGAGAAACAGACACCCGCTAGCCACCTTTATGCAAAACTAGTTGCATGTCTGTCGGTGGAACCGGTCTCATGAACGTGGTCATGTAAGGTTGGTCCAAGCCGCTTCATCCAACAATACTGCCGAATGAAAATAAGACGTTGGTGGTAAGCAGTATGACTATCACCACCCACAACTCTCTATGTTCTACTCGTGCATATCATCTACGCATAGACTTGGCTCGGATGCCACTGTTGGGGAACATAGCATGCAATTTCAAAAAAAAATCCTACGCTCACGCAAGATCTATCTAGGAGATGCATAGCAATGAGAGGGAGATCGTGTGTCCACGTACCATCGTAGACCGGAAGCAGAAGCATTTGTTAACGTGGTTGATGTAGTCGAACTTATTCTTACTCCGATCGATCAAGCATCGAACGTACGACACCTCCGAGTTCTGCAGACGTTTAGCTCGATGACATCCCTCGAACTCTTGATTAATCAAAGTGTCGAGGGAGAGTTCCGTCAGCACGACGGCTTGGTGACGGTGATGGTGAAGTGATCCGCGCAGGGCTTTGCCTAAGCACTACATGAATATGACCGGAGGTGTAAACTATGGAGGGGGCGCCGCACACGGCTTGGAACAATTGATGTGTGTTGTAGGCGCCCCCTCCCCATGTATATAAAGGAGGAAGAGGGAGGAGGCCGGCCCTAGGCGTGCCCTAAGTAGGGGGAGTCCTACTTAGGCTCCTAGTAGGAGTCGCCCCCCTTTCCTTTTACCGGAGGGGGAAAAGGGGAAAGAGAGAGAGATGGAGAAGGAAAGGGGGGCGCCACTCCCTCTCCTAGTACAATTCGGCCTCCTTCCTTGTGGGGGGCGCTCCAACACTTTGTGGGCTGGTGTGCCTCCCTCTCCTATGGCCCATATGGCCCATATCTTCCCTCGGGGGGTTCCAGTAACCCTGCCGGTACTCTGATATGTACCCGGTATATTCCAGAACACTTTCGATGTCCGAATACTATAATCCAATATATCAATATTTACCTCTCATCGTAGTCAACTCCTTGAACTTGTCGAAAACCTATTGCACAAGTCGAGCTTTGTAGATAGTGACATTACTATCAGCGTCGGTCTTCTTCTTGAAGATCCATTTATTCTCAATGGTTTGCCGATCATCGGGCAAGTCCACCAAAGTCCATACATTGTTCTCATACATGGATCCTATCTCAGATTTCATGGCCTCAAGGGATCTGTCAGAATCTAGGCTCATCATTACTTCTTCATAGTTCGTAGGTTCGTCATGGTCTAGTAACATGACTTCCAAGACAGGATTACCGTACCACTCTGGTGTGGAACGTGTTCTGTTCGACCTACGAGGTCTAGTAGTAACTTGATCTGAAGTTCCATGATCATTATCATTAGCTTCCTCTCTAGTTGGTTTAGGCATCACGGGAACAAATCTCTATGATGTGCTACTTCCCAAATTGAGAGAAGGTACAATTACCTCAGCAAGTTCTAATTTCCTCCCACTCCCTTCTTTCGAGAGAAACTCCTTCTCTAGAAATGTTCCATTCTTGGCAACAAAGATCTTGCCTTTGGATCTGTGGTCGAAGGTGTACCCAATTGTTTCCTTAGGGTATCCTATGAAGATGCACTTCTCCGATTTGGGTCGAGCTTATCATGCTGATGCCTTTTGACATAAGTGTTGCAACCCAAAACTTTAAGAAACGACAGCTTAGGTTTTTTGCCAAACCACAGTTCATAGGTGTCGTATCAATGGATTTAGATGGTGCCCTATTTAACATGAATGCAGCCGTCTCTAATGCATAACCCCAAAACGATAGTGGTAAATCGGTAAGAGACATCATAGATCGCACCATATCTAATAAAGTACAGTTATGACGTTCGGACACAACATTACGCTATGGTGTTACTGGTGGCATGAGTTGTGAAACTATTCCACATTGTTTTAAATGAAGGCCAAACTCGTAACTCAAATATTCGCCTCTGCGATCAGATCGTAGAAACTTTATTTTATTTTTACGATGACTCTCCACTTCACTCTAAAATTATTTGAACTTTTCAAATGTTTCAGACTTGTGTTTCATTAAGTGGATATACCCATACCTACTCAAATCATCTTTGAAGGTCACAAAATAGTGAGAACCGCCACATGCCTCAACACTCATTGGACCGCATACATCAGTATGTATTATTTCTAATAAGTCATTGGCTCGCTCCTTTGTTCTGGAGAACGGAGTTTTAGTCATCTTTCCATGAGGCATGGTTCCCAAGTATCAAATGATTCATAATCGAGTGATTCCAAAAGTCCATATACATGGAGTTTCTTCATGCGCTTTACACCAATATGACCTAAACGGCAGCGCCACAAGTATGTTGCACTATCATTATCAACTTTGCATCTTTTGGCATCAATATTATGACTATGTGTATGACTACGATCGAGATTCAATAAACCATTCACATTGAGTGTATGACCATAGAAGCTTTCATTCATGTGAACAGAACAACAATTATTCTCTGACTTAAATGAATAACCGTATTGCAATAAACATGATCTAATCATATTCATGCTCAACTCATACACCAACTAACATTTATTTAGGTTCAACACTAATCCCGAAGGTAGAGGGAGTGTGTGATGGTGATCATACCAACATTGGAATCACTTCCAACACACATCTTCACCTGGCCCTTAACTAGTCTCTGTTTCATTTTGCAACTCCTGTTTCGAGTTACTAATCTTAGCAACTAAACTGGTATCAAATACCCAGGGGCTACTATGAACACTAGTAAAGTACACATCAATAACATGTATTACAAATATACCTTTGTTCACTTTGCCATCCTTCTTATCCGCCAAGTATTTGGGGCAGTTCCGCTTCCAGTGACCATTTCCTTGGCAGTAGAAGCACTTAGTTTCAGGCTTGGGTCTAGATTTGGGCTTCCTCATGGGAGTGGAAACTTGCTTGCCATTCTTATTGAAGTTCCCTTTCTTTCCCTTCCCATTTTTCTTGAAACTAGTGGTCTTATTAAGCATCAACACTTGATGCTATT
The DNA here is from genome assembly GCF_002162155.2 of Triticum dicoccoides. NCBI lineage: Eukaryota > Viridiplantae > Streptophyta > Magnoliopsida > Poales > Poaceae > Triticum > Triticum dicoccoides. Next base: position 378,388,401 of record NC_041387.1, read on the forward strand.
TCTTGATTTCTACCTTCGGCGATTTCAGTATCGCGAAGAGCCCGGGAATCATTTTCATCATCCCTTGCATATTATAGTTCATCACGAAATTCTAGTAGCTTGGTGATAGTGACTAGAGAACTCTGTCAATCAGTATCTTATCTGGAAGATTAACTCCCATTTGATTCAAGCGATTGTAGTACCCAGACATTCTGAGCACATGCTCACTGGCAGAGCCATTCTTCGCCATCTTGTAGGCAAAGTACTTGTCAGAGGTCTCATACATCTTGACACGGGCATGAGTCTAAAATACCAATTTCTGCTCTTGGAACATCCATATGCTCCGTGGCGTTCAAAACGTTTTTGAAGTCCCGGTTCTAAGCCATAAAGTATGGCGCACTAAACTATTAAGTAGTCGTAATATTGAGCTTGCCAAACGTTCATAACGTCTGCATCTGCTCCTGCAATAGGTCTGTCACCTAGCGGTGCGTCAAGGACATAATTCTTCTATGCAGCAATGCGATAATCCTCACACCACGAACCCAGTCCGCATCATTGCTACTATCATCTTTCAACTTAGCTTTCTCTAGGAACATATCAAAAATAAGGGAGCTATATCGCGATCTATTGATCTACAACATAGATATGCAAAACTATAAGACTAAGTTCATGATAAATTAAGTTCAGTTAATCATATTACTAAAGAACTCCCACATAAATAGACATCCTCAGGTCATCTAAGTGATACCTGATCCAAATCAACTAACCCATGTCCGATCATCACTTGAGATGGGGTAGTCATCAATGGTGAACATCTCTATGTTGATCATATCTACTATATGATTCACGTTTGACCTTTCGGTCTTGAGTGTTCCGAGGCCATGTTCGTACATGCTAGGCTCATCAAGTTTAACCCAAGTATTTCGCACGTGCAAAACTGTCTTGCAACTGTTGTATGTGAATGTAGAGTCTATCACACCCGATCATCACGTGGTGTCTCAACACGACGAACTGTAGCAACATTGCATTCTTTAGAGAGAACTCTTTTACCTTGAAATTTAGTGAAGGTATCATCTTATAATGCTACCGTCGTTCTAAGCAAAATAAGATGTAAATAAGATAAATACCACATGAAATCAAAATATGTGACATGATATGGCCATCAACATCTTGTGCTTTTGATCTCCATCTCCAAAGCATCATCATGATCTCCATCGTCACCGGCACAACACCTTGATCTCCATCGTAGCGTCGTGGTAGTCTCGCCAACTATGGCTTCTACAACTATCGCTAACACATAGTGATAAAGTAAAGGAATTACATGGCATTTGCATTTCATACAATAAAGAGACAACCATAAGGCTCCTGCCGGTTGCCGATAACTTACAAAACATGATCATCTGATACAATAAGGTTTATCACATCATGTCTTGACCATATCGCATCACAACATGCCCTGAAAAAACAAGTTAGACACTCTCTACTTTGTTGTTGCAAGTTTTACGTGGCTACTACAGGCTTCTAGCAAGAACCGTTCTTACCTACGCATAATACCACAACGGTGTTTTGTCAAGTTTGCTGTTTTAACCTTCTTCAAGGACCGGCCGTAGTCAAATTGGATTCAAATAAAGTAGGAGAACCATACACCCGCCAGCCACTTTTATGTAGAACTAGTTGCATGTCTATCGGTGGAACCGGTCTCATGTGCGTGGACATGTAAGGTTGGTCCACTCTGCTTCATCCCACAATACCTCCGAATCAAAATAAGACGTTGGTGGTAAGTAGTATGACTATCACCGCCCATAACTCTTTGTGTTCTACTCGTGCATGTCATCTACACATAGACCAGGCTGATGATGCCACTTTTGGGAATCGTTGCATGGAAAAACAAAAAACAATCTACGCACACGCAATGATCTATCCATGGAGATGCATAGCAACGAGGGGGAGAGTGTGTCCACGTACCCTCATAGACCGTACGTGGAAGCGTTTCACACCGCGGTTGATGTAGTTGTACACCTTCTCGATCTACCTGATCAAGTACCAAACGCACGGCACCTCCGCGTTCTGCACTCGTTCAGCCCGGTGTCATCCTCGCCATCTTGATCCAGCAAGCAGGGCGAGGTAGTAGATGAGTTCCATGAGCATAATGGCATGGTGACGGTGGTGGTGAATCCCGCAGGGCTTCGCCTAAGCACTGCGACGATCTTGAGTGGAGGAGTAAACTACAGGCGGAGGGGTGCCGACACACGGCATGGAATAAGTTGTGTCTTGTGTGCCACCCCTCCCCACATATATATAAGTGTGGGATGGGAGGATGCAGCCCCTAGGACGCCCCAAGTGGTGCGGCGGTAGCCCTAGGGCTCCTCCCTTTGGTGCGCCCCTGCCAAAAATTGGCACAAGGGGGGAGGAAAGAAAGGAGGCGCCCCCTTCTTTCCTTCCTCCCCTCTTCGCGATATGGTAAGAGGAGGTGGCGCCTCCCACTTCCATCTAATTGGGTGTGTGTCTGCCATAAGGGGGCGCACCAGCCCATGTGGGCTGGTGTGTCCCCCTCTATTTGGCCCTCTAGGGCCCAATACTCTCCCGGTGCCTCCAGAACCCCTTCCGTTATTCCGATAACTTCCCAGTGCATTCTAAAACCATTCTGGAGACCAAATAGCATAATCATATATATCAATCTTTACCTCTGAACCATTCCTGAGCTCCTCGTCATGTTCGTGATCACATCTGGGACTCCGAACAACATTCGGTCACCAAAACACATAATTCATATAATACCAAAAAGACATCGAACGTTAATCGTGCGGACCATATGGGTTCGAGAACTATGTAGACATGACCAAGACACCTCTCTGATCAATAACCAATAGCGGAACCTGGATGCCCATATTGTCTCCTACATATTCTACGAAGATCTTTATCGGTCGAACCGTAATGACAACATTCGTAATTCCCTTTGTCCATCGGTATGTTACCTGCCCGAGATTCGATCATCGGTATCTTCATACCTAGTTCAATCTTGTTACCGGCAAGTCCCTTTATTCGTTCCGTAATACATCACCTCGTGACTAACTCATTAGTCATTTGCTTGCAAGCTTATGATGTGTATTATCGAGAGGGCCCAGAGATACCTTTCCTATACTCGGAGTGACAAATCCTAATCTCGATCTATGCTAACTCAACAAAGACCTTCAGATATACCCGTAGAGCATATTTATAATCACCCAGTTACATTGTGACATTTGATAGCAAACAAGGCATTCCTCCGGTATCCGGAAGTTGCATAATTGCATAGTCGAAGGAATATGTATTTGACATGAAGAAAGCAGTAGCAATAAAACTAAACGATCATTATGCTAAGCTAACGGATGGGTCTTGTCCATAACATAATTCTCCTAATGATGTGATCCCATTATCAAATGACAACACATGTGTATGGTTAGGAAACCTTAACCATGTTTGATCAACGAGCTAGTCTAGTAGAGGCTTACTAGGGACACGGTATTTGCTTATGTATTCACACATGTATTTAAGTTTCTGATCAATTCAATTCTAGCGTGAATAATAAACCTTTATCATGAATAAGGAAATATAAAATAACAACTTTTATTGCCTCTAGGGCATATTTCCTTCACCGTAGACTCCAGTTAGCCACTAGGGCGCGCCGCCATGGGCAGGGGAAACCACAACAGAGATATGGTAGGAGTCTAGAGTAGGGTCGGTGAGCTGGATGAGGTTGTTGCACCACGCGAAGAAAATGCCACGCGAAGAAAATCAGTAGAACTCGGCGAAGTTACTGCCTAGAGTTTCAATGACAAGACTGGACGATACCATCGGAAGTTTGGTTTGTTGAAGGCAAACTATACAGGGGTTTGCAGCAGAGATCACACTATGGACCGAGGTGCGCTTAGCCCTGCTATTAAGGCCGCACACATTCCAAAATACAATCTTAGTGTTGTAATCCATGGGAAGGGAAGGTGGCCGGGGAGGGGGTTGGGAGAGATCACGCCGCGGTGGTGACCAGGCGATCGAGGAGCTTCGCGGGCACCTTCCAGCCATAGAAGTCGGCGAAATCTTGCACAACATTGTGGGAAAGCGGCTCCTGGAAGAGCTTGTAGTAGCGGTCGAGCACCTCCGAGGATATTGGCTCGTCATCGGCGATGAGGCCTAGGCGTCATAGGAGTACATGTTTATCCTTGGATTTCAAGTCGAGTCCGCGGTCATTTTTGGCGATCCTGGAGCTACGGCGGGGTGTGAAATCCAGCGGCGTTGCAGGCCATTTGCGACGGGGTGCCGGCATGGCGAGCAGCGGATCTATGGGGACTCACGCAGAGTTGAAGAACGCCTGGATTTCTGATGGTGCGAAAGGAGATCAAGGCAGGGAGCCAGCTGGTCGTAGGGACGGGGTGGGCAAGAGAGCACCACGTGGCAGAGCAGCACGTGTCGCGCCAACGGATGTGATGTTGCCATGTAGCGCCAACTCCATGGAGGGATCAGCTGTAGATTGGAGCGGGTTTGCATCAGGGTGGGCCTGGTCAGACTCGGGATCCGGGGGGGCAGCTTCGGGCATGCGCCAGGGTGGGCCTAGACCACCTTGGGGTCGGTGGCTAGGGCACCAATGGGATCCTAGGTGGCCGCATCCGCCAGGGGGTGGGGGCATCCAGATCCTCCTCAGGAGGAGCAGAAATCACTAGAACCAAAGGGGTGGGCGCGGCCCGATCCGCCTTGGGATCAGAGGTGGTCTCCACAGACGAGGGGGCAAGGTCGGGAGTTTGAACAGGCACCATATCACGATACGCCGCATGGTGGCGGGGGACTGCCCAACGGGTGGTAGATGGAGAGTTGGTGGTAGTGTGGGGGGGGTCAGCCCGGGACCCAACTTTTAAAGATAGGGAAACATGGGAGATGCTTCCAGAGGTTGTGGCGGGTTCGACCGTGGTCGCCCTGGACCCCTCCATACGTGAGACATGCGCAAAGGATCGGGTGGGTATAGGGGCAGGCCTGGCAGCCGAGGGCTAGAAGGAGTGCAACCTTTGACGGGGAGGAATCCTGCCGCTGACGGCCACAAGTGAGGTATGTGGGCCCAGGATGCCCTGCTAGCAGCGAGAGGGGGTGGTCGGCCATCGTGCCAGCGTCCGGTAGGGTGGCACGCACTGCTGCCCGAGCCGAACGGGCCACCATTGCCACGTCTCTCGTCAGAGCACGGGGGGAACTCGTGTCGCCGTGGCCACGGGGAGGGGCAACGGGGGGACTCACCTCCATCATTGCCATCGCCCGGGGTGCGCGGAGGGGGATGCGGCGGAGCTGGGAGGCGGCAGTCTTCCACCTTGGTGACATGAATGGAGACGGGAACCTGATCAAGGGCATGGCAAACCAAAACAAGCAGTACGGGTTGGCATCTGGGGGCACTCCGTCATGCTCTGGGAGATAGAGGGCGGATGAGCAGGGGAGCCCGTCGGGGTTGGCAGTCTAGGCCGAGAGCCAGAAAGTGGACACATCGTGGCCACTGCGCGTGTCGGGGTCGATGTCTTCGATGAGGAAGAATGGCGAGAGCAGGAAGTTGGCCGACGCGCGGCTCCAGACATGGTCAGTGATACGACATATCTCGACGAGCACGCGCATGACCACCGAGACCGGCTCCGCGCCAGCCAACCTGGACAAGGGATGCAGGATGAGGCGGAATTGCTTGGTGCGCAGGCCCGTGGCGGCGACGTGTGCATGCGAGGACGCAGAACGAAAGCAGAGCAGGAAGTCTTCCGGGTGATGGCGATGCATGGAAACCTCATCATCGCATAGGTCAAAACGCTAGCGCAGCTCATGAGCAACCTCGTCACCAGAGATGCCAGTGCGATTCCCTGCCATCGCGGCGACTAGGGGCAGGACTAGAGCATCCCCGGCGGCAGCGATCTCGTCGGACCAGGGCAGGTAGCACGCTGTCATAGCAGGTCGGAGGGAGGGTGCCTAGAAAGCGGCGTTGCCAGGGGCTGAAGGAGGTGTGACGGATGAGGGAGCGAACGGTGTGTGCACAGGGGAGGATGCTGACCCCAAGGTGGAGCGCTGCAGGGGGAGCGGACGGCCTGGTCGCCGCCCCGGAGGAGGACAACACGGATGCCACCCCGATGGACACAGGGCGACTGGGTCCCGCAATGCTCGAGGCGGACGAGCCCGGAGAGCACGGGCGCAACCTCTTGCGGGACGGGGACGCGCCGGACGGTGGGGAGAGTGGGACCGTGCAGTCTCGGGCGATATGCCCAAAGAAGCAACAACAACGGTAGCGCATGTTGCGTCGACACTCGGAGCCGGGGTGCCCAAGGATGAGGTAGCGGGGGCAGCCCTCTTGGCAGGGGTGGGGGGAGGAGGGTGCGGGCGGCGGGGAAGGCAGGCCTAGTCAAAGTGGCGCCAGCCGCGGCCGCGTGCCACCTCCCAGTCACCATCGTCGCGCCTCGGCTCCTCCACCGGAAGGACACAATGGATCTCTAAGCGAGAGCCATGGCGCGGGGCCAGAGGTGGAGAGGGCAGGGCGGACAACAGGGGGGAGCCCGTCGGGGAGCCGTAGAGGATCTGCCTGTAGGAGGGCAGGGCATCGGGATCAGGGCCGCCGAGACGGAGGGGGAACGGGAAGGGCTGGCGTCGAGCCAGCGGCGCTCACGGTTCCGACCGCCGCCAGCGGGGGCAGAGGGGGAAGCCATCGGGTGGGCGACGGAGCCGGGGTGGCTGCCGACGCGGGGGGCTGTGGGCGCCTGGGCCAGAGTGGGCCCAACATTGGGCGCGAAGCGAGGGAGCTACGCGCGGAGCAAGGAACTAGGCGCGTCTCGTGTGTGCGTTTACTAGCTACGTACTTTCTATGATATTTTCTGAGGCATAAGACAAGGACTCTTCTGTGTATCCCATCGTCTGAGCTGTAAAACCCCCTATACAATCTTGGGATCAACTCCTTGGACACATAAACCCTTGTTCTCATATGATGCTAGATCATCAATACAAACAAGCAGAAAGTTGGGTACTACATCAATCTGAGAGCCTGAAACTAGGTAAATCTCCTTGTGTGAACCATCTAAATCTCCGACGTCTGCGCTACTCTCAGACGAATATTCGGGTGGATACCATGACAGTTGGCCTGCTAGGTAGGGGTTGTGCGTGTGGGAAGTGTGGTTCAGATGCCTTTAGACGTACTTTTCGTCAACATCGTTCATGGGTAGAACTTTCTCTTCGACTCTATGGACATCACATCTGACGCGGTCGGGCTCCTCACCTCCGCATCTTATTTGATAAAAGGTTGTGCCTCCTCGTTTGGAGCTCTCGCCGACAAGGTGGTTCCATGCACCTCTACAACAGTTCTCTCAGCACGTGTAAAACCATCTCCCGAGCAACCCCTGCGATCGACATACGTCATCGGCAACGTACCTGCTCCGCAACTACTTACCATGGTCGACTCAATCTTAGTCCTTTTCGATCATGACTCTTAGGTTTTAGGCAATGACAAACCCTATCTCCTAGTGCATAAATGGAACCCTAGGCATGCCAGGCAAAAAATTGTCCACTGAAGTGAGAAATCATGCCATATTCCACCGACGAACCAAATTGGTCACATTCCAAATGCAATAACTGGTAGTTTGCTCACCTATATTCTCTAAATTGATATAAATACACATATAATATCCCCAATACAATTTGATAGTAATAATTATACGTCCGCGCCTAGGCTATAGGGAACTTAAGCACCTCTTAGGCACTAGGCGAAGACATCGAGGACACACCCTTTTTTGTAGTTCCATTGATAGATCTTTGGCATATCTATAATTTTTTATTGTTTCATGCCATTATCATTCTATTTCCACATTTTTTGGTAACAATTTATATGGTTTTTTTGGACTAACATATTAATCTAGTGCCCCGTGCCAGTTCTTGTTTTAGTATTTCGTAGAAAATTCATGTCAAATGAAGTCCAAACGTGATGAAACTTTACGGAGATTTTTTTGAAATATATGTGAATTTTGGGAGCAAGAAACAACGCTAGAGGAGGCCCATGGGCTCCACAAGGCAGGAGTGCCCTCCCTACCTCCCCAGGGCGTGCCCAGGCGCCTTGTGGCCACCTGGAAGGTTGGTTAGGGTGTCCTTGGGGCCGCGAGGAAGCTTATATCGGGGGGAAATCATGTTAAAAACTTAGCCAGATCGGAGTAACGGATCTCCAGATGTTTAAGAAATGGTGTTCGTGTAACACCTGGATAATTATGCTACAGTAATCCCAAGATAATAATGCCATGTCATCACATTACTGTTGCTAATCCTCATTTGATCCAAGGCATAATTTAAATTCAAATTAGAGACCAAAATTCAAATTTCTCAAACATGCAAACTAAAATGTTCAAAGTGTGGCAAATATTCCATAACTAATTATAGTGGTTAACCAACATTTTTATAAAGTGGTTTAATTCCCTAAACTAATTAAATAGGGGCTAAAACAATTACTAAATGCTTTTAAATAATAAACAATTATGAACCTATTTTATTAATGTCCGAATTGTTTGTGGCAGTGGCATAATTAATAATACTAATTTCGGGGATAGTTATATATTTTATAAAACTAAAAGTAAAATGAAACTAAAATAAAACAGAAAAGGATAAAGAGAAACAAAAAAATAAAAAAGGGAAAAAAAACCCTCGCCTTAGCCCAACTGGACAGGCCTAGCCGCCCAGCAACCTGATACGTCCATTTTGCATCATGCTTTTATATCAATATTTATTGCATTATGGGCTGTTACTACACATTATGTCACAATACTTATGCCTTTTCTCTCTTATTTTATAAGGTTTACACGAAGAGGGAGAATGCCGACAGCTAGAATTCTGGGCTAGAAAATGAGCAAATATTAGAGACCTATTCTGCACAACTCCTCCTGAAACTCCATGAAAGTCAGTTTTGGAATATATTAAAAATATTGGGCGAAGAAAGCACCAGAGGGGGGCCACCCACCAGCCACAAGGGTGGAGGGTTCGCCCTACCCCCCTGGGCGTGCCCCCTGCCTTGTGGGCCACCTGGCAGGCCCTCGATGCCCATCTTCTGCTATATGGTGTCTTTTGCCCTAGAAAAAATCATAAGGAAGCTTTCGGGACGAAGTGCCGCCATCTCAAGGTGGAACCTGGGCAGGACCAATCTAGGGCTCTGGCAGAGTTGTTCTGTGGGGAAACATCCCTCCGAGAGGGGAAAATCATCACCATCGATCCTCTCATCGAGAGGGGGTTAATGTCCATCAACATCTTCACCAGCACCATCTCCTCTCAAACCCTAGCATCTCTTGTATCCGATCTTTGTCTCAGAACCTCAGATTGGTACATGTGGGTTGCTGGTAGTGTTGATTACTCCTTGTAGGTTATGCTAGTTGGTTTATTCGGTGGAAGATCATATGTTCAGATCCTTAATGCTATTCAATACCCCTCTGATTATGAACATCAATATGATTTGTGAGTAGTTACGTTTGTTCCTGAGGACATGGGAGAAGTCTTGTTATAAGTAGTCATGTGAATTTGGTATTCGTTCCATATTTTGATGAGATGTATGTTGTCTTTCCTCTAGTGGTGTTATGTGAACATCGACTACATGACACTTCACCATGATTTGGGCCTGGGGGAAGGCATTGGGAAGTAATAAGTAGATGATGGGTTGCTAGGGTGAAAGAAGCTTAAACCCTAGTTTATGCTTTGCTTCGTAAGGGGCTGATTTGGATCCATATGCTTCATGCTATGGTTAGGTTTACCTTAATTCTTCTTCCGTAGTTGCGGATGCTTGCGAAGGGGTTAATCATAAGTGGGATGCTTGTCCAAGGAAGGGCAGTACCCAAGCACTGGTCCACCCACATATCAAATTATCAAAGTAATGAACGTGAATCACATGGGCATGATGAAAACTCGCTTGACAGTAATTCCCATGTGTCCTCGGGAGCGCTTTGCTTTATGTAAGAGTTTGTCCAGGCTTGTCCTTTGCTACAAAAATGATCGGGCCACCTTGCAACACCTTGTTTACTTTTGTTACTTGTTACCCGTTACGAATTATCTTATCACAAAACTATGTGTTACCGATAATTTCTGTGCTTGCAGAGAATACCTTACTGAAAACCGTTTGTCATTTCCTTCTACTCCTCATTGGGTTCGACACTCTTACTTATCGAAAGGACTACAATACATCCCCTATACTTGTGGGTCATCAAGACTCTTTTCCAGTGCCATTGCCGGGGAGTGAAGCGCCTCTGGTAAGTGGAATTTGGTAAGAAAACATTTATATAGTGTGGTGAAATTTAGTGTCACTTGTTACTATGGAAAATAATCCTTTGAGGGGCTTGTTCGGGGTATCTTCACCCTGACCAGAAGTGCAAAGAGTTTCTCCTCAACTTACTGAACCTACTGAAAATATTTACTTTTAAATTCCTTCGGGTATGATAGAGAAACTGCTAGCTAATCCCTATACAGGAGATGGAACATTACACCCCGATATGCACCTAATCTGTGTGGATGAAGTTTGTGGATTATTTAAGCTTGGAGGTATGCCCGAGGATGTTGTCAAGAAGAAGGTCTTCCCTTTATATTTGAAGGGAAAGGCATTGACATGGTTTAGGTCATGTGATGATATTGGATCATGGAACTACAACCGATTGAAATAGGAATTTCACCAGAAGTTTTATCCTGTGCATCTGGTTCATCGTGATCGTAATTATATATATAATTTTTGGCCTTGTGAAGGAAAAAGTATCGCTCAAGCTTGGGGGAGGCTTAAGTCAATGTTATATTCATGCCCCAATCATGATCTCTCAAGAGAAATTATTATTCAAAAATTTCATGCTCGGTTTCTCATAATGATTGCTCCATGCTCGATACTTCTTGTACTGGTTCTTTTATGATGAAGACTATTGAATTCAAATGGGATTTATTGGAAATAATTAAATGCAACTCTGAAGATTGGGAACTCGATGAAGGTAGGGAGTCAGGTATATGGACTTGACCCTAAGTTTGATTGTGTTAAATCTTTTATGGATACTGATGCTTTTCATGAATTTAGCACTAAATATGGACTTGACTCCGAGATAGTAGCTTCTTTCTGTGAATCATTTGCTACTCATGTTGATCTCCCTAAGGAGAAGTGGTTTAAATATCATCCTCCCATTGAAGTAAAGGTAGTACAACCTATTAAAGTTGAATAAAAAATTATTACTTATAATGTTGATCCTATTGTTCCTACCGCTTATATTGAGAAACCACCTTTCCCTGTTAGAATAAACAATCATGCTAAAGCTTCAATTATGGTTCGTAAGAGTAATGCTACAACACCTACACCCCCTGAGCAAATTAAAGTTGAACCTAGTATTGCTATGGTTAAAGATCTCTTGGTCGATAATATTGATGGGCATGTTATTTATTTCTGTGATGAAGCTGCTAGAATTGCTAGACCCAATACTAAAAATAAACATAGACTTATTGTTGGCATGCTTGTTGTTTCTGTTAAAATAGGAGATCATTGTTATCATAGCTTATGTGATATGGGTGCTAGTGTGAGTGCAAAACCTCATTACTTATACAAAGAAATTATGCATGATATTGCACCTGCTGAGATAGAAGGTATTGATGTTACTATTAAGCTTGCCAGTAGAGATACTATTTCACCAATTGGAATTGTTAGAGATGTTGAAGTGTTGTGTGGGAAAATTAAATATCCTACTGATTTTCTTGTTCTTGGTTCCCCACAAGATGACTTTTGTCCCATTATATTTGGTAGACCCTTCTTGAATACTGTTAATTCTAAGATAGACTGCGAAAAGGATATTGTTACTGTCGGTCTTGGGGATATGTCTCATGATTTTAATTTTGCTAAATTTCGTAGACAACCCCATGATAAAGAATTGCCTAGTAAAGATGAAATTATTGTTCTTGCTTCTATTGCCGTGCCTCCTAATGATCCTCTAGAACAATATTTGCTAGACCATGAAAATGATATGTTTATGAATGAAAGAAGGGAAATAGATGAAGTATTCTTTAAGCAGGACATATTTTGAAACATAACTTGCATGTTGAAATCCTAGGTGATCCTCCTCCACCCAAGGGTGATCCCATGTTTAAGCTTAAACAATTACCTGATACTCTTAAATATGCTTATCTTGATGAAAAGAAGATATATCCTGTTATTATTAGTGCTAACCTTTCAGAGCATGAAGAAGAGAAATTATTGAAAAATCTGAAGAAGCACCATGCTGCTATTGGATATACTCTTGATGATCTTAAGGGCATTAGTCCCACTCTATTCCAGCACAAAATAAAACTGGAGAAAGATGCTAAACCAGTTGTTGATCATCAACGACGGTTAAATCCTAAGATGAAAGAAGTGGTAAGAAATGAAATACTAAAGCTTCTGGAGGCAGGTATAATTTATCCTGTTGCTGATAGTCGGTGGGTAAGTCATGTCCATTGTGTCCCTAAGAAGGGAGGTATTAGTGTTGTTCCTAATGATAAGGACGAATTGATCCCACAAAGAATTGTTACAGGTTATAGAACGGTAATTTATTTCCGCAAATTAAATAAAGCTACTAGGAAAGATCATTACCCTCTACCTTTTATTGATCAAATGCTAGAAAGATTATCCAGACATACACATTTTTGCTTTCTAGATGGTTATTCTGGTTTCTCTCAAATACTTGTGTCAAAAGAGGATCAGGAAAAGACCACTTTTACTTGCCCCTTTGGTACCTTTGCTTATATACGTATGCCTTTTGGTTTATGCAATGCACCTGGTACCTTTCAAAGATGTATGACTGCTATATTCTCTGACTTTTGTGAAAAGATTGTTGAGGTTTTCATGGATGATTTCTCCGTTTACGGAACTTCTTTGATGATTGCTTAAGCAACCTTGATCGAGTTTTGCTGAGATGTGAAGAAACTAATCTTGTCTTGAATTGGGAGAAGTGCCACTTTATGGTTAATGAAGGTATTGTCTTGGGGCATAAAATTTCTGAAAGAGGTATTGAAGTTGATAAAGCTAAAGTAGATGCTATTGAAAAGATGCCGTGTCCTAAAGAGTTGATATTGGACAAGGAAGACAACATAATGGGTTATGTTTTCTTATATCTGAATAAGTATAATGTCATGGATCATACAACATGTTGAGCTTGCCTTCCTCCCTCATGCTAGCCAAATTCTTTGCACAAAGTAGAGATGCTACTTGTGCTTCCAAACATCCCTAAACCCAGTTTTGCCATGAGAGTCCATCATACCTACCTATGGATTGAGTAAGATCCTTCAAGTAAGTTTTCATCAGTGCAAGCAATCAAAATTTCTCTCTAAATATGTATGATCTATTAGTGTGAAGAAAATAAGCTTTATACGAGCTTGTGATATGGAAGAAATAAAAGTGACAGACTGCATAATAAAGGTCCCTATCACAAGTGGCAATATAAAGTGACGTTCTTTTGCATTAAAATTTTGTGCATCCAACCATAAAAGCGCATGACAACCTCTGCTTCCCTCTACGAAGGGCCTATATTTTATTTTTACCTTCTACCCTTATACAAGAGTCATGGTGATCTTCACCTTTCCTTTTTACACTTTATCCTTTGGCGAGAACTATGTGTTGGAAAGATCCTGATATATATATATATATATATATATATATATATATATATATATATATATATATCCACTTGGATGTTGGCTTTCATAAAGTAATATTGTTGAATTACCCTTGAGGTAAAAGGTTGGGAGGCGAAATTATAAGCCCCTATCTTTCTCTGTGTCCGATTAAAACTTCATACCAATAAGTATCGCGTGGGTGTTAGCAATTGTGAAAGACTAAATGATAGTTGAGTATGTGGACTTGCTGAAAAGCTCTTATATTGGCTCTTTTCGATGTTATGATAAAGTGCAATTGCTTCAGTGACTGAGATTATAGTTTGCTGGTTTTCAACGAAGTTTCTTATTCATACTTTACATTGTGAATAGATTGTTACCTTAGCATAAGAAATCATATGACAATATATATGTTGCTGTTCTAAGAATGATCATGATGCCCTCATGTCCGTATTTTATTTTATCGACACCTCTATCTCTAAACATGTGCACATATTTTTCGATCGGCTTTCGCATGAGGACAAGTGAGGTCTAAGCTTGGGGGAGGAAATATGTCCATTTTGCATCATGCTTTTATATCAATATTTATTGCATTATGGGATGTTACTACACATTATGTCACAATACTTATGCCTTTTCTCTCTTATTTTATAAGGTTTACACGAAGAGGGAGAATTCCGGTAGCTGGAATTCTGGGCTGGAAAAGGAGCAAATATTGAAGACCTATTCTGCACAACCCCAAAAGTCATGAAACTCCACAAAAGTCAGTTTTGGAATATATTAAAAATATAGGACGAAGAAAGCACCAGAGGGGGGCCACCCACCAGCCACGAGAGTGGAGGGCGCGCCCTACCCACTGGGCGCGCCCCACTGCCTCGTGTGCCACCTAGCAGGCCCCCGATTCCCATCTTCTGCTATATGGTGTATTTTGCCCTGAAAAAATCATAAGGAAGCTTTCGGGCCGAAGCGCCTCCGTCTCGAGGCGGAACCTGGGCAGGACCAATCTAAGGCTCCGGCGGAGCTGTTCTGCTTGGGAAACATCCCTCCGAGAGGGGGAAATCGTCGCCATCGTCATCACCACCGATCCTCTCATCAAGAGGGGGTCAATCTCCACCAAAATCTTCACCAGCACCATCTCCTCTCAAACCCTAGTTCATTTCTTGTATCTGATCTTTGTCTCAAAACCTCAGATTGGTACATGTGGGTTGCTAGTAGTGGTTATTACTCCTTGTAGTTGATGCTAGTTGGTTTATTCGGTGGAAGATCATATGTTCAGATCCTTAATGCTATTCAATACCCCTCTGATTATGAACATGAATATTATTTGTGAGTAGTTACATTTGTTCCTGAGGACATGGGAGAAGTCTTGTTATAAGTAGTCATGTGAATTTGGTATTCGTTCGATATTTTGATGAGATGTATGTTGTCTCTCCTCTAGTGGTGTTATGTGAATGTCGACTACATGACACTTCACCATAATTTGGGCCTAGGGGATGGCATTGTGAAGTAATAAGTAGATGATGGGTTGCTAGAGTGACGGAAGTTTAAACCCTAGTTTATGCGTTGCTTCGTAAGGGGCTGATTTGGATCCATATATTTCATGTTATGGTTAGGTTTACCTTAATTCTTCGTTTGTAGTTGCGGATGCTTGCGAGAGGGGTTAATCATAAGCGGGATGCTTGTCCAAGGAAGGGCAGTACCCAAGCACTGGTCCACCCACATATCAAATTATCAAAGTAACGAACGTTAATCGTATGAGCATGATGAAAACTAGCTTGACAGTAATTCTCATGTGTCCTCGGGAGAGCTTTGCTTTATATAAGAGTTTGTCCAGGCTTGTCCTTTGCTACAAAAAGGATTGGATCACATTGATGCACCTTGTTTAATTTTTTTTACTTGTTAACCGTTACGAATTATTTATCACAAAACTATCTGTTACCGATAATTTCACTGCTTGCAGAGAATACCTTACTGAAAATCGCTTGTCATTTCTTCTCCTCGTTGGGTTCGACACTCTTACTTATCAAAAGGACTACGATAGATCCCCTATACTTATGGGTCATCACAGCCCACCCCTTGTCCTCCTGGGCCTTGGCCCACTACACGGCCCTGGCCACCACCCCCAGTCGGCTTCAACCTCCAGCTACAGAGGAAGCCGACCGAGGGTGCACACCCCTCACGGCCCCCGCCAAACCCGCTCGGCGCCCCGTGCATTTACAGGGTCAGAGTGGATAAGGCCTCCGGCCCATGGCCTCGTCGATGCCTCCCCTTCCACTTTCCCCCTCGCTCCCTGATAACCCACAAGTATAGGGGTTCGCAACAGTTTTCAAGGGTAGAGTATTCAACCCAAATTTATTGATTCAACACAAGGGGAGCCAAAGAATATTCTCACGTATTAGCAGCTGAGTTGTCAATTCAACCACACCTGAAAGACTTAATATCTACAGCAAAGTATTTAGTAGCAAATTAGTATGGAAGTAACGGTAACAGTGGCAAAAGTAATAGTAGCAGTTTTGTAGCAATCGTAACAGTAGCAACAGAAAAGTAACGAAGCAAAGATCAATATGAGACAAACTCACACTACAGGAATCAGCTACTTTGCCGTCTGCCACGGCGGACGGCAAAGGCATGAACGGCGGATGGCAAAGGCATTTGCCGTCAGCCACGGACGGCAAAAGGCTCCGGCAAAGTAGGCTACGGTAAAGAGCTACTTTGCCGTCTGCTTCCTGGCGGCTGACAGCAAAGGCCCTTTGCCGTCTGCGGCGGATGGCAAAGAGAGCGGACGACAATAATTGCGCTGTCAGTCCGTTAAGTGGCTAACGGCAGGCCTTTGCCGTCCGCCGCTGACGGCAAAATTTCTAGTGTCTTTGCCGTCCGCCGTATGATGTCATCTACATGTCACTACATTGCAGGTCTTTGCCGTCTGCCGCTGACGGCAAACTGACCAAATGGGTCAGCTCCCAGGAAGCACAACTAGATGCCACGTGTCTTCTTTGCCGTCCACGGCAGACGGCAAAGAGCCCGTTGCCGTCGGTGGCAGACGGCAAAGAGCCTGCATATTGGCTCTTTTATCTGTTTTTTATTAAATCCAACAATTTTCATCACAAATATATATGACATATATAGATATATTTGAAAAGGCCATTACAGAGCAAACATATAAGATATCCAACACATAACTTCATCAACCAACCATATATATTACATGCATAGTTCCATCATACATAACAAGTTCAACATAGAGGCATCCAACCATATATATTACAACAGTTTCATCCAACGATACATGCATAGTTCAATGATACAAAAGAAACAGAGAAAGGGATAAGGAGCACTCCATCTATGCAAGCTTTCATCAAGTGAATGAAATCTGCAAAATGAAAAATAAGAAAGTTAGAACAAGAAGAGTAGAACAAGAAGAAGAGTAGAACAAGAAGAAGACTAGAACAAGAAGAGTAGAACTAGAAAAAGAAGAGTATATCATTTATGAGCTAACTTATGTGAAATGGATCATATATGAGCTAACTAAGTTGAAATGGGTCGTTTATGAGCTAGTTAAGGTGAAATGGATCATTTACGAGCTAACTTAGTTGAAATGAGTCGTTTATGAGCTAACTAAGGTCAAATGGATCGTTTTTGAGGTAACTAAGGTGAAATGGATCGTTTTTAGCTAACTTAGGTGAAATGGACCATTTATGAGCTAACTTAGTTGAAATGGATCGTTTTTGAGCTAACTTAGGTGAAATGGATCATTTATGAGCTAATTTAGTTGAAATGGATCGTTTTTTAGCTACCTTGGTGAAATGGATCGTTTATGAGCTAAATTAGTTGAAATGGATCGTTTTTTAGCTACCTTGGTGAAATGGATCGTTTATGAGCTAAATTAGTTGAAATGGATCGTTTATGAGATAACCTAGGTAAGATGGGTCATTTTGGAGTTAACCTAGGTGAAATGGGTCATTTTAAAGCTAACGTAGGTAAATTGGATCATTTAGGAGCTAATATAGGTAAAATGGGTCATTTTTGAGCTAACTTGGATGAACTGGATCATTTATAAGCTAACCTAGGTAAAATGGGTCATTTTAGAGCTAACTTAGGTAAAATGGATTGTCTATGAGCTAACTAAGCTAATTATGCAATTTTTGACATAAGTAAGCTAAGTACAGATCGTTTTAGAGCTAACTTAGGTAAAATGGATGGTTTTGGAGGTCAGTAAGCTTATTAAGTCATTTTGGAGGAGAAGAAGCTAAGTCTTGGTCATTATGGTAAGCATTGGAGGAAATAAAGCTAAGTCTAGGTCTTTATGCATGTGTTAAGCAAAACACTAGATAAACTTACCAAGATCCAGGAGGTGTAGGAGCGGGGTGGCTCGTGTCGGTAGCTGGAGAAGGATCGTGCGATGCTTGTCTGGAGTTACGCTGCACCAAAGATAATTTCCAATGTCTTGTTAGCATGATGACACTCAAATATTAATACTAGCAAGTAATGTCCATTCAAATAAAACTCACCGTGGTCCCAGGAGCAATCACTGGCATCGGCAGAGCAGTCTGACCTGTCTTCTCGCACACAGACTGCACATTTGGTTTTGACGACTCAGTCATACTAGTTAGTAATGAGACAAACACTACATGAATGTTTTGGCTAGTCTGCAGAAGAAACTTACCACAAGGAGCTCATACATGGCCCTTGCCTACATGTCATTCCGTGCCCTCTCCTCCTCCATCATCTTTGTCGTCCTCTCCTCCAACTCCCGCTGCCTCTCCGCCGCCTCCGCCAGAAGTTTCTCCATTCTATCTCTCCCACTCTGTATAGCAGCCTGCAACACCACTCACATGACCATTTGTAATCATTGATGGAAGCGCACACAATGTAATGGAGAAAGATAACTGAGTACGTATCACTAACCTTGATGGCGAGTTGCACTGGCCGTTCACGAGGCCTTATCTCAGGAGCGGAGCTCGACTGGCGCGCCTTGATCTCCGGGAGAGTGCTAGGACAACGGATAAGTCCATCTCCAATGGCTATGGAGCCATGGGACCTCCCACCACCAGATATCATCAACAGCTCTGGATCAATGGGACCCTGGCTCGGGTTAAAGTCCTCCCCTTTCCTCGCCTTCCCCTCATCTCTATATCGCACGAGCTTGTTGTGGGAGGAGATGTTGGTGAAGTTGTTTGCATCATCGAGGTCAGACTGAGAGAAAGCCTTGACTTTCTTGAAAGAGGCAGTGTGGGCCATGGCATACAGGTCGTACACCTCTGGCACCTTATCCGCCTTATTGTAGCGTGCCTGAAAGAGAGAAACAATGAAAATTAGTAATTAAAGGGCACAAGCTAGCATGATGAATGAATTGCATGAATCATGAAGCAAACCACATACCTAGTTGCGCCTGAACTGATATAAGTTGGAGCTGCCTTGATGGTGTGGCACACCTTCCATTTGGGCACGCTTGTCCTTGGCCTCGTTGTGGAGGGCTAGCCATTGTTTTGAGCACCACTCATCGACCAACACCTCCCAACAATCCATCCGATCCGCACACCATCTCGGAGGCGCCTAAGTTAGCAAATAGAAACTTGAGCACTACGGCTAAGAATTACTAAATGAAGGAACTTATGTAGAGAAGGCCTTAAGAATTACCTTCATGTACTGCTCCTTACTCAGGAACTTATCGCGGCACGCCGGCTTGGTCTTCTTGATACCACGCAAGGCGTAGTAGTCTCGAACAGCCTGCACCCGAGCCTCGTGCCGTAAGTTCTGGAGTAGGCGCTTGTAGACGTTCTCGATAACATGTGCCACGTCCTCCTCGTATCCCTCCTCACACCTGTATAATGTCTGCAATCAAATGAGACAATATTGATTAGTACAATTAATAACTAGCTAGTTGAAGATTTTTAAATGTGTAAAGGAGAAATTACCCAGAACTTTCTGATCACCATGTCTGCCCTCGTGTCGCACACGACACCGTCGATAATCTCATCCGGCGGGGCCGGGGTAGCCACGTAGTGCTCCCAGCTCAATCCAAGCTCTGGAAGCCGACCCTCACCAGGCAACGTGACAAACCCCGAGAAGTTTTGCCGGCAAAGAACTCCAAGGACGGAGTTGGGCCGGCGGACACTATGATGGTGGTCCCAACCCCTGCAGCATGACAAGGCCAACGCATTAGTTATTTGAAAAAACATAAATGCACAAGGTACAAAAATATTAAATGCACTTATGTACCTCTCCCTATCAGGGAAAATCAACCACCTCTGCTCCCGGGTGACCGGCACGGACGGGAGCCGTGTAGCACCACGCTGGTAGACGGTGCCCCCCTCCTCCTCAAGATCAGTCGGCTCCCCGCCATCATCAGCATGGCCACTCGGCTCCTCGGGCTGATCCGGCCAGGTACCCCATCCGGACGTGTGCTCCTCCGGGGTCACGTGGGCCGAACTCTCGTGGGCCGAAGGCCAGTCGACCCGAGGCTCGTGGGCCCAAGACCCGTGGACCGGAGGCTCGTGGACCGGAGTCCGTGTAGCCTCCTCCTTGGACGGGTCCACCCTAGTAGTCACGTGCTCAGGTGAAACAGCTGGGGGTGGCGGCGAGGAAGGCGCCGTAGCAGTCACCCTACCTCCTCTCCCACGACCACGTGCCCCACCTCCTCTCTTCCTACCTCGTCCCCTGCTGGGCACCGCGGTCGACGAAGAAGGGCCCGGCGGTGTGGCCATACTGTCCAGCAACGCTCGGCGGAGAGGTGCGTCTGGAATGGAAGACCTCAGACCACGCTCCCGACCAGCGCCCACCATCTTTCAACACCTGCCATGACAAACAATAAACGAAATTAGTACAACATAAAAAAAGACCGACATGAATAATATTATGTGTATCACTTAAGTGTATCATCATCAAGTACAACATAAAAAAATGTAATACCTGACACTACTAATAATCTCGATCAGTATCATCAATAAATGCATAATCATCATCATCATCACTATAATCAATGACGGGCTCATAGGGTTCATTGGCATCAACATGTGCAAGGCCACCTTGACGTAATCGGTCAAGCATTAACAGGTCATCCGCAGCAGTAACCTTTTCTTGTTCCGGCTCTTCTTGTTCCTCCTCTGGGGTGATGTCAGATTCATTGTCGCTGTCTACTTCAATGTTTCGGGGTGTCGGGTCAGGCTTGGGGGGTCGGGGTGTCGG
>NC_041387.1:378409294-378409802 GCF_002162155.2 Triticum dicoccoides
CGGGATCGGGGTGTCGGGGTCGGGGTCGGGGTCGGGGTGTCGGGGTCGGGGTCTCGGGGTCGGGGTCGGGGTCTTGGGGTTGGGGTGTCGTGTCGGGGTGCCGGGTACCGTGTCGGGTCGGTTTTTTTTCCTTTTCTTCTTCTTCCTCCTTTTCCTTTTCTTCCTTTTTTTCCTTCTTCTTCTTCTTCTTCTTCTTCTTCTTCTTCTTCTTCTTCTTCTTCTTCTTCTTCTTCTTCTTCTTCCTCCTTTCCTTTTTCCTCTTCTTCTTCTCCTCCTCTCCTCTTTTTTCTTCTTCTTCTTCCTCTTCTTCTTTTTTCTTCTCCTCCTCCTCTTCTTCTTCTTCTCCTGATCTCCTCCTTTTCTCTTTTTTCTTTTTTCCTAAAACTAAACTAAACCTAAACCTAAAACTAAAAAAAGAGAAAAAGAAAAAAACTAAATCTAAACCTAAAACTAAACTAAAACTAAACCTATAAACCTAAAACTAAACATAAACCTAAAACTAAAAAAA
>NC_041387.1:378410408-378419833 GCF_002162155.2 Triticum dicoccoides
AGAGAACAGAGAGTAATTGGTGGGGGGGTACGGGCCGTTAGGTAGTGTCCTCTTTGCCGTCCGCCTATCTTTGCCGTCCGCCCTTTTGCCTCTTTGCCATCTGCTGGCAGACGGCAAAGAGGTGGGCCGTTAAGTTTTTTCCAAATGGGCGGGGGGTGGGGGCCACCTCTCTCTTTGCCGTCTGCCAGCGGACGGCAAAGATTCTTTGCCGTCTGCCAGCGGACGGCAAAGATTCTTTGCCGTCTGCCAGCAGACGGCAAAGAGCCCGCGGACGGCAAATAGCTTCTTTGCCGTCTGCCATTTCTTTGCCGTCTGCTTTTGGGTAGCTGATGGCAAAGAGCTTCTTTGCCGTCCGCTAGCTGACGGCAAAGAGCTGGCAGATGGCAAAGTAGCTGATTCCAGTAGTGTCATAGGCAATGGATCAATGATGGATAATTATGTCAGATGGCATTCATCATGCAACAGTTATAACATAGGGTGACATAGAACTAGGTCCAATTCATCAATATAATGTAGGCATGTATTCCAAATATAGTCATACGTGCTTATGGAAAAGAACTCGTATGACATCTTTTGTCCTACCCTCCCGTGGCAGAAGGGTCCTATTGGAAACTAAGGGATATTAAGGCCTCCTTTTAATAGAGTACCAAACCAAAGCATAAACACTTAGTGAATACATGAACTCCTCAAGCTACGTTCATCGCCGGGAAGTGTCCCGACTATTGTCACACCGGGGTTGTCGGATCATAACACGTAGTAGGTCACTAAAACTTGCAAGATAGGATCAAGAACACAAATATATTCATGAAAACATAATAGGTTCAGATCTGAAATCAGGGCACTCGGGCCCTAGTAACAAGCATTAGGTATAGCAAAGTCATAGCAACATCAATCTTAGAACATAGTGTATACTAGGGATCAAACCCTAACAAAACTAACTTGATTACATGGTAAATCTCATCCAACCCATCACCGTCCAGCAAGCCTACGATGGGATTACTCATGCACGGTGGTGAGCATCATGAAATTAGTGATGGAGGATGATTGCTGATGATGATGGCGATGGATTCCCCTCTCCGGAGACCAAAACAGACTCCAGATCTTCCCTCCCGAGGAATAACAGGACTTGGCGGCGGCTCTATATCATAAAACGTGATGAATCCTTCTCTTTGATTTTTTCTCCCCGAACGTGAATGTATGGAGTTGGAGTTGAGGTCGGTGGAGGTCCAGGGGGGCACAAGGACGGAGGGCGCGCCCACTCCACCCTTGTGGACAGGGTGTGGCCCCCCTTCGATTGATTCTTTCGCCAATATTTTTTATTTATTCCAAAACTGATCCCCATTAAGTTTTAGGTCATTCCGAGAACTTTTATTTCTGCCCAAAAATAACACCATGGCAATTCTGCTGAAAACAGCGTCAGTCCGGGTTAGTTCCATTGAAATCATGCAAATTAGAGTCCAAAACAAGGGCAAAAGAGTTTGGAAAAGTAGAGACGTACCAACTCACCCAAGCTTAACCCATTGCTTGTCCTCAAGCAATTTAGTTGACAAACTGAAAGTGACGAAGAAAAACTTTTACACACTCTGTTTGATCTAGTTGTTGCAAATATGTAAAGCCAGCATTCAAGTTTTCAACAAAGATTATGAACTAACCACATTCACAATAACGTTTAGGTCTCACATTTACTCATATCAAAGGCATAGTCAACTAGCGAGTGATAATAATACATCTCGGATGACAACACTTTCTCAAAATAATCATGATATGATATAACAAAATGGTATCTCACTAGCCCTTTCTGAGACCGCAAAACATAAATGCAGAGCACCCCTGAAGATCAAGGACTGACTAGACATTGTAATTCATGGTAAAAGAGATCCAGTCACAGTAATACTCAATATCAATTAATAACAACGCATACAAATGATAGTGGTGCTCTCTAACTGGTGCTTTTTATAAGAGGATGATGACTCAACATAAAAGTAAATAGATTGGCCCTTCGTAGAGGGAAGTAGGGATTTGTAGAGGTGCCAGAGCTCGAGTTTTTGAAGTAGAGATAAATGATATTATGAGCGGTATGCTTTCATTGTCAAGATAACAACCAAGAGATCTCGATATCTTCCATGCTACATACATTATAGGTGGTTCCCAAACTGAATCGTAAAGTTTATACTCCCCCACCACCAACAAGCACATTCCATGGCTGGTCCAACACAACGGGTACCATCCAACTAAGAATAGTCCTGGGGGAGTTTTGCTTGATATAATTTTGATTTGATTTGAGCATGGGACTGGGCATCCTGGTTACCAGCCATTTTCTCATGAATGATGAGAGCAGTCCACTCATCGTGAGAATAACCCTCCTAGCATGGAAGATACTGATAGCTCCCAGTCGCCACATGAGTGATCGGGCATACAAAACATAATTTCATTTGAAGGTTTAGAGTTTGGCACATGCAAATTTACTTGGAATGGCAGGTAAATACCGCATATAGGTAGGTATGGTGGACTCTCATGGAACAATTTTGGGTTTATGCAGGTGGATGCACAAGCAGTATTCCTGCTTAGTACAAGTGAAGGCTAGAAAAATACTGGGGAGCGACCAACTAGAGAGCGACAACAGTCATAAACATGCATTGAGATTTACTAACATTGAGTGCAAGCACGAGTAGGATATAAATCACCATGAACATAAATATCGTGGAGGCTATGTTGATTTTGTTTCAACTAAGCACGAGTAGGATATAAATCACCATGAACATAAATATCATGGAGGCTATGTTTATTTTGTTTCAACTACATGCGTGAACATGTGCCAAGTTAAGCCACTCAAATCATTGAAAGGAGGATACCATCCTATCAAACTACATCACAACCATTTTAAAAGCATGTTGGCACGCAAGGTAAACCATTTTAAAAGCATGTTTACTAATAAGCTTAAGATCATTAACAGTTCTACTCATATAATCACCCAAGTGGTCAAGAATGTAAGCATTACGTTTCAATTGTCTACTAACATAAGCATTGAAGTTCTCTTCTTTAAAAATAAAATTATCAAACCCATCCATGCATTGACTAGCAGACTTATTATGAGGAATATCACCTTCATCAAATCTATGGAGAGAGTTTACCTCTACTACCTGTGTCGGGTTATCAAGACCATGTATTTCTTCAATAGGCAGTAAATTTTTAACATCTTCAACTTTAATACCTTTTTCTTTCATAGATTTCTTTGCCTCTTGCATATCTTCAGGACTGAGAAATAGAATACCCCTTTTCTTGGGAGTTGGCTTAGGAGTTGTTCAGGAAGTTTCCAATCATTATCATTACTTAATATATTATCCAATAGCAATTGAGCTTGCTCAATAGTTCTTTCCCTGAAAACACAACTAGCACAACTATGCATGTGGTCACTGGAAGCATCGGTTAGTCCATTATAATAGATATCAAGTATTTCATTTTCCTTGAGAGGATGATCAGGCAAAGCATTAAGTAATTGGAGAAGCCTCCCCCACGCTTGTGGGAGATTCTCTTCTTCAATTTGCACAAAGTTAAATATTTCCTCTAAAGCAGCTTGTTTCCTATGAGCAAGGAAATATTTTTGAGAGAAGTAGTAAATCATATCCTAGGGACTACGCACACAACTAGGAGCAAGAGAATTAAACCATAACTTAGCATCACCCTTTAATGAGAAAGGAAACAACTTGAGAATATAGTAATAGCGAATTTTTTCCTCATGAGCAAATAGGGTGCCTATATCATTCAATTTAGTAAGGTGTGCCACAATAGTTTCAGATTCATAACCATAGAACGGATCAGATTCAACCAAAGTAATTAACTAAGGATCGACATAGAATTCATAATCCTTATCAGTAACAAAGATAGGTGAAGTAGCAAAAGTGGGATCATATTTCATTCTAGCATTCAAGGATTTTTCTCTCAACTTAGCTAACAGTTTCTTATGATCATATCTATCATTGCAAGCAAGAAAGTCTATAGAAGTTTCTTCATCCATAATATAACCATCCGATACAATAGGAAATTCATATCTAGGGGGAGAATCATAATCTTCAATTTCAATAATATCATCAGTTTCAGCAATTTCATTCTCTCTAACCCTAGCAAGTTGTTCATCAAGAAATTCACCTAGTGGCACAGTATTATCAAGCAAAGAAGTAGTATCATCATAAGGATCATGCATAGCTGAAGTGGCATCATCAATAACATGCGACACAACGGAATCAATAGCAGGTGTAGGGGTCGTAAGGTTACTCAAAACAGAAGGGGAATCAAGTGCAGAGCTAGATGGCAGTTCCTTACCTCCCCTCGTAGTTGAGGGAAAAATCTTGGTTCTTTGATCTTTTAAGTTCCTCATAGTAATCAACATATATAAATCCCAAGTGACTCAGACAATAGAGCTATGCTTCCTCGCAACGGCGCTAGAAAAAAGGTCTTGATAACCCACAAGTATAGGGGATCACAACAGTTTTCGAGGGTAGAGTATTGATACATCCATTTTGCATCATGTTTTCCTACTGTTATTTATGATGTTTTTATGCATAATAATGCTTTTTGGAGTAATTCTAATGCCTTTTGTCTCATAATATGCAAGGTACACACAAAGCGGGAGAATTCCGGCAGCTGGAAATATGGACCTGAAAAAGCTACGTTAGGCCACCTATTCTGCACAACTCCATATGACCTGAAACTTTACGTGTATTTTTTATGGAATATTTGAGAAATATTGGAGCCAATAAGTACCAGAGGGCCCCCCCCAGGTGGGCACAACCCACCTGGGCACGCCAGGGAGCCCAGGCGCGCCCTGGTGGGTCGTGCTCACTCAGGCCCACCTCCACTGCCCATCTTTTGGTATATAAGTCATTTTGACCTAGAAAAAATAAGTGGAGGACTTTTGGGACGAAGCGCTGCCGTCTCAAGGTGGAAATTGAGCAGGAGCACTTTTGCCCTCTGGCGGGGCGATTCCGCCGGGGGAACTTCCCTCCCAGAGGGGGAAATCATTGTCATCATCATCACCAACAACTCTCCCATGTTGGGGAGGGCAATCTCCATCAACATCTTAAATAGCACCATCTCCTCTAAAACCCTAGTTCGTCTCTTGTGTTCAATCTTTGTACCTGAACTATAGATTGGTGCTTGTGGGTGACTAGCAGTGTTGATTACATCTTGCGGTTGATTACTTGTTTATTTGGTGGAAGATCATAAGTTCAGATCCAATTTGCTATTTAATACCCCTCTGATATTGAGCATGTCTATCACTTGTGAGTAGTTACTTTTGTTCCTGAGGTCACGGGAGAAATCATGTTGCAAGTAATCATGTGAACTTGATATGTGTTCGATATTTTGATAGTATGTATGTTGTGATTCCCTTATGGTGTCATGTGAACATCGACTACATGACACTTCACCATATTTGGGCCTAAGGGAATGCATTGTGGAGTAGTTATTAGATGATGGGTTGCGAGAGTGATAGAAGCTTAAACCCTAGTTTATGCGTTATTCCGTAAGGGACCGATTGGATCCCAAAGTTTAATGCTATGGTTAGAATTTATTTTTAATACTTTTCTCGTAGTTGCGGATGCTTGCGAGGGGGTTAATCATAAGTAGGAGGTTTGTTCAAGTAAGAACAGCACCTAAGTACCGATCCACCCACATATAAAATTATCAAAGTAGCGAACACAAATTGAACCAACATGATGAAAGTGACTAGATGAAATTCCCGTGTACCCTCAAGAGCGCTCTGCTTACTATAAGAGACCGTTTTGGCCTGTCCTTTGCCTCAAAAGGATTGGGCTACCTTGCTGCACTTTTGCTACTATTATTGTTACTTGCTCATTACAAATTATCTTGCTATCAAACTACTCTGTTACTTATAATTTCAACAATTGCAGACATTATCTTACTGTAAACCACTTGTAATTTCCTTTTGCTCCTCATTGGGTTCGACACTCTTACTTATCGAGAAGAGCTACAATTGATCCCCTATACTTGTGGGTCATCAAGGCTCTTTTCTGGCGCCATTGCCGGGGAGTGAAGCGCCTTTTGTAAGTGGAATTTGGTAAGGAAACATTTATATAGTGTGCTGAAATTTACTGTCACTTGTTACTATGGAAAACAATCCTTTGAGGGGTTTGTTCGGGGTATCTTCACCTCGAACGGAACCAGAATTAGCTACCCCTCAACCTATTGCACCTACTTAAAATATTGAATATGAAATTCCTTCGTGTATGATAGAACAACTACTAGCTAATCCGTATGCAGGAGATGGAACCGAACGTCCTTATATGCACTTGATATATGTGGAGAAAATTTGTAGATTGTTTAAGCTTGCAGGTTTACCTGGACATGATGTTAATAAGAAGGTATTCCCTTTATCTTTGAAGGGAAAAGCATTGGCATGGTAGAGGCTATGCGATGATATTGGATCTAGGAATTGGAATCGATTGAAATTGGAGTTTCACCAAAAAAATATCCCATGCATCTAGTTCATCGTGATCGGAATTACATAAATAATGTTTGGCCTCATGAAGGAGAAAGTACCGCTCTAGCTTGGGGGAGGCTTAAGTCAATGTTATATTCATGCCCCAATCATGAGCTCTCAAGAGAAATTATTATCCAGAACTTTTATGCTCGGCTTTCGCATAATGATCGATCCATGGTTGATACTTCTTATGCTGGTTCTTTTATGAAGAAGACTATTGAATTCCGGTGGGATCTTTTGAAGAGAATTAAACGCAACTCTGAAGATTGGGAACTCGATGAAGGTAAGAGTCAGGTATTAAGCTTAAGTATGATTATGTTAAATCTTTCATGAATACCAATGCTTTTCAAAAGTTTAGCACTAAATATGGACTTGACTCTGAGATAGTAGCTTCCTTTTGTGAATCATTTGCTACTCATGTTGATCTCCCTAAGGAGAAGTGGTTTAAATATCGCCCACCTATTAAAGAAGAAATTAAAGAACAGGTACCAGCTAAAGAGGAAACTATTATTTATAATGTTGATCCAATTATTCCTACTGCTTATATTGAGAAACCACCTTTCCCTGTTAGGATAAAGGAACATGCTCAAGTTTCAACTGTGGTCAACAAAAGTTATACTAGAACACCTAAACCTGATGAACAAATCAAAGTAGAGCCTAGTGTTGCTATGGTTAAAGATCTCCTGGAAGAAAATGTAGAGTGGGCATGTTATTTACTTTTGTAATGAAGCTACTAGAATTGTCAAACCCGATAAAACGGATAATCATAGACCTGTTGTTGGCATGCCCATTGTCTTAGTTAAAATAGGAGATCATGTTTTATGTGACATAGGTGCTAGTGCGAGTGCTATCCCCTTTACTTTATATCAAGAAATTATGAATGACATAGCACATGCAGAGATAGAAGACATAGATGTTACTAATAAACTTGCTAATAGAGATACTATTTCACCAATTGGGATTGTTAAAGATGTTGAAGTCTTGCATGGGAAAATAAAATACCCTACTGATTTTCTTGTTCTTGGTTCCCCACAAGATGACTTTTGTCCCATTATTTTTGGTAGACCTTTCTTGAACACCGTTAATGCTCAAATAGATTGTAAGAAACAAACTGTCGGTGTCAACTTTGGTGATGAATCATGAGTTTAATTTTTCCAAGTTTAATAGAAAGCTTCATGAAAAAGAATTGCCTAGTAAGGATGAAATAATTGGTCTTGCTTCTATTGTCGTGCCTCCTACTGATCCTTTAGAACAATATTTGCTAGACCATGAAAATTTTGCATATGCATGAAAGAAATGAAATAGATGAGATTTTCTTTGAACAATGGCCTCTGCTTAAACAAAATTTGCCTATTGAAACTCTAGGAGGTCCTCCTACACCTAAAGTAGATCCTATGTTTGAATTAAACCAATGCCAAACACTTGGAAATATGCTTATCTTGATGAAAAGAAGATATATCCTGTTATTATTAGTGCTAACCTTTCAGAACATGAAGAGGAAAGATTAATGAAAGTTGTAAGGAAGCACCGAGCTGCTACTGGATATACTCTTGATGATTTAAAGGGCATTAGTCCCACTCTATGTCAGCACAAGATTAATATGGAACCTGATGCTAAACTCGTTGTTGATCACCAGCGTCGGTTAAATCCGAAGATGAATGAAGTGGTAAGAACGGAAATATTAAAACTTCTGGAAGCAGGTATAATCTATCCTATAGGTGATAGTAGATGGGTAAGTCATGTTCATTGTGTCCCTAAGAAAGGAGGTATTACTATTGTTCCTAATGATAATAATGAACTTATTCCACATAGAATTGTTACAGGCTATAGAATGGTAATTGATTTTAGAAAATTAAACAAAGCAACTAGAAAAGATCATTACCCTCTGCCTTTTATTAATCAAATGCTAGAAAGACTATCTAAGCACACCACTTTTGCTTCGTTGATGGATACTCTGGTTTTTCACAAATACTTGTTTCTCAACCTGATCAAGAAAAGACCACTTTCACTTGTCCCTTTGGGACGTATGCTTATAGACATATGCCTTTTGGTTTATGCAATGCACCTGCTACCTTTCAAAGATGCATGACTCCTATATTCTCTGGTTTCTGTGAAAAGATTATTGAGGTTTTCATGGACGAATTCTCTGTTTTTAAGAAGTCTTTTGATGATTGTTTAACCAATCTTGATTGAGTTTTGCAGAGATGCGAGAAAACAAACCTTGTCTTGAATTGGGAGAAGTGCCACTTTATGGTTAACGAAGTTATTGCCTTGTTGGGAAACGTAGCATGCAATTTCAAAAAAATTCCTACACTCCCACAAGATCTATCTAGCAGATGCATAGCAACGAGAGGGGGAGAGTGTGTCCATGTACCCTCATAGACCAAAAGCGGAAGCGTTAACTTAACGCGGTTGATATAGTCGAACGTCTTCTCAGGTCAACCGATCAAGTACCAAACGTACGGCACCTCTGAGTTCTGCACACGTTCAGCTTGATGAAGTCCCTCAAACTCTTGATCCAGCAGAGTGTCGATGGAGTCAATGAGTTCTGTCAGTACGACAGCATGATGACGATGTTGGTGATGTGATCCACGCAGGGCTTCGCCTAAGCACTACGATGATACTATCGGAGGAGTAAAGGGTGGAGGGGGGCACCGCACACGGCTAAGAGAATAACGGTTGTGTCTTTGGGGTCCCCCTGCCCCGTATATAAAGGAGGAGGGGAGGAGGCAGCCAACCCAGAGGGGTGCGCCATGGGGGAGTCCTACTAGGACTCCCAGGCCTACTAGGATTCCCCTTTCCTATTCTGGAGTGGCAAAGGGGGAAAGGGAGGGGGAGTAGGAGAGGGAAAGGGGGGCGCCCCCTCCCATAGTCCAAGTCGGACTCCCATGGGGGGCGCGGCCGCCCCTTGCGGGCTGCCCCCTCT
>NC_041387.1:378420055-378423285 GCF_002162155.2 Triticum dicoccoides
GGGGGGGGGAGTTCCGGTAACCTCCCGGTACTCCTAAAATTATCCGGAACTTCCCAAAACCATTGCGGTGTCCGAATGTAACCTTCCAATATATGAATCTTTAACTCTCGACCATTTCGAGACTCGACATGTCCGTGATCTCATCCGGGACTCCGAACAACCTTCGGTCACCAAACCACATAACTCATATAATACCAATCGTCAATGAACGTTAAGCGTGCGGACCCTACGGGTTGGAGAACTATGTAGACATGGCCGAGACACCTCTCCGATTAATAACCACTAGCAGAACCTGGATGCTCATATTGGTTCCCACATATTATACGAATATCTTTATCAGTCAAACTGTAATGTCGATATAGTTATACCCTTTTGTCATCGGTATGTTACTTGCCTGAGATTCGATCGTCGGTATCTTCATACCTAGTTCAGTCTCGTTACTGGAAAGTCTCTTTACTCATCCAGTAGTGCATCATCCCGCAACTAACTCATTAGTCACATTGCTTGCAAGGCTTCATATGATGTGCATTACCGAGAGGGCCCAGAGATACCTCTCCGATACTCGGAGTGAAAATCCAAATCTTGATCTATGCCAACCCAACAAACATCTTCGGAGATACCTATAGAGCATCTTTATAATCACCCAGTTACGTTGTGACGTTTGATAGCACACAAGGTATTCCTCCGGTGTCCGGGAGTTGCATAATCTCATAGTCAGAGGAATATATATTTGACACGAAGAAAGCAGTAGCAATAAAACTGAACAATCATTATGCTAAGCTAACGGATGGGTCTTGTCCATCACATCATTGTACTAATGATGCAATCCCATTATCAAATCACAACTCATGTCCATGGCAAGGAAACTTAACCATATTTTGATCAACGAACTAGTCTAGTAGAGGCATACTAGGGACACATTGTTTTGTCTATGTATCTAGACATGTATTAAGTTTCCGGATAATACAATTCTAGCATGAATAATAAACATTTATCAAGAATAAGGAAATATAAAATAACAACTTTATTATTTCCTCTATGGCATATTTCCTTCAGTATCCCACTTGCACTAGAGTCAATAATCTAGATTACATTGTAATGAATCTAACACCCATGGAGTCTTGGTGTTGATCATGTTTTGCTCGTGGAAGAGGCTTAGTCAACAGGTCTACAATATTCAGATCCGTATGTATTTTCCAAATCTCTATGTCTCCCTCCTTGACCAAATCTAGGATGGAGTTGAAGCTTCTCTTGATGTATTTGGTCTTTTTGTGAAATCTGGATTCCTTCGCCAAGGCAATTGCTCCAGTATTGTCACAACACATTTTCATTGGACCCGATGCACTAGGTATTACACCTAGATCAGATATTAACTCCTTCATCCAGACTCCTTCATTTGCTGCTTCTGAAGCAGCTATGTACTCCGCTTCACACATACATCCCGCCATGACGCTCTGCTTGGAACTGCACCAACTGACTGCTCCACCATTTAATAAAAATACGTATCCGGATTGTGACTTAGAGTCATCCGGATCAGTGTCAAAGCTAGCATCAATGTAACCATTTACGAGAAGCTCTTTGTCACCTCCATAAACGAGAAACATATCCATAGTCCTTTTCAGGTACTTCAGGATGTTCTTGACTGTTGTCCTATGATCCACTCCTGGATTACTTTGGTACCTCCCTACTAAACTTATAGCAAGGCACACATCGGGTCTGGTACACAACATAGCGTACATGATAGAATTTATGGATGAGGCATAGGGAATGACTTTCATTTTCTCTCTATCTTCAGCAGTGGTCGGGCATTGAGTCTGATTCAACTTCACACCTTGTAACACAGGCAAGAACCATTTATTTGACTGATCCATTTTGAACTTCTTCTAAACTTTATCAAGGTATGTGCTCTGTGAAAGTCCTATCAAGCATCTTGATCTATATCTATAGATCTTGTTGCCCAATATGTAAGCAGCTTCACCAAGGTCTTTCATTGAAAAACTCTTGTTCAAGTATCCTTTTATGTTATCCAGAAATCTATATCATTTCCAATCAACAATATGTCATCCACATATAATATTAGAAATGCTATAGAGCTCCCACTCACTTTCTTGTAAATACATGCTTCTCCAAATGTCTGTATAAAACCATATGCTTTGATCACCTCATCAAAGCATATATTCCAACTCCGAGATGCTTGCACCAGTCCAAAAATGGATCTCTTGAGCTTGCACACTTTGTTAGCACCTTTAGGATCGACAAAACCTTCTAGTTGCATCATATACAACTCTTCTTTAAGAAATCCATTAAGGAATGTAGTTTTCACAGCCATTTGCCGGATTTCATAATCATAAAATATGGCAATTGCTAACATGATTTGTATAGACTTAAGCATCGCTACGGGTGAGAACGTCTCATCATACTCAACTCCTTCAACTTGTCGAAAACCCTTTGCAACAAGTCGAGCTTTATAGATAGTAACATTACCGTCAGCGTCAGTCTTCTTCTTGAAGATCCATTTATTCTCTATGGGTCACCGATCATTGGGCAGATCCACCAGAGTCCACACTTTGTTCTCATAAATGGATTTCATGGCCTCAAGCCATTTATTGGAATCTGGGCTCATCATAGCTTCTACATAGTTCATAGGTTCGTCATGGTCAAGTAACATGACTTCCAGAACAGGATTACCGCACCACTCTGGTGCGGATCATGATCTGCCAGACCTACGAGGTTCTGTAGCAACTTGATCTGTTGCTTCATGATCTCTATCATTATCTTCCTCTCTAGTTGGTGTAGGCATCACGGGAACTGATTTTTGGGATGAGCTACCACTACTGGAATCAGCTACTTTGCCATCTGCCAGCTCTTTGCCGTCAGCTAGCAGACGGCAAAGAAGCTCTTTGCCATCAGCTACCCGAAAGCAGATGGCAAAGAACTGGCTGATGGCAAAGAAAGCCTTTGCCATCAGCCTGTTCTTTGCCATCCGCTAGCTGACGGCAAAGAATCTTTGCCGTCCGCTAGCAGACGACAAAGAGGGAGGGGGGCCCCACTGAGGAGCTGTTTAAAAAATACTTAACGTCCCCCCTCTTTGCCGTCTGCTAGCAGACGGCAAAGAGCAAAAAAGCGGACGGCAAAGAGGGCGGACGACAAACATTCAACATATCTAACGGCGCGCCCCACCGCCCCCCGCCCCTTTTCCCCACCGGCCCCCCGCCCCGTCGCCCCCGCCA
>NC_041387.1:378424841-378562185 GCF_002162155.2 Triticum dicoccoides
CCCCGAGACCCCGACCCCGACCCCGACATGGCAACCCGGCACCGACACGACACCCCGACCCCCGCCACCTCCCGAAAAGGTGTTCTTTGGCCTTCCAGAGGCCGACGGGGTCATATATTTGTGAATTATTAGTTAGGTCATATATTTTTCGATTTTGTTATGAAAAACATCATATATAATTGTGTTGATCGGGTAGTTTTAAATGTGCAGTTGTTTATGTTATACTTGATGATGATACACTTAAGTGATATACATATTATTATTCATGTCGGTACTTTTTTTCATGTTGTACTAATTTCGTTTATTCTTTGTCATGGCAGGTGTTGAAAGATTGTGGGCGCTGGTCGGGAGCGCGCCGAGGCCCCTTCTTCGTCGGCGCGTAGTGTGAGGTCTTCCATTCCACACACACTTCTCCGCCGAGCGTTGCTGGACAGTATGGCGACACCGCCGGGCCCTTCTTCGTCGACCGCGGTGCCCAGCAGGGGACGAGGTAAGAAGAAGGGCCGAGGTGGAGCACGTGGTCGCGGGAGAGGAGGTAGGGTGACTCTTACGGCGCCTTCCTCGCCGCCGCCCCCAGCTGTTTCACCCGAGCACGTGACTGCTAGGGTGGACTCGTCTGAGGAGGAGGCTACACGGACTCCGGTCCACAAGCCTCCGGTCCACGAGTCTTCGGCCCACGAGCCTCGGGTCGACGGGCCTTCGGCCCACGAGAGTTGGGCCCACTGATGATGGCGGGGAGCCGAGTGGCCATGCTGATGATGGCAGGGAGCCGAGTGGCCATGCTGATGATGGCGGGGAGCCAACTGATTTTGAGGAGGAGGGGGCGGAGGGGGGCAACGTCTACTAGCGTGGTCCTACACGGCTCCCGTCTGTGCCGGCGACCCGGGAGCAGAGGTGGTTGATTTTCCCTGATGGGGAGAGGTAAGTGCATTTAATCTTTTTGTACCTTATGCATTCACGTTCTTCAAATAACTAATGCGTTGGCCTTGTCATGCTGCAGGGGTTGGGACCACCATGAAAGTGTCCGCCGGCCCAACTCCGTCCTTGGAGTTCTGATTCGGCAAAACTTTCCGGGGTTTGTCACTTTGCCTGGTGAGGGTCGGCTTCCAAAGGTTGGATTGAGTTGGGAGCACTACTTGGCTGCCCCGGCCCCGCCGGGTGAGATTATCGCCGGTGTCTTGTGCAAGACGAGGGTAGACATGGTGATGAGAAACTTTTGGGTAATTTCTCCTTTACACAATTAAAAATCTTCAACTCGCTAGTTATTAATTGTACTAATCAATATTGTCTCATTTGATTGCAGATATTCTACAGGTGTGAGGAGGGATACGAGGAGGAGGCGGCAGATGTTATCCACAAGGAGTGCAAGCGCCTACTTCAGAACTTATGGCATGAGGCTCGGGTGCAGTCTGTTCGAGACTACTACGCCGACCGTGGTATCAAGAAGTCCAAGCAGGAGTGCCGCGATAAGTTCTTGAGTAAGGAGCAGTACATGAAGGTAATTCTTAAGGCCTTGTACTTAATTCCTTCATTTAGTAATTCATAGCCGTAGCGCTGAAGTTTCTATTTGCTAACTTAGGCCCCTCAGAGATGGTGTGCGGATCGGATGGATTGTTGGGAGGTGTTGGTCGATGGGTGGTGCTCAAAAGAATGGTGGGCCACCCACAACGAGGCCAAGGACAAACGTGCCCAAATGGAAGGTGTGCCACACCACCAAGGCAGCTCCAACTTATTTCAGTACGGGAGGAACTAGGTATGTGGTTTGCTTCATGATTCATGCAATTCATTCATCATGCTAGCTTTAGCCCTTTAATTACTAATTTACTTTGTTTCTCTCTTTCAGGCACGCTATAATAAGGCGGATAAGGTGCCAGAGGTGTACGACCTGTATGCCATGGCCCACACTGGCTCTTACAAGAAATTCAAGGCATTCTCTGCGTCTGACCTCGATGATCCAAAGAACTTCACCAACATCTCCACCCACGACAAGCTCGTGCAATATAGAGATCAGGGGAAGGCGAGGAAAGGGGAGGACTTTAACCTGAGCCAGGGTCCCATTGATACAGAGTTGCTGATGATATCTTGTGGCGGGAGGTCCCATGGCTCCATAGCCATGGGAGATGGACTTATCTGTTGTCCTAGCACTCTCCTAGAGATCAAGGCGCGCTAGTCGAGCTCCGCTCCTGAGATAAGGCCTCGTGAACGGCCAGTCCAACTCGCCATCAAGGTTAGTTATACGTACTCAGCTATCTTTCTCCATTACATTGTGTGCACTTCCATCAATGATTACAAATGGTCATGTGAGTAGTGTTGCAGGCTGCTATACAGAGTGAGAGAGATAGAACGGAGAAACTTCTGGCGGAGGCGGCGGAGAGGCAGCGGGAGTTGGAGGAGAGGACGACAAAGATGTTGGAGGAGGAGAGGGCACGGAATGACATGCAGGCAAGGGCCATGTATGAGCTCCTTGTGGTAAGTTTCTTCTGCAGATTACTTGCTAGTCTTAACATTTGAGTCTCATTACTAACTAGTATGACTCTGTTGTGAAAACCAAATGTGCAGTCTGTGTGCGAGAAGTCCGATCAGACCGCTCCGCCGATGCCAGTGATTGCTCCTGGGAGCACGGTGAGTTTAATTTGAATGGACATTACTTGCTAGTCTTAACATTTGAGTGTCATAATGCTAACGAGACATTGGAAATGATCTTTGGTGCAGCTTAACTCCAGAAACGCATCGCACGATCCTTCTCCAGCTACCGGCACGAGCCAGCCCGCTCCTCCACCTCCCTGATCACAGTAAGTTTCTCTAGACTTAGACTTAGCTTTATTTCCTCCAATATTCTTACCATAATGACCTAGAGTTAGCTTCTTTTCCTTCAAAATGACTTAATAAGCTTACTTATGTCAAAAATTGCATAATTAACTTAGTTAGCTCATAAACGATCCATTTTACCTAAGTTAGCTCTAATATGACTCATTTTACCTTAGTTAGCTTACAAGTGATCCAATTTTTCCACGTTAGCTCTAAAATGACCCATTTTAGTAGATTAGCTCGTAAATGATCCATTTTACCTACGTTAGCTTTAAAATGACCCATTTCACCTAGGTTAGCTCCAAAATGACTCATTTCACCTAGGTTAGCTCCAAAATGACCCATTTCACATAGGTTAGCTCCAAAATGACCCATTTCACCTAGATTTGCTCCTAAACGATCAATTTCACCTAAGTTAGCTAAAAACGATCCATTTCACCTAAATTAGCTCTTAAATGATCCATTTCACCTAAGTTAGGTCATAAACGACCCATTTCAACTAAGTTAGCTCATAAAAGCTCATAAATGATTCATTTCACCTAAGTTAGCTCAAAAACGATCCATTTCACCTAAGTTAGCTCATAAACGATCCATTTCACCTAAGTTAGCTCATAAACGACCCATTTCAACTAAGTTAGCTCATAAATGATCCATTTCAACTAAGTTAGCTCATAAACAACCCATTTCAACTTTGTTAGCTCATATATGATCCATTTGACCTAAGTTAGCTCATAAATGACATATACTTCTTGTTCTAGTCTTCTTCTTGTTCTAGTCACCTATTTCTAACTTTCTTATTTACCATTTTGTAGATTTCATTCACTTCATGGAAGCTAGCTTGCTATGATGGAGTGCTTGCTTTTCCTTTAATGAAACTTTGCATTGTATCTAGCTTGCTATGATAGAACTTGCTATCTTGACGAAACTTTGCATTGTAATATGTA
Source organism: Triticum dicoccoides (assembly GCF_002162155.2). Taxonomy (NCBI): domain Eukaryota; kingdom Viridiplantae; phylum Streptophyta; class Magnoliopsida; order Poales; family Poaceae; genus Triticum; species Triticum dicoccoides. The sequence continues at coordinate 378,428,594 of NC_041387.1, forward strand.
TATGGATGGAACTTGCTTATGTATGAACAATGTGTATGGATGGAACTTGCTTATGTATGAAAAATGTGTATGGATGAAACTGATGTGATATGTGATATGAAACTTATGTGCTGGATATGTGATATGGAAATATATCTATATATGTCATATATATTTGCTGTGAAAATTGCTGGATTAAAAAACAGAAAAAAAGAGACAATATGCAGGCTCTTTACCGTCTGCCACCGACGGCAAAGGGTTCTTTGCCATCAGCAGCGGACGGCAAAGAGGCCACATGGCAGGCAACTGTGCTTCCTGGGAGGCTGACCAATTTGGTCAGTTTGCCATCAGCAGCTGACGACAAAGGCTTTGCCGTCAGCAGCGGATGGCAAAGGCCTGCCGTTAACCACCTCACAGCGCATTTATTATCGTCCGTCTTCTTTGCCGTCCGCTGCTGATGGCAAAGGCCCCTTTGGCGTCAGCTGCCCAAAGCAGACGGCGACGCAGCTCTTTGCCGTACCCTACTTTGACGTCACCTTTTGCCGTCCGCGGCTGACGGCAAAGGTCTTTGCCGTCTGCCATCCATGCCTTTGCCGTCCGCCGTGGCAGATGGCAAAGTAGCAGATTCCTGTAGTGTACCTTCCAAATTGAGAGCAGGTACAATTACCTCATCAAGTTATACTTTCCTCCCACTCACTTCTTTTGAGAGAAACTCCTTCTTTAGAAAGGTTATGTTCTTAGCAACAAAAATCTTACCCGCGGACTTGTGGTAGAAGGTGTACCCAATTGTTTCCTTAGGCCATCCTATGAAGACACATTTCTCCGATTTGGGTTCGAGCATATCAGGCTGAAGCCTTTTTACGTAAGCATCGCATCCCCAAAATTTAAGAAATGACGGCTTAGGTTTCCTACCAAACCATAGTTCATACGGTGCCGTCTCAATGGACTTTGACGGTGTCCTGTTTAAAGTGAATGCAGCTGTCTCTAATGCATAACCCCAAAAAGATAGTTGTAAATTGGTAAGAGACATCATAGATCGCACCATATCCAATAAAGTGCGGTTACGGCGCTCGGACACACCATTATGCTGTGGTGTTCCTGGTGGCGTGAGCTATGAAACTATTCCACATTGTCTTAAATGAAGGCCAAACTCGTAACTCAAATATTATCCTCCATGATCAGATCATAGAAACTTAATTTTCTTGTTACGATGATTCTCCGCTTCACTCTGAAATTCTTTGAACTTTTCAAATGTTTGAGACTTGTGTTTTATTAAGTAGATATACCCATATCTGCTCAAATCATCTGTGAACGTCAGAAAATAATGATACCCACCACGATCATCAACACTCATTGGACCACACACATCGGTATGTATTATTTCCAATTAGTCAGTAGCTCATTCCATTGTTCCGGAGAATGGAGTTTTAGTCATCTTGCCCATAAGGCACGGTTCACAAGTATCAAATGATTCATAATCAAGTGACTCCAAAAGTCCATCTTTATGGAGTTTCTTCATGCGCTTTACACCGATACGACCCAAGTGGCAGTTCAACAAATAAGTTGCACTATCATTATCAACTTTGCATCTTTTTGGCATCAATATTATGAATATGTGTATCATCATGATCAAGATTCAACAGAAATAGACCACTCTTCGAGGGTGCATGACCACAAAAGATATTGCTCATGTAAATGGAACAACCATTATTCTCTGATTTAAATGAATAACCGTCTCACACTAAATAAGATCTAGATATAATATTCATGCTCAACACTGGCACCAAATAACAATTATTTAGGTCTAAAACTAATACCGAAGGTAGATGTAGAGGTAGCGTGCCGACGGCGATCACATCAACCTTGTAACCGTTTCCGACGCGCATCGTCACCTTGTCCTTAGCCAATCTTCGTTTAATCCATAGTCCCTGCTTCGAGTTACAAATATGAGCAACCGAACCGGTATCAAATACCCAGGCAGTACTACGAGAATTAGTAAGGTACACATCAATAACATGTATATCAAATATACCTTTGTTCACCTTGCCATCCTTCTTATCCGCCAAATACTTGGGGCATTTCTGCTTCCTGTGACCAGTCCCTTTGTAGTACAAGCTCTCAGTTTCAGGCTTGGGTCCAGACTTGGGTTTCTTCCCGGGAGTGACAACTTGCTTGTCAGTCTTTTTGAAGTTCCCCTTCTTTTTACCCTTGCCCTTTTATTGAAACTAGCGATCTTGTTAACCATCAACACTTGATGCTCCTTCTTGATTTCTACCTCCGTGGCCTTTAGCATTGCGAAGAGCTCGGGAATAGTCTTTTCCATCCCTTGCATATTTTAGTTTATCACGAAGCCTTTGTAACTTAGTGGCAGTGATTGAAGACCTCTGTCAATGACACAATCATCTGGAAGATTAACTCCCAGCTGAGTCAAGTGATTATGGTACCCAGACATTCTGAGTATGTGCTCACTAACAGAACTGTTCTCCTCCATCTTGCGGCTATAGAACTTGTTGGAGACTTCATATCTCTTAACTCGGGCATTTGCTTGAAATATTAATTTCAACTCCTGGAACATCTCATATGGTCCATGACATTCAAAACGTCTTTGAAGTCCCGATTATAAGCTGTAAAGCATGGCACACTAAACTAACAAGTAGTCATCAGATCTTGCCAGGCATTCACAACGTCAGCTTCTGCTCCTGCAGCAGGCCTTGCACCTAGCGGTGCATCAAGAACATAATTCTTCTATGCAGCAATGAGGATAATCCTCAAGTTATGGACCCATTCCGTGTAGTTGCTGCTGCCATCATCTTTCAATTTAGCTTTCTCTAGGAACGCATTAAAATTCAAAGGAACGGTAGCATGGGCCATTGATCTACAACATAGATATGCAAATAAAAACTATCATGTCTAAGTTCATGATAAATTAAGTTCAATTAATCATATTACTTAAGAACTCCCACTTAGATAGACATCCCTCTAGGCATCTAAATGATACGTGATCCAAATCAACTAAACCATGTCCGATCATCACGTGAGATGGAGTAGTCTTCAGTGGTGAACATCACTATGTTGATCATATCTACTATATGATTCAAGTTTGACCTTTCGGTCTCCAGTGTTTCGAGGCCATATCTGTATATGCTAGGCTCGTCAAGTTTAACCCGAGTATTCCACGTGTGCAAATCTGGCTTGCACCTATTGTATTTGAACGTAGAGCTTATCACACCCGATCATCACGTGGTATCTCAGCACGAATAACTTTCACAACGGTGCATACTCTGGGAGAACACTTATACCTTGAAATTTTAGTAAGGGATCATCTTATAATGTTACCGCCATACTAAGCAAAATAAGATGCATAAAAGATAAACATCACATGTAATCAAAATATGTGACATGATATGGCCATCATCATCTTGTGCTCATGTTCTCCATCACCGAAGCAACATAAGGATCTCCATCGTCACCGGCTTGACACCTTGATCTCCATCGTAGCATCATGGTCATCGCGCCAACCGTTGCTCCTACGACTATCGCTACCGCTTAGTGATAAAGTAAAGAAATTACATAGTGCATGTATTTCATACAATAAGGCGACAACCATATGGCTCCTGCCAGTTGCCGATAAATTTTACAAAACATGATCGTCTCATACAACAATCTTTATATCACATCATGTCTTGACCATATCATATCACCACATGCCCTGCAAAAACAAGTTAGACGTCCTCTACTTTGTTTGTTGCAAGTTTTACATGGCTGCTACGGGCTGCTACCATGAATCATACATACCTACGGCAAGCAAACCACAATGGCGATTTATCAAGTTTGTTGTTTTAACCTTCACAAGGACCGGCCGCAGTCAAATTTGATTCAACTAAAGTTGGAGAAACAGACACCCGCCAGCCACCTTTATGCAAACTAGTTGCATGTCAATCGGTGGAATCGGTCTCATGAACGCCGTCATGTAAGGTTGGTCTAGGCTGCTTCATCCAACAATACAACCGAATCAAAATAATGCATTGATGGTAAGCAGTATGACGATCACCGCCCACAACTCTTTGTGTTCTAGTCATGCATATCATCTACACATAGACCTGGCTCGGATGCCACTGTTGGGAAACGTAGCATGCAATTTCAAAAAAATTCCTATGCTCACACAAGATCTATCTAGGAGATGCATAGCAACGAGAGGGGGAGAGTGTGTCCATGTACCCTCATAGACCAAAAGAGGAAGCGTTAACTTACTTCGGTTGATGTAGTCGAACGTCTTCTCGAGTCAACCGATCAAGTACCAAACGTACGACACCTCTGAGTTCTGCACACGTTCAGCTCGATGACGTCCCTCGAACTATTGATCCAGCAAAGTGTCGATGGAGTCGATGAGTTCCGTCAGCACGACAATGTGATGACAGTGTTGGTGATGTGATCCGCGCAGGGCTTCGCCTAAGCACTACGATGATACTATCGGAGGAGTAAACAATGGAGGGGGCTACCGCACACGGCTAAGAGAATAACTTTTATGTCTTTGGGGTGCCCCCCTGCTCCCGTATATAAAGGAGGAGGGGAGGAGGCAGCCGGCCTAGAGGGGCGTGCCATGGGGGGAGTCCCACTAGGACTCCCTGTCCTAGTAGGATTCCCCTTTCCTATTCCAGAGTGGCAAAGGGGGAAAGCGAGAGGGAGTAGGAGAGGGGAACGGGACGCCGCCCCCTCCACTAGTCCAATTCGGACTCCCATGGGGGGGCACCCCTTGTGGGTTGTCCCCTCTCTCTCCCATGGCATGTTGGCCCCTTACTTCCGGGGGAGGGGGGCGTCTGGTAACCTCCCGGTACTACGAAAATTATGCAAAATTCTCGAAACCATTCCGGTGTCCGAATGTAACCTTTCAATATATCAATCTTTACCTCTAGACCATTTCGATACACTTTTTCATGTCCGTGATCTCATCTGGGACTCCGAACAACCTTCGGTCACCAAAACACATAACTCAAATAATACCCATCGTCATCGAACGTTAAGCCTGCGGACCCTACGGGTCCGAGAACTATGTAGACATGATCGAGACACCTCTCTGGTCAATAACCAATAGCGGAACCTATATGCTCATATTGGTTCCCACATACTCTAAGAAGATCTTTATCGGTCGAACCGCAATTTCAATATAGTTATTCCCTTTTGTCATCTGTATGTTACTTGCCCGAGATTTGATCGTCGGTATCTTCATACCTAGTTCAATCTCATTACCGGCAAGTCTCTTTACTCGTTTTTTATTGCATCATCCTGCAACTAACTCATCAGTCACATTGCTTGCAAGGCTTCATATGATGTGCATTACCGAGAGGGCCTAGAGATATCTCTCCGATACTCGGAGTGACAAATCCTAATATCGATCTATGCCAACCCAAGAAACACCTTCGGAGATACCTGTAGAGCATCTTTATAATCACCCAATTACGTTGTGACGTTTGATAACACACAAGGTATTCCTCCGGTGTCCGGGAGTTGCATAATCTCGTAGTCGGAGGAATATATATTTGACACGAAGAAAGCAGTAGCAATAAAACTGAATGATCATTATACTAAGCTAACGGGTGGGTCTTATCCATCACATCATTCTACTAATGATGTGATCCCATTATCAAATGACAAATCATGTCCATTGCTAGGAAACTTACCATCTTTTGATCAATGAGCTAGTCTAGTAGAGGCATACCAGGGACACGTTGTTTTGTCTATGTATCCACACACGTATTAAGTTTCCGGTTAATACAATTCTAGCATGAGTAATAAAAATTTATCATGAATAAGGAAATATAAAATAACTACTTTATTATTGCCTCTAGGGCATATTTCCTTCATGTCTTGGGTCATAACATTTCTGAAAGAGGTATTGAAGTGGACAAAGCTAAGGTTGATGAAATTGAGAAAATGCCATGTCCTATGGACATCAAAGGTATTCGTAGTTTCCTAGGTCATGATGGTTTCTATAGGATATTATCAAAGACTTTTCGAAAATTTCTAGGCCTCTCACAAATCTTTTGCAAAAGGATATCCCTTTTTGTTTATGATGATTGTTTAGAAGCCTTCGAAACACTCAAGAAAGCCTTAATTTCTGCACCTGTTGTTCAACCACCTGATTGGAACTTGCCCTTTGAAATTATGTGTCATGCTAGTGATTATGTTGTTGGTACTGTTCTAGGACAAAGAGTTGATATGAAACTGAATGTTATTCATTATGCTAGTAAAACTCTTGACAGTGCACAACGGAATTATGCTACTACTGAAAAAGAATTTCTATCAGTGGTGTTTGCTTGTGATAAATTTAGATCTTACATTGTTGACTCTAAAGTTATCATCCACACCGACCATGCTGATATTAAATATCTTATGGAAAAGAAAGATGCTAAACCTAGACTTATTCGATGGGTACTCTTGCTACAAGAATTTGAGTTACATATTACTGATAGGAAAGGAGCTGAGAACCCCGTAGCTGATAACTTGTCTAGGCTTGAAAATGTGCCTGATGACCCACTACCTATTGATGATAGTTTTCATGATGAGCAGTTAGCTGCAATAAATGTTTCTAATAACACTCCTTGGTATGCTGACTATGCTAATTACATTGTTGCCAAATATTTACCACCTAGCTTTACATACCAACAAAAGAAAAAATTATTCTATGATTTAAGACATTACTTTTGGGATGACCCACATCTTTGTAAAGAAGGAGTAGATGGTATTATTAGACGTTGTGTACCTGAGCATGAACAAGGATAAATCCTACGGAAATATCACTCCAGAGCTTATGGAGGGCATCACGCTGGAGACAGAACTGCTCACAAGGTACCACAATCTGGATTTTATTGGCCCACTCTCTTCAAGGATGCCCGTAAGTTCGTCTTATCTTGTGAATAATGTCAAAGAATAGGTAATATCGGTAAGCGCCAAGAAATGCCTATGACTTATTCACTTGTTGTTGAACCATCTGATGTTTGGGGATGTCATTACATGGGACCTTTTCCTTCCTCTAATGGGTATACACATATTTTGGTTGCTGCTGATTATGTTACTAAGTGGGTAGAAGCTATTCCAACTAGTAGTACTGATCACAACACCTCTATTAAAATGCTTAAGGAAGTTATTTTCCCAAGGTTTGGAGTCCCTAGATATTTAATGACTGATGGTGGTTCACACTTTATTCATGGTGCTTCCCCTAAAATGCTTGCTAAGTATGGTGTTAACCATAGAATTGCATCACCCTATCATCCTCAGTCTAATGGTCAAGTCGAACTTAGCAATAGAGAAATAAAATTAATTTTGCAGAAGACAGTCAATAGGTCCAGGAAGAATTGGTCTAAGAAATTACATGATGCACTTTGGGCTTAGAGAACAACATATAAAAATCCTATGGGTATGACTCCTTATAAAATGGTTTATGGAAAAGCTTGTCATTTGCCTCTTGAGTTAGAACATAAAGCATATTGGGAAATTAAAGAAATCAACTAACTTGCTGATGAAAAGAGGTTATTTGATATTAGCTCTTTAGATGAATGGAGAACCCAAGCTTATGAAAATGCCAAGTTATTTAAAGAAAAAATTAAAAGATGGCATGATAAAAGAATTCAAAATCGTGAGTTTAAAGTTGGATAATATGTTCTTTTGTACAACTCTTGTGTCATATTCTTGCAGGAAAACTCCTCTCTAAATGGGAAGGACCCTATGTTATCGAGGAGGTTTATCGGTCCGGAGATATCAAAATAAATAATGTCGAAGGTACTTACCTGAAGGTTATTAATGGGCAATGAATAAAACATTATATCTCGGAGTACGCCCATTAATGTTGAAAGTAATATTATCCAAACATTGACACCGGAAGAACACATAAAAAAGTCCTTCCGGAACATCCACAATCATTAAAAAGAGGAGGTACGTGATACGGTAAGTAAACGGACTCCAAAAAATCCGCAAAAATATATTTTGTCAGTTTTGGAATATTTAGAAAATTAGGAAAATATGAAACAACCAGGAAGGGCATCCTAGTGGGCACAAGACACCAGGGCGTGATGTGGGTTGTGCCCACCTCGGGCACCTTCCGGACTCCGTTTTTATACAGCTTGCTTGTTTCCCAAGATAAAAAAATCTTTATATATCCCCTGAACCTATTGACCACCGTATTGCGGAGAAATCTTGTAACATCCCAAAATTCTAAATTTTGGAATGTTATATTAAATAGATAGGTTTGATTGATTGTTTGATTTATTGGCTGAAGTTGAGTGAAATTTGAAACTTTTGAAAGTTAAATGAGAGGGAATAAAAGGACTTTCCCAAACTTTCGTCTTGCATTTTGATCTCCGTGAATTCAAATTCAATTCATCATAAAACCCTAGAGAGAAGATGACATGACTTCTTCCATTTATTTAAATGAAAAGGGTTGTTGAAAATATTTGAATTTCATTTGAAAATATTTCAATTTCAGAAAACTTCAAGCAACTCAATGATTTTCATGAGAGAAGATAAAATGACTTCTTCAAAACATATGAAATATGAGTTGGGAGTTTAAAAGAAATCCAATTTAAAGTCCTTTTGAAATTATTTTCAATTGGGAGTTATTTGGGTTTATTCAAATTATTTTTCTCCAAAAATAAAATATATGGAAAATAGGGTAACATGATTCCGTACAATAGAAAATTTGGAGATAAATACATTTCACATCATTTTGGTATTTTTAAAATGATTTTTTTTTGGATTTTAGTACTGCAGTAGCACTCTTTGAATTATTTGAATTTTCCTAGATTTTATTTGATGCTAAAAAATGTTCATCTTGTAGAAAATCTTTTTCTGAAAATTTTGATATATTATATGCCTAGGTTGAATTTTTATTTTATAAGTTTTTTTATTTTTATTCGTCTGGAAAATGTTTTTTAATGAAAAAAACATCCCGTCGCCGACTGGGTCGGCCCAGCGCCCGAGCCAGGCCGCGGCCCAGGCCTCGCCACCGCCATCCCCGAGCTCCCGCAGGAGTTCGTCTCCCGCACGAGAGCGCCGCCGCTGGAGTCCGGCCGGACTCCGTGTCCACCTTGCCCCCTCCTCCACGCCACCGCGCATCCCCTCCTCCTATAAATGCGCTGCCCCGCCGCCCTCTCTCTCTGCTGGCGCCGCCGCCCATCGCCAGATCTGCCGCCACTGCCGTTGCCAACTGCCGCCGCCGTTGTCCTACGCCACCGCCTCGCCGCGCCTCCACCCCGCGCGTAACCGCCGCCACCTCGCCGTCCTCGCCCCCTCACCGTTGCCCCGGCCACCGGAGCACTGCCGGCGACCACGCCCGAGCCGCCCGATGTCGCCGGAGTTCAACCTCTACGCCGCCGGTTTTGTCGCCAAAGCCGCCGAATCACCAAACTAGTAAATAAACCACCCGATCCGGTTTATTCTTTTTCGGTTTTCTTCGGTTTACCTTTTAGCCGTTTTTAGGTTAGATTAATTAGCGAACGCTTTCTGTTTAGGAAGTTTTAGTGAACGTTTTTGTTCTGTAGTACTGTTTAACGAACGTTCGTTATTTAGACTTTTTCTTTTTCTGTTAGTTTTAGTCAGGGACCCGTCTGTGATTAAATTTTTTACAGATTAGTCCCTAATCTTAAAACGACAACATCTCTTCGCTCGTTAGTCCAAATCCAACGAAACCAATGCCCACTCCTTCGTTATGATCCCCTCTATACAGTAAAACAACTTAAACATATTTTTGAAAGTTTAAAATTTGAGTTTCAAACAGTTTAGTATTTGAACTTCGTTTGATCGTAACTTGACTTTTATAACTCCGTTTTAGTTGATTCTTTTTGCAAATCGAAGCTCTTGACCAAAGTTTTTGATAAGGCAAAATTCACTTAATTTTGGTACTGTTAAAAATTGTTTTCTTTTGAAAGAGTTATTTGCTTGGTTTAGATGTTTTCCGAATTGTTTTCTTGGTTCTCTCCGATCTTTTGAGTGATTGCTTATGTGTGGTTACTATTGTTTGCTTACGATAGATTGAACGGAGTGAGACGAATAGAACTAGCAGGAGTTGAGTGCGAATCATCTTCATCAACAGTACAGGCAAGTTGACACTTTGATCATATCCCTTTCATACTCAGTTTTTATGCATTAGTTTCAATCCTCGAATAATTACATGATTAGGATTTGATTAATATGTGGGTTTTGGGAAGTAGATGAGGTAGTACCAACTACCTGTTTTATTATCAAACCCTTGGGAGTTACTCTATGTTTGCTTATCATGCCATGCTATGCTAGTAGACGTGGATTGCGTGAGTGTATCCATGACAGATGTGAGTTTGTTTAATTAATGGTTTATTTAAGGTGGCAACTTTAACACACATCTGGGTGGATTGAGGTACCTGGGTATTCCAGGATTGCCTGTTTTTCTTTTGGACCGCCACCCAGGCTCAAAGGGATTCTTGAGATTATTCATACTATAAACTTCCGTGTGCAGCCACAAGCTACTATGTGCTCTAGCATAGTTGATTAAGTCGTGCAAACTCTTACAGTGGTAGACTAGCAGATGTAGGGTATGTAGGTTGGTACTGTCTACCTGATCGTAAGGTGCTAGCGCTTCTGAAAGACTATGTCTCGGTCATTCGTTTCTCAAACATCATGTAGTGCGAGAATCCCAACGGACGAGATCGAGTCTTATGGGGAAAAGTGCGCAAACCTCTGCAGAGTGTATAAACTAATCATGGTTAGCCGTGTCCCCGGTTATGGACATCTTGAGTATCTAGTACTTCGATTATCAGGTGAATCTCCTCATGTTACTTTAATTAATATTGTTGGGTTTAATGATGATGTTACTTAATTGGGATTGAGAATGCTATCAACCATTCTCAATGTTTAGGAACCTCCATAATAGTTAAATAAAAATTTATTCTTTTGTAGTAGGGAAAAATTGGCTTTTCGCAAAAACATTATAACCATAGAGCCTCCACCAGCCAAATATGCATGTAGTGATAGCCTTTATTCATCATTGCTCTATGGTGTGAATTTGCCAGTACATTCAATGTACTGACCCATTGTGGCTGCAACGTCTCATGTTGCAGGAATCTTACGACGAGTAAGTGCTATGTTAGGGTTACGATTTCTACACTCAACTGTGCCGTTGGTGTTGATGGGAATCCACAACCTTTGTTACTTACGCTATTTGGATTGAGGTAATAGTATTTACGTTACTTTATACATGTCATTTACCTCTGTTATAAATCCTTGAGTACTGTGTGTGTCAGCATACCGATCCAGGGATGACACCTAAGCATAGAGACTTGATCCATTAGGGTCGGGTCGCTACAAGATGGTATTAGAGCACATGTTGACTGTAGGACGTGACCCTAGAAACTGGCAATCCCATAGGAAAGTTTTTTCTCTACAACTTTCTTTTCAAAAGAATCTTTTACCTCTCTTCCCTTCTGAGCTTATTCAAATATTCTCTTTTAGCTAGACTACCCCTTTTCCCCTTTTTGACCACATGAAGATTCGACTGATGAGACCACTCCAAGGAGTACAAGATAACGGACAACTAAGACAACTTTGGAATAAAGAGGGTTTTTACCGTGCATTACACGGATGGAAACTACAACGGTGAAGACTCCGAAGACTAGGAGAATTTGAAGGCTCGAAGAATTTCCAGATTTGTATGACCTAGGAAGGCACCCCTTATGGAACATGGCAGACTATGGAAGCTGTCAATACCCGAGATCAAGGTGTATCGGAGAAAGACCGGAACATGGAGCATTAGAACTCAAAGTTTTTGTCAGGAAAAACCCTAAGGCGGGAGATATCAATTATGGAATGAAAACTCATGGCAGTAACATGGGCATAGACACGGCTAACAATGGTGTTATTACCCGCTTATGCTATTGTCACCGTGCGGAGTTAAGTATGCAGATGCATGGAAGGATTGGATGGTAAAAGGCTGATGGAAAATCTATCAGCAAAGGATGCAGTTTTAACGTAGCTGGTGTATCACTAGGATCTAGAAAATTACATCAAGAGTTTTAAGATGGATCTGCAGGAAGCCGTATTTGACAAGGAAGCAGTTCATGAACAACTCAGGACCCAGAAGCTGAAAGTAGACAAGATGGAGGAGGAAAACCTCTAGATACCGGAGATTTGTCAGGAACTAAAGGACAGTAGAACCATGGTTTATGCCAAGGATGTTGAAACCCATAAGTTTGGAATGCAACTCCAGAAATATTAAAGGATGTCATGAGAGACTTCGCGTCAACAAAGATGATTTGGCGAAAGAACTTGAGAAGGACAAGCATGATCAGAAAGAGCCATCGGAGACATGACCAAGACTTGAAAAGTTTGATGACGTTGAGATTTATTGACCATTAGAAGACCAAACCCTGTCATACCTATGTTACATGCGACGTTTGTGAGCTGTCATTTGCTTGTTGTTTTTCCGACAGCCACAATAAAATCTGTCTTTTCAAAACTATTGTTTGCATTGTGTGCATCCCTCTCTCTCTCTATCTCTCTCTCTCACCCCAAAGCCCTTGGACCCAATAGAGGATGAATGGAGATGAACTCATATTTTCTGGAATGATGAGTCAATTGGAGATGGACCGATGGATTCAGAACATGGAGGATCACATGAAGACTAACACTGTAGTCGGAAAGGATATGGCGCAACTTGTTCTTCAGTGCTTTTAAAGAGGTGCTACTACTTGGTGGAGGATGTACCAAACCATCAATGGATGGCAAGGAGTAACCACTTGGAAGGAATTTAAGTTGACTCTACTAAAGTCTCGGCTTGTGTCCCAGGAGATGAAGCCTTATGGAAGTCATATGAAGAAACTCTGTGCATGCAAGCTTTGTGGATAAATAGGACACAACCATAGGGAACACAAGGATGAATGCCCTAATTGTGAAGAAAGTCACCCAACTAAAGAATGCCCAACTAGGCAAATTACTTGTTTCTTGTGTGAAGGAACTACCCACTACCCTGCTGAGTGTCATATTTACCCCATGGTACAAAGAACCATTCAGCAGAAGAAAGAAACAATGAAATGAGCCCTCATGGAGATTTTTGAAGAACTTGTGATGAAGGAAGATGTCAAGGACAAGCACAAAGGAAACAAAATTAAACCCTGCACCAAGTCATGCTATTCATGTGGAGAAGAAGGACACATCTCCCAAAATTGTCTGAATGGAGATCTAGTAGAATTCCCGATAGAGGAAGTAGAGTATGATCCACAGGAAATAGAAGCCTTGATTGGAACGGAAAAATCCAGGAAGAGAAGTAGATTGGATTCCAGGAAAGACCTGAGCCATATCACCTGTTTCAGGTGCAAGGAGTCAGGGCACTACTTCATTAGTTGCACAAAAAGGAAGCCGATGACCCAAGGAGGCTATGTAATCACAAGGAAACTTCGAGACTTGTCAGAAGTGAAATGTTTTCGTTGTAATGAAGCAGGGCACTTTGCCAGGGATTGTTCCAAGAAGAAGGAGACTTGTGCTAAATAGTTGAGTTAGCAACAAAAGAAGCATAGTAGTAGTAGTAGTGGGAATATTTCTTTTATTTTTGAGGTGTTGAGTTGAGGCATGTAAAGGAAATGCAGGAGATTGTAATAATGTGAGAATCAATAAAGTTAGCATCATTGGTACTTATTTAGATTTTATGAGTTGTTATTCTATGAAGGAAGATTTCTGACCATTTTCGAGGATATGAGAAATATGATCTATGGAAAAATTGGAGCAATTTAAGGGTGGTAGTACCCTGTGAGGACATTGACCCATGGAAAGGAGAATGATATGCCACAAAGTGGATTTCAGACAAAATAAGTACGAGTTTTATCTCGATATGTGTGACACCCCAAGAAGTATGAAGGGATGAAGTATTATGGGATATAAAGGAGATATAAGGTTGGTAATATGGAGCAATTGTAACTCCATGATGAGTTTGAGAAATCACTTATTAGTTTGGTACCAATAGAAGGAAGAAAGACGGTACAATTGGATGGATTAAGAAATGCTAGGAAGTTGGATGTTGGAGTAATGGTCAGTTGCCCCAAGGATGAGTTCAAGGTTTACAAGTGATGAGATGTGCCATAACCCACAAGCCCCAGGACCTGCCAAGAAGCAAGCACACTCTTTCCAAAGGAAAAACCCTGGAAGAAGTTACGAGTTTATCAACAGATGATCTTATAGGAGTTACGAAAAACCTGAGGGATGTGAAGAAACGATAGATGTTTGTTTGGCTTGCAGAATTAATGGAATTATCCGAACTTGGTTCGTTGACAAGAGAAATTTTGCAATGCTTGTGAGAATCACCGAGTGTTAGAATGGGAGATTCGCTAAACCAGATACAAGGTAATGATTTGGGTGCGGGATGGATTGATCACCATACCGACTTACTCTTATTATTCGCCTTACTAGGTGGGATGGTAAGTCTGAGTGACTTACCTACAGTAGAGAGACGACGATCAAGACCTTGTTTGAACCTTAGAATGGTATAAGTATTTTTTTCCTTGTATATGGCAGCAGTTGCCAAACGTAGGTCATACGGTAAGAATGAAGCCCAGACCCGTTTCCTGCAGGAGAAACCATAAATTGTTGACCACCATGAGATGTTCATAGTTGTTTAGTATTGGCGCCAGACACGGTCATCTAAGAAGACCCAGTCTCGGAATAACCGTACCAAGATGAAAGGACAGAAGTATTGAGGAATAGTTATGCCACTACCGGAAGAGCCTAGAGAAGGAATTTTCCCGAGATCTGAGAAGACCGACACTGTCAGGAATAAGGATGGAGTATATGAGTTTTGATGGAACCGTAACAATGCTTCTAAGGGTGGTAGCACCTGAGACCCCGGAGACGATCGATGGATTTTGAAGACCCCCAAACCTTAACCTATTTCTTGCTAGCCTCTCCGAATCTCGAGGACGAGATTCATTTTAAGGGTGGTAGGTTTGTAACATCCCAAAATTCTAAATTTTGGAATGTTATATTAAATAGATAGATTTGATTGATTGTTTGATTGATTGACTGAAGTTGAGTGAAATTTGAAACTTTTGAAAGTTAAATGAGAGGGAATAAAAGGACTTTCCCAAACTTTCGGCTTGCATTTTGATCTTCGTGAATTCAAATTCATTTCATCATAAAACCCTAGAGAGAAGATGACATGACTTCTTCCATTTATTTAAATGAAAAGGGTTGTTGAAAATATTTGAATTTCATTTGAAAATATTTCAATTTCAGAAAACTACAAGCAACTCAATGATTTTCATGAGAGAAGATAAAATGACTTCTTCAAAACATATGAAATATGAGTTGGGAGTTTAAAAGAAATCCAGTTTAAAGTCCTTTTGAAATTATTTTCAATCGGGAGTTATTTGGATTTATTCAAATTATTTTTATCCAAAAATAAAATATATGGAACATAGGGTAACATGATTCCCTACAATAGAAAACTTGGAAATAAATACATTTGACATCATTTTGGTATTTTTAAAATGATTTTTATTGGATTTTAGTAGGGCAGTAGCACTCTTTGAATTATTTGAATTTTTCTAGATTTTTTTGATGCTAAAAAAATGTTCATCTTGTAGTAAATCTTTTTCTAAAAATTTTGATATATTATATGCCTAGGTTGAATTTTTATTTTATAAGTATTTGTTTATTTTTATTCGTCTGGAAAATGTTTTTTTAAATGAAAAAAAATCCCGTCGCCGACTGGGACGGCCCAGCGCTCGAGCCAGGCCGCGGCCCAGGCCTCGCCACCGCCGTCCCCTAGCTCCCGCAGGAGTTCGTCTCCCGCACGAGAGCGCCGCCACGGGAGTCCAACCGGACTCCGCGTCCACCTTGCCCCCTCCTCCACGCCACTGCGCCTCCCCTCCTCCTATAAATACGCCGGCCGCGCCGCCCTCTCTCTCTGCTCGCGCCGCCGCCCATCGCCAGATCCGCCGCCACCGCTGTCCTGCGCCACGGCCTCGCCGCGCCTCCACTCGGCGTGCAACCGCTGCCACCTCGCCACCCTCGCCCCCTCGCCGTTGCCCCGTCCACCGGAGCACCGCCGGCGACCACGCCCGAGCCATCCGATGTCGCAGGAGTTCAACCTCGCCGCCGCCTGTTTTGTCGCCAAAGCCGCCGAATCACCGAACCAGTAAATAAACCGCCCGGTCCGGTTTATTCTTTTTCGGTTTTCTTCAATTTACCTTTTAGCCATTTTTTAGGTTAGATTATTTAGCGAACGCTTTCTGTTTAGGAAGTTTTAGTGAACGTTTTCGTTTTGTAGTACTGTTTAACGAACGTTTGTTATTTAGACTTTTTCTTTTTCTGTTAGTTTTAGTCAGGGACCCGTCGGTGATTAAAGTTTTTACAGATTAGTCCTAATCTTAAAACGACCACATCTCTTCGCTCGTTAGTCCAAATCCAACGAAACCAATGCCCACTCCTTCATTATGATCCCCTCTATCCAGTAAAACAACTTAAACATATTTTTGAAAGTTTAAAATTTGAGTTTCAAACAGTTTAGTATTTGAACTTTGTTTGATCGTAACTTGAGTTTTATAACTCCGTTTTAGTTGATTCTTTTTGCAAATCGAAGCTCTTGACCTAGACTTTCTGATAAGGCCAAATTCACTTAATTTTGGTACTGTTAAAAACTGTTTTCTGTTGCAAGAGTTATTTTCTTGGTTTTGATGTTTTCCGAATTGTTTTCTTCGTTCTCTCCGATCTTTTGAGTGGTTGCTTATGTGTGGTTACTATTGTTTGCTTACGATAGATTGAACGGAGTGAGACGAATAGAACTAGCAGGAGTTGAGTGCGAATCATCTTCATCAATAGTACAGGCAAGTTCACACTTTGATCATATCCCTTTCATACCCAGTTTTTATGCATTAGTTTCAATCCTCGAACAATTGCATGATTAGGATCTTATTAATATGTGGGTTTTTGGAATTAGATGAGGTAGTACCTATTGCCTGTTTTATTATCAAACCCTTGGGAGTTACTCTACGTTTGCTTATCATGCCATGCTATGCTAGTAGACGTGGATTGGGTGAGTGTATCCATGACAGATGTGAGTTTGTTTAATTAATGGTTTAAGGTGGCAACTTTAACACACATCTGGGTGGATTGAGGTACCTGGGTATTCCAGGATTGCCTGTTTTTCTTTTGGACCGCCACCAAGGCTCAAAGGGATTCTTGAGATTATTCATACTAGAAACTTTCGTGTGCAGCCACAAGCTACTATGGGCTCTAGCATAGTTGATTAAGTCGTGCGAACTCTTACAGTGATAGATTAGCAGATGTAGGGGATGTAGGTTGGTACTGTCTACCCGATCGAAAGGTGCTAGCGCTTCTGAAAGACTATGTCTCAGTCATTCGTTTCTCAAACATCATGTAGTGCGAGAATCCCAACGGAGGTGATCGAGTCTTGTGGGGAAAAGTGTGCAAACCTCTACAGAGTGTATAAGTTAATCATGGTTAGCCGTGTCCCCGGTTATGGACATCTTGAGTGTCTAGTACTTGGATTATCAGGTGAATCTCATCATGTTACTTTAACTAATATTGTTGGGTTTAATGATGATGTTACTTAATTGGGATTCAGAATGCTGTCAACCATTCTCAATGTTTAGCAACCACCATAATAGTTAAATAAAAAATTATTCTTTTGCGGTAGGGAAAAATTGGCTTTTCGCAAAAACATTATAACCATAGAGCCTCCACCAGCCAAATATGCATGTAGTGATAGCCTTTATTCATCATTGCTCTATGGTGTGAATTTGCCAGTACATTCAATGTACTGACCCTTTGTGGCTGCAACGCCTCATGTTGCAGGAATCTTACGACGAGTATGTGATACGTTAGGGTTACGATTTCTACACTCAACTTTGTCGTTGGTGTTGATGGGAATCCACAACCTTTGTTACTTCCGCTATTTGGATTGAGGTAATAGTATTTACATTACTTTATACATGTGATTTACCTCTGTTATAAATCATCGAGTACTGCATGTGTCAGCATACCGATCCATGGATGACACTTAAGCACAGGGACTTGATCCATTCGGGTCGGGTCACTACAAATCTTCTCTTTTCTTTTCCTTGTAGTTTTCTGTCAGATCCCATCTACCATGGCCGCTTCAAGCTCCTCCAAGGACAGGTTCTTCAAGAAATCATCAACCCATATTTGTGGGAGGTGGTGCAACACCCTCAGGACATCCAGATGCATGAGGGGGTGCTGCACATCCACGATGTGCGAGGACACAAGGGGACAGGGACCGTGAAGGCATGGCTTGAAGCTATGGAGCAGGAAGTCTTCCGGTGCAAGGGGATGGTGGAGCGTGGACTCAATGCCAATAACCTCATGATTACAGACCTTACCCGTGATTTCAAGGTGGATGGAAAGTCCATGAAGGACATCTTCTTCACCCTCCATGAGCAAATCAACTTCCTCCAAAGCC
Source organism: Triticum dicoccoides (assembly GCF_002162155.2). Lineage (NCBI taxonomy): Eukaryota > Viridiplantae > Streptophyta > Magnoliopsida > Poales > Poaceae > Triticum > Triticum dicoccoides. The sequence continues at coordinate 378,447,024 of NC_041387.1, forward strand.
AGATCTATGTTTCCAAAACCAAGTCTTTGCATATGAGGCGAGGTTTAAAGGTATGAGTTTGGCTGCCAGTTGCAGGACTCGTGAGACTCAATCCTCCTCTTATGATGGTGGACCTCTGCCATGGAAACCCGAGGACAAGATCTCTACATCACCACCACCTTCTAATTCATCACCAAAAGAAAACTGAGTATTGGATATGGGCACTCCCCTTGGCTTCCTCCAAGCTTGGGGAGGTGCCCCATTATCATATCACCCAACCATCTTTTGCCTTTACTTATTTTTAGTTCAATCCATAGTTATATTTTGCTCTAGATGGATAAAAGTTTAGTTTGATCCTTTCTTTTCGAGAGTTTGGTTAGTGATCTATCCTTGTAATCATGTGCAATATATATAATAAAGTTTAGCATGAGTTTTTGCTTTCTTTACCTTCATGTTGCAATAAAAAGAAAGGAAATAAACTAAAAAGATCATATGCTAATCTTATGGTAGGTAATGACACGACATAAGGAAAAGTATAAGTAGAAAATTTTATTAGAGATTGAAAAACATAGATTTGGTCAAGATGCAACTCATGAAAGAATTAATAAGGGAAGAGAAGATTCACATATAAATACACTATCCTAGAAATCTTTTGTGATTGTGAGCCCCCATCAAAATATTATATGCCAAGTTTGTTGACGTTGGACAAGGAAGACAGCGTAATGATTTATGTTTGTTCATATTCACATAGAAGTTATATTGTCCTAGATCCTTCAACATGTGGTGCTTGCCCCTATCTTTGCTAGCCAAAAATTCTGCACTAAGTAGGATACTACTTGTGGATCCAAAAACCCTTAAACCCAAATCTTATTTACAAGAGTCCACCATACCTACCTAGGGATTGAGCAAGATCCCTCAAGTAAGTTGGCATCGGTGCAGTAAGGAAATAAAAATTGCTTCTAAAAGTGTAAGACCATTTAGTGTAAGAGAAAACTGAGCGTTGTACAAACTTGTGATGGTGAAGAATAAAAGCGACAGACTGCATAATAAAGGTTGCTATCACAAGGGGAAATACAACATGATGTTCTTTTGCACTAAGGGCTTGAGCATACAAACAAATAAGCGCATGACAACCTCTGCTTAAATCTATGAAGGGCCTATCTTTTACTTTTATGCAAGAGTCAAAGTTTATCTCTCTATTCCTTTTTATTTTTCTCCTTTGGCAAGCATCATGTGGTGAGGAAAGATCTAGGCACATATGTCCAGTTGAATATGGATAGCATGAGTTATTATTGTTGACATCACCCTTGAGGTGAATACGTTGGGAGGCAAAACTATAAGCCCCTATCTTTCTATGTGTCTAGTTGAAACGTTTTGTTCATGTGTATGCGGTGAGTGTTAGCAATCATAGAAGACTATATGATGGTTGAGTATGTGGACTTGCCTAAAGGCTCCGATACGTGACCCTTCCTGAAAAGATCATAAATTGTAGTTGCAAAGTTGACTGAGAACATAGTTTGTTGGTTTCTAATAGAGTTTATGCTTTATACTTTGATAATGTGATGACTTGTTACTTATTCATGAGAAGTCTATGATAAAAGTTCTACGATAAAAAATTTATGTTTGAATTTGTTGCTGTTATAATAATTCACATGATGCTTCTATGTCCGTATTTTGTTTTTATCGACACCTCGCTCTCTGTCTAAGCATGTGGACATGTTTTTCGATTTCGGTTTTTGCTTGAGGACAAGCGAGGTCTAAGCTTGGGGGAGTTGATATGTCCATTTTGCATCATGTTTTCCTACTATTAATTATGATGTTTTTATGCATAATAATGCTTTTTGGAGTAATTATAATGCCTTTTCTCTCATAATATACAAGGTACACACAAAGAGGGAGAATTCCGGCAGTTAGAAATCTGGACCTGAAAAAGCTACATCAGGCCACCTATTATGCACAACTCCAAATGAGCTGAAACTTTACGTGGATTTTTTATGGAATATGTGAGAAATATTGGATCCAATAAGTACCAGAGGGGGCCCCCAGGTGGGCACAACCCACCTGGGTGCACCATGGAGCCCAGGCACGCCATGGTGGGTTGTGCTCACCCAGGCCCACCTCCGGTGCCCATCTTCTGGTATATAAGTCATTTTGACCTAGAAAAAATAAAGGGAGGTCTTTCGGGATGGAGCGCTGCCGTCTTGAGGCAGAACTTGGGCAGGAGCACTTTTGCCCTCCGGTGGAGCGATTCCGACGGGGGAACTTCCCTCCCGAAGTGGGAAATCATCGTCATCATCATCACCAAAAACACTCCCATCTTAGGGAGGGCAATCTCCATCAACATCTTCAACAGCACCATCTCCTCTCACACCCTAGTTCATCTCTTGTGTTTAATCTTTGTACCTGGACTATAGGTTGGTGCTTGTGGGTGACTAGTAGTGTTGATTACATCTTGTGGTTGATTACTGGTTTATTTGGTGGAAGATTATATGTTCAGATCCAATATGCTATTTAATACCCCTCTGATCTTGAGCATGTTTATCACTTGTGAGTAGTTACTTTTGTTCTTGACGTCACAAGAGAAATCATGTTGCAAGTAATCATGTGAACTTGATATGTGTTTGATATTTTGATAGTATGTATGTTATGATTCCCTTAGTCGTGTCATGTGAACGTAGACTACATGACTATTCACCATATTTGGGCCTAAGGGAATGCATTGTGGAGTAGTTATTAGATGATGGGTTGCGAGAGTGACAGAAGCTTAAACCCTAGTTTATGTGCTATTCCTAAGGGACTGATTGGATCCCAAAGTTTAATGCTATGGTTAGAATTTACTTAATACTTTTCTCGTAGTTGTGGATGCTTGTGAGGGGGTTAATCAAAAGTATGAGGTTTATTCAAGTAAGAACAACACCTAAGCACCGATCCACCCACATATCAAATTATCAAAGTAGAGAACACAAATCGAACCAACATGATGAAAGTGATTAGATGAAATTCTTGTGTACCCTCAAGAGCGCTTTGCTTACTATAAGAGAAAGTTTTGGCATGTCCTTTGCCTCAAAAGGATTGGGATACCTTGCTGCACTTTTGCTACTGTTATCGTTACTTGCTCGTTACAAATTATCTTGCTATCAGACTAGTCTATTGTTTATAATTTCAGCACTTGCAGACATTATCTTACTGGAAACCACTTGTCATTTCCTTCTGCTCCTTGTTGGGTTCGACACTTTTACTTATCGAAAAGTGCGACAATTGATCCCCTATACTTGTGGGTCATCAAGTATTCGACCCAAATTTATTGATTCAACACAAGGGGAGCCAAAGAATATTCTCAAGTATTAGCAGCTGAGTTGTCAATTCAACCACACCTGAAAGACTTAATATCTGCAACAAAGTATTTAGTAGCAAAGTAGTATGGAAGTTACGGTAACAGTGGCAAAATTAACAGTAGCAGTTTTGTAGCAATCATGACAGTGGCAACGGAAAAGTAACAAAGCAAAGACCAATATGAGACGAACTCGTAGGCAATGGATCAATGATGGATATTTATGTCAGATGGCATTCATCATGCAATAGTTATAACATAATGTGACACAGAACTAGCTCCAATTAATCAATCTAATGTAGATATGTATTCCAAATATAGTCATACGTGCTTATGGTGAAGAACTTGCATGACATCTTTTGTCCAACCCTCCCATGGCAGCGGGGTCCTATTGGAAACTAAGGGATATTAAGGCCTCCTTTTAATAGAGTACCAGACCAAAGCATTAACATTTAGTGAATACATGAACTCCTCAAACTATGATCATCATCAGGAAGTGTCCCGACTATTGTCACTCGGGGGGTTGCCGGATCTTAACACGTAGTAGGTGACTAAAACATGCAAGATAGGATCAAGAACACAAATATATTCATGAAAACATAATAGGTTCAGATCTGAAATCATGGCACTCGGGCCCTAGTGACAAGCATTAGGCATAGCAAAGTCATAGCAACATCAATCTTAGAACATAGTGGATACTAGGGATCAAACCCTAACAAAACTAACTTGATTACATGGTAAATCTCATGCAACCCATCACCGTCCAGCAAGCCTACGACAGGATTACTCACGCACGGTGGTGAGCATCATGAAATTGGTGATGGAGGATGGTTGATGATGATGATGGCGACGGACTCCCCTCTCTGGAGCCCAAAACGAACTCCAGATCTGCCCTCCCAAGGAAGAACAGGGCTTGGCGGCGGCTCCATATAGTAAAACGCGATGAATCCTTCTCTTTGATTTTTTTCTCCCCGAACGTGAATGTATGGAGTTCGAGTTGAGGTCGGTGGAGGTCCAGGGGGCCCACAAGGAAGGAGGGCGCACCCCACGGGGGTGGGCGCGCCCTCCACCCTTGTGGACAGGGTGTGGGCCCCCTTCGATTGATTTTGTCGCCAATATTTTTTATTTATTCTGAAACTAATCTCCGTGAAGTTTCAGGTCATTCTGAGAACTTATATTTCTGCACAAAAATAACACCATGGAAATTTTGCTGAAAAAAGTGTCAGTCCGGGTTAGTTCCATTCAAATCATGCAAATTAGAGTCCAAAACAAGGGCAAAAGAGTTTGGAAAAGTAGATACGATGGAGATGTATCACTCCCCCTCGCCCTTCCCCCTCTCTGGTTTCGCCCGCCTGAAGCCGCCATCGCTGCCTCCTCCTCACCCTGCCTGACGCCGTCTCATCCTCGACTACCACCACCCCAAGCTCCCGCGCCTCCCTAAGCTCGCTATGGCGCCACTACAGGGCATCGGTGAGCTCCCAATCCCCTGCCTTGTTTTGCTCCCCTTTTTGTCATCCCTGTGCATGACCACAACGCCTTGGCCATGCCTCGTACATGCTCACCGCGTCCTCTAGACACGCCCAGCGGTTGTGGCACGTGCCCTGCACCCCCTGGCCACATCGCGCCTGTCACTCCCCTGCAGCCCCACAACACGTTGTCATGGGCCCCTCCTGTTCTCGCCACCGCCGTCTGCTTTTGTCGTTGTGCCCCCTATCCGCCCCGCCTCTGCCCGTTTGCCCGGTGCTCTGCCTCGCCTGCAGCCGCCACGCCTGGCACGCTCGCTCATCCTCGCTGTCGGTGTCAAAACCGGCAGATCTCGGGTAGGGGGTCCCGATCTGTGCGTCTTAGGCTAATAGTAACAAGAAGCAAGGGACACAATGTTTACCCAGGTTCGGGCCCTCTCGATGGAGGTAAAACCCTACTTCCTGCTTGATTAATATTGATGATATGAGTAGTACAAGAGTAGATCTACCATGAGAACGTAGAGGCTAAACCCTAGAAGCTAGCCTATGATGATTGTGATTGTAATTGTGCTCGGCCTTCTAAGGACCAACCTCTCCGGTTTATATAGACACCGGAGAGGGCTAGGGTTTACATGGAGTCGGTTACAAGGAAGGAAATATAATATCCGGATCGCCAAGCTTGTCTTCCACGCAAAGGAGAGTCCCATCAGGACACGGGACGGAGTCTTGAGTCTTGTATCTTCACGCTCCAATAATCCGGACGAAGTATATAGTCCGGATACCCCCTAATCCAAGACTCCCTCAGTAGCCCCTGAACCAGGCTTCAATAACGATGAGTACGGCGCGCAGTCTTGTCTTCGGCATTGCAAGGCGGGTTCCATCTCCGAATACTCCAAAGTAATTATCGAACACGTAGACCGTGTCTGGATCTGCAAAATGATCTTCACATACCAACATAGAGAAAATGATATTTCACGAACGCAATCTGCTGACCATGTGACATGTCATTACGGGCGGGTCTTTATTCGAACCGTTTTCCCACAACCAGCCATAGCGCAAATCGCGAGGCGGTTTCTTCTTCAGGTTTTGCCATAGCAGAGATTATGTCCCTTTATCATGGGATTATCATCAATACGGGTACGGATAATCCAACCGCACCGCTAATCGCGGCGAGTGGGGAGCGAGCGGGTTCCACCAGGAAAGTGGGGAGGCGCAAAAAGCTTTTACCGTCTCTATAAAGAGATAAGGTCTCTTCCTCTTTACCCACACCTTCTCCTTTCGCTAGCCCATTCCCTCTATTCGAGCCCTAACGCCCAGACATTCTTCTTTTCCATCGAAGAAAGGTTTCCAAAGATGTCCGGATCCGGAGCAGGAGGCAGATGGATGGCCTCTACCATCCTGGAGAAGGATATCAAGAGGCTCTGGGAGGCCGGGTATCTGGCCAAGAAGATCGACCACTGTGTCCCACCGACGGGACAGATCGTCCCTACTCCGGAACCTCACGAGAGAGTCGTGTTCCTTCCCCATTTGTCCGCGGGCTTAGGTTTCCCCTTCACCCATTTGTTCGTGGAGTCATGTATTACTATAGGATTGATTTTCATGATCTTTCCCCCAATTCTTTCCTCAATATCTCGACATTCATCGTCGTGTGCGAGGCTTTTGTCCAGATTTTGCCTCACTTCGGCCTGTGGCTGAAGATTTTCAATGTGAAGCCCAAGGTGGTGAGCGGCAAGCACGCCGAGTGCGGCGGTGCCATAGTGAGCAAGATGCCCAAGGTCATTTGGCCGACGGGTGCCTTTAACGACTCTGTCAAGGAGTGGCAGCAGCAGTGGTTCTATATCACCGAACCATGCAGCAAAAAGTGGGCTGCAGCTCCTGAGTTCAGATCTGGAGCCCCACTGCGGCTCACGTCCTGGCCCAAGAAGGGCCCGAAATAGTCCACGTCCGATGAGCTGTCACTGCTCCAGACGCGTGTTCAAAGTGTGGTCGACAAGGACGTCAAGCTCGTCGACGTAGTCCAGGTGATGTTAGTTCGCCTGGTTCTCCCTTGCCAGTGTCGAGCCTGTAATTTGTCGGAGTACACCCAACCGAGCACCAAACCCTTCGGGAGCTCTATGATTCCTCCCACAAGGATATTTGGAAGGTGCTCTTTAAGTCCGGCAAAACATGGCCGGGCTCCGCCGAGGACCCTGGGTATCAATTATCCCATTCTGCAAGCCAGGTAAGTTATAGCCACGCTCTGTCCATCCATGCTTCAGTTGGCATGTCCTGAGGGAGACATTTTTATCGTGCTTCATCGTGACCCCGGGGATGGATAAAGAAGGTGGAGCGAATACATTGCCCGGCCCCGCTTCCGGAGGAACCGGCCGGACCTCTTCTAACGAAGATGCTGATCCCCACGCCTTATGAGGCGCCAAAGAAAGAGGCCTCCAAGAAGGTCAAAAGGACCCAGAGTGGCCTCCGTCGCCGCGAGGCTTCGGACGCGAAATCCAAAGACTCCAGCGACGCTCCTTCTTCCGAAGACAAAGAGGAGGAAGCAGAGGAGGATGAGCCTCACTTTGGAGGTGGGAATAAAAGGGAAGATTCATCGTCCCTGGAGACCGAAGCGCCCAAGAGGGGGAGAGGTTCCCACCCAGAGGCATCCTGACCAGGGGAGGCATGTCTCTGGGGCCAGACACATGGGGGCGGCGGCCCCCCGGCGTGTCGACGATGGGCGCGATCTCGGGTTCGGACCACATCCGGACAAGGTCTTGGAGACCTCTAAGGCTCCGGGATCGGGCAAGCAGCCACCTTCGACGGTGGGAGGCTTGCCTATTCCGCCAGCAACCTCTGTCCAAGCAGGGCTGCCAGGCAGTCTATCGACAGCGTTAAAGAGCGCGTCTATCATCGATGAACATTGGACCCTCATGGGTGCGGTGGTTGAAAAGATTCAGTCCGCCGAGAGCGGGCTGAATGAGTCCTGCCTTGGCCTTATAAAGGCCTTTTGAGGTATGTTTTCTAAGAAACCCTTGAGGAATCGTCATAATATGAGTAGTAGCCCCTGATACACTGTCCGGCAATAGAGAGAGAACCGGGCAGGGGATCAAATCCTCTATTTTTGTAGGAGCCTTTGTTAATGACGTATACCCCTTTGTGTGAAAACAGGCGTCTGCAGAGAAGACGGCCGCTCATAATGCGGAAGTGTCCGGACTGAAGCAGAGCCGAGGAGGAACTTGGCCATGTGAAGAAGCAATTGGAGGACAAGCAAGGTATCTTGAAACATTGTCTTTAAGTTTGGCACGAATGAGTAATTGTGCCTAGTGAAAAGTATTTGTATTGTATGCTCTAGGAGCGAGTGTCGAATATGAGGCACTAAAGAAGGCTGTGGCTGATGCCAACGAGAAGGCTGCCGCCGAACAGGCGCTTCGTGAGAAACACGAGGCCAGGGTCATCGCAGCTCAGCGAGAGCTCCAGGAGGCTGTGAAGAAAAGCGAGGGCTTGGAGCAGAGTCTAGTAGGGAAAGAGTCCAAACTCGCCCAAGCTCTCCAAGCCGCGGAAGATGCTCGAGAAGAAGCCCGAGGTGCTCTGCGGGACATTCAGGAGGCCCGGAAAGTTGTGACTGGTAAGGCCTTTTGTATTCATGGACATTTTTACATGATAGTGGGAAGAACTCTAAGCGACAAGCTGAATTCTTGTTTTTCCAGGGGCGTTTGCGGATTTGCCTCGCAGCATATCAGATGACGCCCAATTCTACCAGACCGAGGAGAAGAAGTCTGCGGAGAGGAATTTCTGGTTGCAGTATTTGGCGCCGAACTATCCGATGCCCTTTATCGATCAGCTGAAGCAGCTGGTCGAACTGCACCAGGTGGCCGAACTAGCCATGAAGGACTTGGTTTTCCGGATGTGGCTCGCGGAGCCAATTCCAAGCAGTTACTTCGGACTCGTGAAGCGGATTGTGGGCGCCTGTCCTCCGCTTGATGCTGTTAAGTGATAGGTCTGTATAGAGGGTGCGTGTATGGCATTTGCCCGTGCAAAAGTGCATTGGAGGAAGCTTGACGCGGAGAAGCTGATGACTGAGGGGCCGCCAGAGGGTAAGGAGCACCGCAAGCCCGAGTTGTACTATGAAGGTGTACTGATGGAAGCCCTCCTTGTGGCGGATAAGTGTACCAAAGACGTTATTTTTCCCTAAGGGCATTCGTGTCGGTCTTTGTAATATGGGGTAATGGCACTTTTATTATTTATTGCCTGTTTTGTTTGAACATTTGTTCTTCTTGTGCGGCTGTTTAGTGTATGTAAATCCTGAGAGTTGGCCAGTCATCGGCTTCTGCCCCCACGAAAGAAATACGGGGGTGTTCGGGACATACCTGAACACTCTTTATCCCATGGCTGGGTCCTTTTAAGGAGGTGTTCCTCACCACGAACCAGGCAATCGGACTATAGGGCTTTACCACTCTCACTTAGCCATAGGAATTCGAGTATGGTCGGCGCAGCCCCTAGTGTTCGGAAGGCCGAACTAGGGGCTCTATTGGTGCCTGGTCGAAAGACCAATCCGTCGCACTCTGCATTTATAATGGCATTATGCGGAATAAATCTTTAAAGATTTTACAACCTCTCGAACAGCTGACCAGCTCTCGTTGTATCATGACAGTCAGTTTTCGGCTTTCTCTACTGAGGTGCTCGTCCGGCAGAACCGGGACACAGTCGCAGTAGTTCTCCCAGCGCTACCTTAGCTGATGGGGCGGAACATAAGGTACCAAAACATGGGAGCCGGGCAAACCCAGCCAATGACCCAAGACATGATTCGGAGCTGATGCATATAGTGCTATAAGTTCGGGGTGCCGAGCGACCGAAAAGGTGGTCGGACTTTATTGCCGTACTGTGAAGCCCCTGGCATAATCGGGCGTAACACGAGGCATGGCTGCCGTTTTTTTACAAAGAGGCGTCGATGATAAATGACGGCCGGTAAGTGTTATTTAAGTCTACGCATTGTAGTAGGATGATATGTCTATGCATATGAGTACGATTTATGATTATGAAAAGAGGTGTTTTTGGCGGAACCTGTGATGGCCGGACTGGAGGGGGCTGTGAGTGGATCTGAAGTGAATCCGGACTGCCTTCTTTGGGGCGGTTCACATGCTTGTTCCTGCTCTTGTGTGTCCGGGCCGATTCCATGTCGCCAATCATGTTCTGCATCAAAGTTAGTTTGTAAAGGGAAATACCTAGAGGCAGCTGAACGTCCTCTTGTGGTTGATCCAAGGGTTCCTGATCGGACCCTGGTTAACCCAGCCGTTATACCATGAAGTAGTGCGGACTCCTCAGTTGGTGTCTGGATAGTTGGCTATCATATCAAAATTTTGATAGGCATGCACGACTCGCTGCTCCGGCAGCTATATGATTTCTGCTCTAAGGGCGGGGTTCGGCCTTGCCCATAGATGTGATTATATCACACGGTGTTGGCCTAATGGTTTACCACGTGGAATCTAGTCAATGTGGTTCATCCCGTTAGCATATGGTAAATTACCGTATGAGGGGAAGGTGCCAAAGAATTATTCTTTGGCGTGGCATTTTTTTGGTGATCCGAAGACAACCGTTAGAGTGGTGGGCCAATAAAAGTTGGCCTTTGCACCTGGCATCTTTTAGAAGATGTTATTTGTGGTTTCATACCCACGGGGGCTTTATGTGTTATGGATCCCCCGAACTACTAGGTCTAGAGGTACTGCAATTGAATTGCTGTGGTTGATGTTGTCTGAACGGTTGATGTGATCGGGGGAGATCGGCCGTACTTTTATGATATGGAGGATATTTTGACTTTGTCGTTGTTGGACTCCTCCCCTTATTGTTTCCAGCACACAACTGGCCGCTTTGCTTTGAGGATCCGGCATTCTCTATTGGTGTGCTTGGCCGTCCTCCTAGGAGTACCATGAATTTCACATGGTTGATCGAGTATGTTGCTAGGGCCGTATAGGCTTGAGTTGTTCTTTGTCCGCTGACCGGACTAGGAGTTGCTGGATTTGGCACCAACTTCCCTGACTTGATGTTTATGACAATTGCGCCGAGGCTTGAGGATGCCTCTTCGTGTATCCTTCGTATTGTCTTCGACTATTGTGGTGTGTGGACGTCGGGCTATGTGCCTTGGGTTCTCATGCTTAGGTTGGGGTAACGAATTATGCCGTGTGTGTCCTTTGTCGGGGCGGTCGAGTTTGTATTTTTCGGTGGCCAGGACCTTGGTCCATCTGTCCATGAGCAAATCTTGGTCAGCTTTGAGCTATTGTTGCTTCCTTTGCAGGCTCCTTGCCGTCGCCATGAGTCGTCGCTTGAAGTGAACTTCCTCCACTGGATCCTCAGGCACGCCGCGTTCGGAATTACCGGGGCTAATCTCGTCTTCGGAGTGGGGCATGTAGTTGTCCTCCTCCGAATATACGTCCGTCGCCTGTTCGGCCTGCTCGAAGGCAGGCTGGTCAGGGTTGTATTCCTCTTCGGCACCATCCGGATTGTTTTCGTCACCTGGACCAGTATTGCTGTGGCGGGGATTAGAGCGGCGCCGACAACGCCCATGCTTTGTTTTTCTCCCTGAGGGGTTATCCTCCATTGCCTCATCGCCATTGATTTCCTTCGGAGTGTCCACCATATATATATCATATGAGGAGGTGGCTGTCCGTTGCCCTGTGAGCGGTGGTTCATGTACTTCTCCTGCATCGTCGTCCATACCGTCGATGTCTTCGGAGTCGAAGTCAAGCACGTCGGTTAGATTATCGACCGTGGCAATGAAGTGGGTGGTGGGTGGGCAGCGAATTCCTTCGTCGCCTGCTTCCGACTCGAGCCGGACATAGTTCGGCCAAGAGCCTCCTGAGAAAGAGAGAGACTTTAATGAGTTCAGTATGTCGCCGAAGGGCGAGTGCTAGAAGATATCCGCAGCGGTAAACTCCATTACCGGAGCCCAACCAGGCTCGGCGGGCTCGGGAGCGCGCGGACTAGAACCTACAACCGGACACGAGTCCGGGGGTCTGGAGTCACAGGCTTCCTTAGAAGTGAGGCCTGTGTTCGCCTCTACCACCGATGAGTGTGCGGCCTGTGGGGCGCGGTCCATCCACCCGTCCTTGGGCCATGCAGTCTGCTCCAGATTTAGGTCTGGGACTTCTGCAGGGGTAACATCCCGAGCATTGTCCAACAGCAGGTCTAGGCCGTGCTCATCGTGACTGCCCGGTACTCCTGGCACAGGCCCGATTCCGTCGAAGATCAAGTCTCCGCGGATATCGGTCATGTAGTTCAGGTTTCTGAACCTAACCTGGTGGCCAGGGGTGTAGCTGTCGATCTGCTCGAGATAGCCAAGCGAATTGGCCCGCAGTGTGAAGCCGTCGAACATGAAGATCTGTCCGGGGAGAAAAGTCTCGCCCTGGACTGTGTTGCTGACGATTGAAGGCACCATCAAGCCTTGCAGCGACGACACAGAGGAACTCTCAATGAAAGCACCAATGTCGGTGTCAAAACCAGCGGATCCCGGGTAGGGGGTCCCAATCTGTGCGTCTTAGGCTGATGGTAACAAGAAGCAAGGGACACAATGTTTACCCAGGTTCGGGCCCTCTCGATGAAGGTAAAACCCTACTTCCTGCTTGATTAATATTGACGATATGAGTAGTACAAGAGTAGATCTACCACGAGATCGTAGAGGCTAAACCTATAGGCTAGCCTATGATGATTATGATTGTAATTGTGATCGGCCTTCTAAGGACCAACCTCTCCGGTTTATATAGACATCGGAGAGGGCTAGGGTTTACATGGAGTTGGTTACAATGAAGGAAATATCATATCTGGATCACCAAGCTTGTCTTCCACGCAAAGGAGAGTCCCATCCGGACATGGGACGGAGTCTTGAGTCTTGTATCTTCACGCTCCAATAATCCGGACGAAGTATATAAACCGGCTGTCCGGATACCCCCTAATCCAGGACTCCCTCAGTCGTGCCCCTTCCCCCTCATCATTCCGTGTCGCACGAGCACTGCCCGAGCCCGCGTGCACCCGCGCCAGGCCACGTCCACCTCTGTCGGGCCACATCAAGCCACACTCGCACCGGCCGGCCGAGCTGGCCTCCGCCTGCCGCGGCCTGCCGGTGCTCCTCATCGTGGCCGCGGGTCCCGCGCCCTTTGGGCGCCCACGCCCGCATCAGTAGCACACGTGCCCGATATGGCCCTCTAGGCCTATGACATGGGGGGCCCGCCCCCAAAAAGAAATAAAAAGAGATTCTAAAAATAATAATTAACTTGATTAATTTATCCTAATTAAATTAATTACACTTAATTAACCTAATTCTAATTAAGCTAATTAACTAGGTTAATTAGTTAGTTCATTTAATGACAGGGTGCCCACCCCTTGATGACCAGTCAAACTTTGACTGGTAAACTGGGCCCCCCTGACTCACTGGTCACACTGTGTACACTTCTGTGTACATAGTGTTGTGTGCACATAGCAATTTTCCAATTATTTTCGAAATAAACAAATTTCAAAAAATAGTTAAAACTTTGAAATTGTTATTAAATAATATATAACTCGGATGAAAATATTTTATATATGAAAGTTGCTCCGAAAAATATGGCGAATCCGAATAAGCACTCTGTTCATTTGCCACGCGTCCCTAGCATAGCGAACATGGAACCATCCACCTTCATTTCATCTATTGGAATATGAAAAATGCTGGGAAAACATTCCTAGATGTTCTCTCCCTTCAGCGGTATCATGTAGCACCGCGTTAGAACACCCCTAGCTATGCATGTGTCATGTCATACATTTGTTTGCTTTATATTTACTGTTTCTCCCCCCCCCCCTTCTCTCTGGTAAACCCTGACGCCGATGCGACCCCTGTGATCGACTATGTCACCGACGACCCTTCTCCCTTTTCAGCAAAGCTTCCAGGCGAGCAAACCCTCCTTGATCATTCTGATATCGCCCATTCCATTCTCTCTCATGCTTGCATTAGATTTTGCTACTGTACTTGATTGCTCCTATATCTGATGCATAGCCTGCTTTTGTAACCTACTGTTGTACCTTACCTGCTTACCCTAAACTGCTTAGTATAGGTTGGCTAGTGATCCATCAGTGAGCCCTCACCTTGTCCTAGTTGCCTCGGCTTGATGACCGATGACTCGATCAACGTAATCGACGACCAGAGAACGACACATCACCGCACACTCCCTAGTTGTACGACTCTGCAGAGTTACTAACGAGTGCCGAGGGTGATACCTCGTACATCACTTCTGATGAGATCTCTGTAGTGTAGCTAATTGGTAGTGGTCTATCGAGGCTGATTCCTCCTTCACCACTCCCTATACGACTCTGTCGTGCAACACCTCAAGTGTCAACCTCAAGGGTGATTCCTCATATGTTCACCTTGACGATTACATCAAGTGGATTCCACCGAGGGTGATTCCTTGAATCCCACTTGATGTCATGGACACATGGTTACCTTGGCTTTACCGCAGGACCATGTTAAAGACGGGTCAGCCCCGAGGGGTACCCGTGAGATATGTGAACTCGGGGTGACCGTGGGGGTACCCGTGAGAGTTAATATTACTGCGGGACTGAAGGGACAGGTGATACGTCTCCAATGTATCTATAATTTTTTATTGTTCCATGCTATTATATTATCTATTTTGGATGTTTTACATGCATTAATATGCTATTTCATATTATTTTGGGGACTAACCTATTGACCTAGAGCCCAGTGCCAGTGTCTTTTCCTTGTTTTTGAGCTTCGCAAAAAAGGAATACCGAACGGAGTCCGAACAGAATAAAACCTTCGCAGTGATTTTTCTTGGACCAGAAAATACCCAGGAGAATTGGAGTACAAGTTAGAAAGGCCATGAGGCGGCCACAAGGATGGAGGGCGCGCCCCCTACCTTGTGGGGCCCACGGTGACCCCCTGACCTAGTTCTTCCACATATATATTCACATATATTCCCAAACCATCATAGGCATCCACGAAAACACTTTTCCACCGCCGCAACCTTCTGTTCCCGTGAGATACCATCTTGGGGCCTTTTCCAACATCCTGCTGGAGGGGGATCCGATCACAGAGGGCTTCTACATCAACTCTATTGCCCTTCCGATGAAACGTGAGTAGTTTACCTCAGACCTACGGGTCCATAGCTATTAGCTAGATGGCTTATTCTCTCTCTTTTATTCTCAATAACATGTTCTCCTCAATGTTCTTGGAGATCTATCCGATATAATCTTCTTTTGCGGTGTGTTCGTCAAGATCCGATGAATTGTGGATTTATGATCAACTTATCTATGAATATTATTTAAATCTTCTCTGAATTCTTTTATGCATAATTTGATATCTTTGTAATTCTCTTTGAACTATCGGTTTGGTCTGGCCAACTAGATTGGTTTTTCTTGCAATGGGAGAAGTTCTTAGCTTTGGGTTCAATCTTGCAGTGTCCTTTCCCAGTGACAGTAGGGGCAGCAAGGCACGTATTGTATTGTTGCCATCGAGGATAAAAATATCAGGTTTACATCATATTGCTTGAGTTTATTCCTCTACATCTTGTCATCTTACTTAATGCATTACTCTTTTCTTCATGAACTTAATACTCTAGATGCTGGCAGGAGTCGGTCGATGCGTGGAGTAATAGTAGTAGATGCAGGCAGGAGTCAGTCTACTTGACATGGACGTGATGCCTATATTTCATAATCATTGCCTTAGATATTGTCATAACTTTGAACTTTTTTATAAATTGCTCGACAGTAATTTGTTCAGCAACCGTATTATTTGCTATCTTGAGAGAAGCCTCTAGTTAAACCTATGACCCCCGGGTCTATTTTCCATCATATAAGTTCCCGATCTACTATTTTGCAATCTTTTACTTTTGATCTATAAACCAAAAACCCCAAAAATATTTACTTTATCGTTTGTTTAGTTTTATCTATCTCTATCAGATCTCACTTTTGCAAGTGACCAGGAAAGGATTGACAACCCCTTTATCGCGTTGGGTGCCAGTTTGATTCTTTGTGCATGCATTGGTGATTTGTGTGTTGTATCCTACTGGATTGATACCTTGGTTCTCTAACTGAGGGAAATACTTACCTCTACTTTGCTGCATCACCCTTTCCTCATCATGGGAAAAACCAACACAAGCTTAAGAAGTAGCAACAGGCGTACTAGCCCAGTAGAGGTGGACTTGAGTTCCCGACAGTCTCTGGATAATCGGGTTGACCTGGAGGGTACTCGCGAGATAATTATGAGGCACAAGCGAGCAGGTAGACTGCCCTAGAGTGAGAGGGTTGGGCCTAGCCCCTGCCATATTTCCTCGAGACGGGGTGACGGGGTCACATCATGGAGTGCAAAGGGCGATCAGCCCAAGACCCCAGAGTGCTTAGGATGTACACCGGCGGGGACCTCTCTATGGAGCCTAGGTAACACTACGACGTGTTGATCTTCTGAGGGCGGGCATGACCTAGGAAAGTGTGTCCGGCCAGAGTAATCAAGCGTGTTGGGTAGTGTGGTGCAACACTACAGGGAAGTTTATCTATTCGAATAGATGTGTCCACGGTAGCAGACGCTCGAAGTTGTATCCTGATCTATTACAACTAGAAATGGATACTTGAGATATGATATGGATATGTTGGCTCCGGGATTGCTTTCTCGCATGGAGTCGAGGAAGGATCTTTGGGCGTTAATGCTACAACATGCTTGGTTAATAATATGCTATTATGTACTCCTTTGAATGCTGCAAGATGCTTGAAGATGCTAGTCTTCGATAGGCTAGGCCTTCCCCTCTATTCTGGCATTTTGCAGTTCAGCCCATAGATACAACCCTTCCATTTGACACTGATGCATACTTAGTATAGTTCTGATGTAACTCTTGCAAGTACTTTGGATGAGTACTCACATTTTCTTTGCTACCTCTGTGCCCCCTATGCCTGTTTTCTGCGATCAGATGGTGGATCCCTGCTACCTCTTGAGCACTGCGTTGGTTTTGCCTTGATGAGGAAAGGGTGATGCAGCAAAGTAGCGTAAGTATTCCCTCGGTTTTGGAGAACCAAGGTATCAATCCAGTAGGAGGCTCCACAGAAGTCCCTCGTACCTACACAAACAAACAAGAACCTCACAACCAACGCGATAAAAGGGTTTTCAATCCCTTCACGGTAACTTGCAAAAGTGAGATCTGATAGAGATAATAAGGTAAATATTTTTGGTATTTTTATGATATAGATTGAAAAGTAAAGATTGCAAATAAAGATAGATCGAAAAATTATATGATAATAGATACACCTGGGGGGCATAGGTTTCACTAGTGGCTTCTCTCAAGATAGCATAAGTATTACGGTGGGTGAACAAATTACTATCGAGCAATTGATAGAAAAGTGCATAGTTATGAGAATATCTATGAATGATCATGTATATAGGCATCACGTCCGCAACAAGTAGATCGAAACGATTATGCATCTACTACTATTACTCCACACATCGACCGACTCCAGCCTACATCTAGAATATTAAGTTCATAAGAACAGAGTAACACATTAAGAAAGATGACATGATGTAGAGGGATAAACTCAAGCAATATGATATAAACCCCATCTTTTTATCCTCGATGCCAGCAATACAATACGTGCCTTGCTGCCCCTGCTATCACTGGGAAAGGACACCGCAACATTGAACCCAAAGCTAAGCACTTCTCCCATTGCAAGAAAGATCAATCTAGTAGGCCAAACCAAACAGATAATTCTAAGAGACTTGCAAAGATAACCAATCATACATAAAAGAATTTAGAGGAGATTCAAATATTTCTCATAGATAAACCTGATCATAAACCCACAATTCATCAGATCTCGACAAACATATCGCAAAAGGAGTTACATCAAATAGATCTCCAAGAAGATTGAGGAGAACTTTGTATTGAGATTCAAAGAGAGAGAAGAAGCCATCTAACTAATAACTATGGACCCGAAGGTCTATGTTGAACTACTCACAACTCATCGGAGAGGCTATGGTGTTGATGTAGAAGCCCTCCGTGGTCGATTCCCCCTCCGGCGGAGCGCCGGCGAAGGCTCCAAGATGGGATCTTGCGGATATAGAAGGTTGTGGCAGTGGAAATAGTTTTTCATGGTTCTCCTGGATGTTTTCAGGGTATGGAGATATATATAGGCGAAGGAGGTAGGTCGGGGGAGCCACAAGGGGCCCAGGAGGGTGGGGCGCACCCTCCTGCCTCGTGGCCGCCTCGGCTGCTTCTTGACATCCACTCCAAGTCTCATGGATTGCGTTTGTTCCAAAAAGATCGCTTCCGAAGGTTTCATTCCGTTTGTACTCCGTTTGATATTCCTTTTCTTTGAAACACTGAAATAGGCAAAAAAACAGCAATTCGGGTTGGGCCTCCGGTTAGTAGGTTAGTCCCAAAAATGGTATAAAAGTGTAAAGTAAAGCCCATAAACATCCAAAATGGGTAATATAATAGCATAGAACAATCAAAAATTATAGATACATTGGAGACGTATCAATCCCAGGAGCCAGATGCCACCCCCATCAACAACTACTACTACCCTGAGGGTGCCTGCTACTACGTGGAGACCGCCGACGACCAAGAGTAGTTAGGAGGTCCTAGGCAGGAGGCCTTGCCTCTTCGATCGTTATTGCTTTTGTGCTAGCCTTCTTAAGGCAGTCTTGTCTAACTTATGTTTGTAGTCAGATATTGTTGCTTCCGTTGACTCTTCTGTTTCGAGCTATGTATTTGAGCCCTCGAGGCCCCTGGATTGTAATATAATTAAAGCATGTATTATTTTAGTTTGTGTCTAGAGTTGTGTTATGATATCCTCCCATGAGTCTCTGATCTTGATCGTACACATTTGCATGTATCACTAGTGTATGATTGAATCGGGGGCATCACAGTTCGGCCAAAAAACAAGAACACAAAATAGATACGAAAATAGAGAGAGAGAGAGAGAACCAATCTAGAGGGGCAGGGCCCCTCGGGGGTTAGGGAGATCAAGGACCGGAGAGGAATCCTTCTCCCACCTAGGGGGGAGGCTAAGAAAGAAAAAGGAGGGGGCTCTCTCCCCGTCTCTCCCGATGGCGCCGGAGCACCGCCATGGGAACCATCGCGATGTTGATGTACATCAACAGCCTCGACGCCATCAACAATAATGTTCTCCCCCTCTATGCAGCGGTGTAACCTCTCTTTTCCCACTGTTATCTCTACTTAAGGTGGTGTTTTATGCCACATATTATTATCCACTAATGTGTTGCCATCCTATGATGTTTGAGTAGATTCGTTTTTTCCCTATGGGTTGATTGGTGATCGTGATTGATTTGAGTTGTATATTTTTTTGGTGTTGTCCTATGGTGCTCTCCATGCCGCGCGCACATGTGGGATTCCCGCTATAGGCTGTTGCAATATGTTCATAATTTGCTTACTGTCAGGGTTGCATGAGCGACAGAAATACAAAATTGGATAAGCGGGTTGTTGCATATGGGATTAAAGAGCACTTTACACTTAATGCTATGGTTGGCTTTTATCTTAATGATCTTTAGTAGTTGTGGATGCTTGCTAGAGTTCCAAGCATAAGTTCATGTGATCCAACTATGGAAAGCGTGTTAGCTTACGCCTCTCCTTCATATAAAACTGCAATAATGATTACGGATCTAAGTATCAATTGCCTATGGACAAATCTTTCCCATCGTTCTCCAAAAGCTTTAAAACAACAACAAACTTTTATTATTCTTGCAAAGAACTTCTATTTTTATTCGTGCAAAATAATTTTATTATTGTTCTAGGTAAAGAAAATGTTAGTGTGCGTAGAGTAGTATTGGTGGTCGATAGAGCTTGAAGAGAATATAAATTCTACCTTTGCCTCCTCGTTGGGTTTGACACCCTTATTTACCGAAAAGGCTACAAACAATCTCCTATACTTGTGGGTTATCATCCACCAGTGAACGTCGCCTCATCGAAGGATTCTTCATGGCAGCGCCCAACACGATAGGGTCTTCCAATGAAGATGACGCCACCATCATGACAAGGAGACACCTGGTAGCCACTCCAATCCAAGGTGACTCTAAAACCAATAAATTAACAACTTGCAAGGCTTTTAAAGCTGAGCAAACTTTCCTTGCCAATGATAAGGCAGCTCTCGAGGCCACAGAGTAGGAGTTGCAACAAACCATTGACCATAATTGCTGCCAATGTCCAAGCCTGGCTTAGTTGTAGAAGATCTCATGGGTAGTGACCGTACTACGGGAAGAGATATCCCCGAGGAGAATGATACGTCTCCAACATTGATATGTCTCCAACGTATCTATAATTTTTGACTGTTCCATGCTATTATATTACCCCTTTTGGATGTTTATGAGCTTTATTTTACACATTTATATCATTTTTGGGACTAACCTACTAACCGGAGGCCCAGCCCGTATTGCTGTTTTTTTGCCTATTTCAGTATTTCGAAGAAAAGGAATATCAAACAAAGTCCAACGGAATGAAACATTCGGGAGCGTGATTTTTGGAACGAACGTGATCCAGAGGACTTGGAGTGCAAGTCAAGAAGTAGCTGAGGCTCCCACGAGATAGGAGGGCGCCCCCCCCCCTACAGGGCGCGCCCCCTATCTCGTGGGCCCCTCGGGCATCCACCGACATACTTCTTCCTCCTATATAAGCCTACATACCCCGAAAACATCCAGGGAGCAACCAAAACACAATTTCCACCACCGTAACCTTCTGTATCCACGAGATCCCATCTTGGAGCCTTCGTCGGCATTGTGTCGGAGGGGGAATCGACCACGGAGGGCTTCTACATCAACACCATAGCCCCTCCGATGAGTTGTGAGTAGTTTATCACAGACCTACGGGTCCATAGTTATTAGCTAGATGGCTTCTTCTCTCTTTTTGGATATCAATACAATGTTCTCCCCCTCTCTTGTGGAGATCTATTCGATGTAAACTCTTTTTGCGGTGTGTTTGTTGAGATCCGATGAATTGTGGGTTTATGATCAAGTTTATCTATGAATAATATTTGAATCTTCTTCAAATTCTTTTATGTATGATTGAGGTATCTTTGCAAGTCTCTTTGAATTATCAATTTGGTTTGGCCTACTAGATTGATCTTTCTTGCCATTGGAGAAGTGCTTAGCTTTGGGTTCAATCTTGTGGTGTCCTTACCCAGTGACAGAAAGGGTTGTAAGGCACGTATTGTATTGTTGCCATCGAGGATAACAAGATGGGGTTTATATCATATTGCATGAGTTTATCCCTCTACATCATGTCATCTTGCTTAATGCGTTACTCTGTTCTTTGTGAACTTAATACTCTAGATGCAGGCAAGAGTCGGTCGATGTGTTGACTAATAGTAGTAGATGCAGGCAGGAGTCGGTCTCCTTGTTGCAGACGTGATGCCTATATACATGATCATGCCTAGATAATCTCATAATTATTCTCTTTTCTATCAATTGCTCGACAGTAATTTGTTCACCCACCGTAATACTTATGCTATCTTGAGAGAAGCCACTAGTGAAACCTATGGCCCCCGGGACTATCTCTTATCATATTTGCTTCCAATTTACTTTTATTTGCATCTTTACTTTTTGCATCTATATTATAAAATACCAAAAATATATTTATCTTATCATACTATCTTTATTAGATCTCACTTTCGCAAGTGGCCGTGAAGGGATTGACAACCCCTTTATTGCGTTGGTTGCGAGTTCTTTGTTTGTTTGTGTAGGTGCGTGGGACTTTTTAGGAGCCTCCTACTGGATTGATACCTTGGTTCTCAAAAACTGAGGGAAATACTTACGCTACTATTGCTGCATCACCCTTTCCTCTTCAAGGAAAACCAACGCAAGCTCAAGACGTAGAAAGAAGGATTTCTGGCGCCGTTGCCGAGGAGGTCTTCGCTCAAGTCAAGTGTCGGTGTACTAGAATAGGGGTACCCTAGTACCCCGAACTTGTGCACGGGCAGTTGCAGCACCCCGCGGCAAGGCTTGCCGGGCGAACGCCAAGATCCTCCGTGGTTCCCTTGGAGCCATTCAAGAACAAAGTATTTAAGCTCAGGAGACAAGGCCCCGGCAAGAGGATCTTGCCGGGAAGGCCAACCAAGGCACTCCAAGGAACTTGCCGCGACGCGCCACACGCTCCGGCAAGGCAACAAGGCCCCGGCAAGAGGAGCTTGCCGGGAAGACCAACCAAGGCATCTCGAGGCCCGGTGAGCGACAAGCTTCCGGACCCGACAAGATAACAGTAGCGGCAAGGCGCTTGCCGCAGCAGGCGGCCACTCTGTGCCCACGCTCTAGCGCATCCACCAATGTGTCGCTCTGGGGGCCTCTCCAGGCGCGCGTGGCGGGAGGCTGTGCAGCCAGCGGTGCGCAGTGGCATGCGAAGCTGACAAGATCGCCATCATGGCGAACGGTGGCGCCCCTAACGGTCCTTTTCTGCACTATTTGGGCGACTCAGATGGGCATTTAACGCCCTTGTCCCCTGCCGTCAGGGTTAGGTAGGGTGCACTGTACAAGTAACTGTACCAACCACCTCACTTTTTACATTTGTACCCTTCTCTGCGTTGCCACCTGTCGGTGACCCCTTTAGCGTATAAAAGGAGGCCCATGCGCAACGTAGAAGAGGTTCGACTGGTTCGGAACCCAGAAAAACACTACTCTCTCTCTGGAGCAAGAACACAAGATAATCAAACAAGCAGCAGTAGGAGTGTTATCTCTTCGGAGAGCTCCGAAGCTAGGTAAATTGCTCGTGTGCTTCACCCCGATCTGCTCTTCGTGTGATCTCCGCCGCCCGCCGAACCGAAAGGGGCTCGGTCCGCCGGCCCCATAGGTGTTCGTGGATCAGTTTCCCCGACATCTTTGGCATGCCAGGTAGGGGGCGTCGAGATTGTGTGAACCTGATCCAGCGTTCACACGAGCTAGATCTTCATTCCCTTCATCAACATGCCACCGAAGAAGAAGACTTCGGCGGCAGCCGCTCCGTCCACGTCACTTCCGCCACCGTTGGAGCAAACGGGTGGTGGAATGGACGCCGGCGGAAGAATGGACGTCGACGAGGAAGCTTATGATGCTGCCAGGTCCAAGGACAAGGCTGCACAAACCTCGGCGACTGTACATGTTCCGCGCCACTCTCGGGAGGCGCAAGACCAACAGCGTCATGGCACTTGCAGTGCCATACGCATGATAGGCCAAGACCAGGCTGGTGGATCTCGGGGCACTCAAGACCAGCATGAACGCCAGCGTGCTGGCACGAGCGGGGCACGGTCGCCTGGACGGGATACTGCTCCTTCTAACATCTTTAGAAGTCCGAGCACGTCCCGCTCCTCGCATCGTCCGCCACTGCCACCCACCACTCCAGCAGAAGCTTTGGCGCGAGCCCAACTGCTCCTAGATTACCCTCCAACGTCGGACAAGATCGACGAATGGAGGGCCACCATTCAGAGTCTCATCGGCTACGCCAACGACGACACTCCATGGCGGCCGAGCGCGTCGCCGCCGCAGCAGGGTTGCCGGGCGCGAGCCGGTGGCGACGAAACGGGGGGAGGTGCAACTACCATGCAATCACCACCCCGAAAGCCAAGATCGCCGACTCGCCGGATCCACCTCGACAGCGACTCCACCGCATCGTCGGATCCACGAGCTCGTCGCGATCAGCGCCAAGTTCTTCATGATCGACAACAAGAAGACGCTCGAACTCGCATCGAGCGCCGAAGAGAAGCGCGACGTCAATCCGACAAGCGCGCTGGGCCCTCTGTTGACATGCATGCGCCAGGGGAACCAGGCGATCTGCCGTACGCGGTAGGTTGCCTTGCGTTCACTCGTGAGCTGCGGCAAGTCCAGTGGCCCAGCACGAAGAACTTCAAGCCAGACGTACCGGACAAGTACGACGACAAGACGCATCCGTTGGAGTTCCTCAGCATCTACACCATTGCGGTGCAGGCTGCCGGGGGACGGGATGACAAGATCCTTGCCAACTACTTCCCGCTGGTGCTCAAGCCCAACGTCAGATCCTGGCTCATGCACTTGCCGGACAACTCCATATCCTATTGGGCTGATCTGTGCCTTCAGTTTGTCGGCGCCTTCACAGGCGGACACAAGCCTCATGGCCAGGAGAGTGATCTTCATCTGCTCGCCCAGAAGGAAGGAGAGCCCCTGCGCAAGTACATTCAGAGATTTAGCAGTGTGCAGCACAACATCCCAGACGTCCACCCTGCCGTGGTGATCAGCGCGCTCCATCAGAACGTGCGAAACCACAGGATGCGGGAGGAAATGGCGATGTGCAAGATCAGGGACGTCAGTGAGTTATATGCACTGGCCGACAAGTGTGCACGTGCTGAGGAAGGGAGGAGACTCCCCGGAGAGAATGTAGGAGCGGGAGGATCTGACAGTGAAGATGCTGCCCCGGCAAGGAAAAACCGGCGGCAGAACAACAGGAAGAGGAAAGGCAAAGAGGTGCTAGTTGTTGAGCAGTCCGGCAACGGTGGTGGCGCCAAGAAAGCCAAAGCTGGTGACTCCGGCAAGGAGGTTGCCGCGGAGGTGGCGGTCGCCGACAAGCAGGACGGCACCAACAAGCAGTATTGCAAGATCCACCGCACCAAGGGCCATGATCTCCAGAGCTGCAAGAAAGTCGAGCAGCTTGTTGAGCAATAGAAAGCTGAATACGAGCGGCGCGACAAGGAGAAGGCCCAGGAATGTGCTGGGGGATCCGGCAAGAAACGTCCCGGCCGAGGAGGACGCCGCGTCAAGGCCAAGCAGCAGCAAGGAGACAGACCTCCTCGCGGCCGCGAGAAGGATGAAGATGACGACGACGATGAAGACATGGATGATGAGGAGACTGATGAGCAGGAGTTCCAGAAAGCCACAGAGGTCCTGTGCGTTGACGATGGTGCTTCTCTGCATACCTCGCACCGTCAGCTCAAGCAGTGGGTGCGGGAAGTTAATGCAGCAGAACCACCCGTCGAGTCACGCAAGCCTCTGAAATGGTCCAGCACGCCTATCATCTTTGATATTGAGGACCACCCTGATCGCATAACTGCGATCGGGTGCTTGCCGATGTTGGTTTCACCAACAATCCGCAACCTCAAGGTCACTAAGATGCTAGTTGACGGCGGGGCCGGCTTGAACCTGATCTCCTCCGCGGTGCTCCAGAAACTCCAGATCCCTGACAGCGAGCTCGAAGAGACTGGTACATTTCAAGGAATCAACCTGGGAAGGAGCAAGCCGAAGGGAAAGATCACGTTGCCGGTAACATTTGGCAGCGAGCTGAACTTCAGGACTGAGAGGGTCACGTTTGATGTTGCTGACTTTCCATTACCTTACAATGGAATCCTTGGCCGTCTGGCACTCGCCAAGTTCATGGCAGCCTCTCACTATGCGTACAACGTACTAAAAATGCCAGGCCCGATAAGTGTCATCTCTGTCCCTGGCGACAAGAAGGATGCTCTTATCTGTGCCGACAAGATCTACCGGGAAGCAGCAGCCGCAGCAGAACGCAAGACACTTGCCGCTGAAGCTCCCGGGGGGAAGAAGAAGACCATGTCCGGCAAGAGCTCTGATGCCCACTCCGGCAAGCGCACCTCTTCAGAGTGCTGCGCTACCATCGAGGATGCACCATCGAGCTCCACCGGCAAGTGTAAGAAGGCAATGGCAGCTCCACCTGAGACCAAGAAGGTGTCCGCCAAGGAGGACGGCACTGGTGGTACCTTCACCATCAGCACCACTCTTGACCCCAAATAGGAAAGCGTGCTCGTTGCTTTCCTGCGAGCGAATGTCGACGTGTTTGCGTGGCAACCGTATGATATCCCCGGTGTTCCCAGAAAGTAATTGAGCACCACCTTGCCGTCTGTCCTCATGCGCGGCCCGTCAAGCAGAAAGTCAGGAAACAGGCAGTGGAGCGCCAAGAATTCATCGCAGAAGAAATCAAGAAGTTGGAAGCAGCAGGCCTTGTCAGAGGAGTGCTCCATCCCACGTGGTTGGCCAATCCTGTTGTCATGCGCAAGGCTAACGGGAAATGGAGGCTTTCTATTGACTTCACTGATGTTAATAAAGCTTGTCCCAAAGACCCATTTCCCTTGCCGCGCATTGACCAGATTGTTGACTCCACAGCCGGATGTGATTTGCTTTCATTTCTTGATGCATACTCAGGATACCATCAGATCTTCATGGCAGAAGAGGATGAAGAGAAAACCGCATTTATCACCCCGTGTGGCACGTACTGCTTCGTACGGATGCCTTTCGGTTTGAAGAATGTTGGTTCAACATTCGCAAGGGTAGTCCACCACGCTTTTGAGCCGCAGATGCACAGAAATGTGGAAGCCTACATGGATGACATAGTGGTCAAAAGCAAGAGCAGGGCGACCCTGATTCAAGATTTAGACGAGACATTTGCAAATCTGCGCAAGATCAACCTCAAGCTTAACCCCGAGAAGTGCGTGTTTGGAGTCCCTTCCGGCAAGCATCTCGGGTTCTTCGTGTCTCAGCGGGGAATTGAAGCCAATCCCGACAAGATCAAGGCCATTGAGCAGATCGAAGCACCAAAGCGCATCAAGGATGTACGAAGGCTTGCCGGTTGCGTGGCTGCTCTCAGAAGGTTCATCTCTAGATCTGCTGAGCGCGCCCTGCCATTTTTCAAAATTTTGAAAAAGGCAGGTCCAATAAAATGGACTCCGGAGGCGGAGGCTGCGCTGCAGGACTTGAAGAGATACCTGTCCTCCACTCCAACACTTGTCGCACCTAAGACGCAAGAGAAGTTGCTGCTATATATAGCGGCAACCAATCAAGTGGTTAGTGCTGCGTTAGTGGCTGAGAGGGAGGCAGATGATGAGCCAGCAACCATGGTAGATGCATCCAGTGACAAGCAGGGGGCTTCGCCGACAAGCTCTGGTCCCGACAGAGATGGATCTATGCAGGAGCATGATAAGATGCAGAAGAGAATGGTGCAGCGTCCAGTTTACTTTGTCAGTTCCCTTCTACAAGGGGCTAGATCAAGGTACTCTGGTGTGCAGAAGTTGCTTTTCGGCCTCCTCATGGCCTCGAGAAAGCTGCGCCATTACTTCCAAGCACATGAGATCACAGTCGTCACTCGCTTTCCGCTGAAGAGGATACTGCAAAATCCAGAAGCGACAGGCAGGATTGTCGAGTGGGCGCTGGAACTGTCAAGCTTTGGCCTCAAGTTTGAGAGCGCTTCAACTATCCAAAGCAGAGCATTGGCAGAGTTCATAGCAGAATGGACGCCAACACCAGATGAAGAAATTCCAGAGACGAGCATCCCCGTCAAAGAGGTAAGCAAAGAGTGGCTGATGTACTTTGATGGTGCCTTCTCGCTGCAAGGCGCCGGTGCGGGCGTGCTGCTTGTCGCGCCCACCGGAGAGCACCTCAAGTACGTAGTCCAGATGCACTTTCCCAAGGAGCAAGCAACCAACAATACTGCAAAGTATGAAGGATTTCTTGCCGGTCTCAGAATCGCAGCAGACCTTGGGATCAAGAAGCTCATTGTCAGGGGTGAACAAGAACTACCAGAGTCCATTGATGGAAGCATATGTTGATGAAGTGAGGAAGCTAGAAGAGCACTTTGACGGCCTACAGATGGAGCATATCCCAAGAGCTCAGAATGACATTGCTGATGGCATGTCATAGTGCGGCGCACTAAAGTTACCTATGGAACCAGGGATCTTTGTTCACAAGTTGACTCAACCATCCGTAACACCATCAACTGGACAAAGCAAGAAGAGGAAGTTGGTTTCTGGTGACTACTTTCCGGCAGAGCTCCCCGAAGCCGCCGCCCAGAAAGTCCCCAAGATCAACACCAAGGATGCTGAGGGGCAGTCTGATCCGGCAAGCCTTATGGTTTGTTCCGTTGAAGCAGACGCTCCCGACAAGTTTTGCTCCGGCAAGCTTGCCGGGGAACATCAAGCTCCGGCAGGGCCGCAAGTCCTTGCCGTAGAAGCGGATGTTCCCGTAGCAGCAGATGTGCCTTTAGTCCTTGTTGTCGAGCCACAAGCTCCAGCATGGGCACAGCAGATTGTCCATTTCGTTCAGACAGGAGAACTTCCCGAAGAGCAAGAAGAAGCGGAAAAAGTAGCCCGGCAGTCAAGTATGTACCAGTTTGTCGATAGCATACTGTACAGAAGAAGACTCAACGGTGTGAAATTGAAGTGTATTTGCCGGGAAGATGGACAAAAGCTGTTGGTAGAGATACATGGAGGCATATGTGGCCACCACATTGGCGCAAGAGCACTTGCCGGCAAAGCTTTCCGGCAAGGTTTCTTTTGGCCGACAGCCCTCCAAGATGCAACTGCACAAGTAACCAAGTGTGAAGCGTGCCAGTTCCACTCCAAACAGATACACCAGCCAGCTCAAGCTCTCCAGACGATCCCTTTATCCTGGCCATTTTCGGTCTGGGGGCTCGATATCCACGGCCCTTTCCCCTGAGCTGTCGGGGGCTTTGAGTACTTGTACATCGCAATCGACAAGTTCACAAAGTGGCCGGAAGTGCAGCCAGTGAGGAAGGTGACAGCACAGTCAGCAGTCAATTTCTTCAGGTCAATTGTTTGCCGTTTCGGGATCCCTAACAGGATCATCACTGACAACGGCACGCAATTCACGAGCCGCACCTTCATGAAGTACGTCCAAGACCTTGGCGCCAAGGTCTGCTTTGCTTCTGTTGCTCATCCGAGAAGCAACGGTCAAGCAGAGAGGGCAAATGTTGAAGTGTTGCGCGGGCTCAAGACCAGAACTTTCGACAGGCTGCGCAAGTGCGGAAGAAACTGGATCGAGGAGCTGCCGGTGGTTCTTTGGTCGATCAGAACGACGCCAAATCGAGCCACTGGCCAGACGCCTTTCGCTCTAGTCTATGGAGCAGAGGCAGTTCTCCCCACGGAACTCGTATACGGATCACCTCGAGTGCTCGCTTATGATGAGCTTGAGCAAGAACAGCTGCGACAAGACGACGCGCTGCTCCTTGAGGAAGATTGTCTTCAAGCTGCCGTACGAGCTGCTTGATACCAGCAGGCTTTGCGCCGCTACCATAGCCGCAAAGTTAAGGCCGGAAGCTTCGAGGAAGGCGACCTTGTTCTTCGGTGCGTTCAGTCCGCCAAGAATTCCAACAAGTTGACGCCGAAGTGGGAAAGCCCTTATCGGGTGAAACGAGTCACAAGGCCCGGCGCTGTCCGCCTTGAGACCGAAGATGGCATTCTGGTGAGCAACTCCTGGAACATAGAACATCTTCGTAAGTTTTTCCCGTAGGGCGCGGTTTCCGGAACCCGTTCCGGCAACCACCTTTTGTACAAGTCTTGCTGCTGTTGCATATAATCCTTTGTGCAAAGCCGGGCGTAGATCCTGTGCATAAATAAAACCCCATGTGCTCCGCACAACTTGTCCATTTCATGCATTAGTTTCTTTCTTGTATGCGTTATCTGACACTTTGTGCAGCACCTACTTCCGGTAAGCAATAAAGAGCCAAATGGCTCCATATCTGACGTGTGGGGTCCACACGTCAGTGACACGGGGTAAACAGAGGGTTAGATTAACTTAATTAAAAGATTAGGGGGCACCGGGGCCCACATGTCAGCCTCAGGGGGTTAATTAGGTGGTGATTAGCTTAAGCTAATCACCTGATGGCGGGGTCCACCTGTCATGGACCCAGGGGAGGTCAACCCCCTGGTCAACTGCGGCTAACTCGCCGGCGGCTCGACGCCGGCGATGATAGGTGCGGCGGAGGGGCTCGGGTTTGAGCTAGGGACGACGGTTTCGAGCGAGGTTTGCGGCTATGGGTTGCTGGCGCTTGCGCGCATCCATTGGTAGCATCCGGAGGGTGAGACGTGGCCTGAGTCGAGCGCAGCGTCGACTTCGGCGGCGGCCGGAGTTCGGGATAGCGCGGGCGTGGGGCTGCAGCTCGCGTTCGAGCGAACGGAGAGCACAGGCGGTAGCTACGAGGCAGCAGGAGCACGTCGGAGCTACTACGCAAGGCGGAGGTGCTCGGGGGCACGGAGCTCGCCAGCCATGGCGGACGGCGGCTTCGGGCGCTCACGGGGCAGCGGCTACAGGGCACGCGCGAGAGAGAGAGGTGAGGGGAAAGGAAGAGGGGCTCACGGCGGACTCGCAGAGCAGACCAGTGTGCTCGGGGACGTCCTGCGTGCGGCGAATCGACGGCGGCGGTGGTCGGAGCCCAAGGTGGAAGACGACGGTGATGGCGACGTTCCAGGCCCTCCTGGCTTGCGTGGCTCATCGAGGATGTAGAAGACAACGTGGCGGAGCTTCTGGACTCTACGGAGGGGCGAGGGAAGGCCGGTGGCCGCGGCAACGGTGGACGGCGGCGATGAGCTCCGCTCGGGCTGCGCGCGAGAGAGAGAGCAGAGGAGGGGGGAAGGAACGAGAGAGAGTGAGAGGGTATGGGGGGGGCGTGGCGTCTCCCGGGGCATCCAGACGAGGAGGGGAGAGGGCAGGCAGGCAGGGAGGCTGGTGGCGTGGCGCCGCGGCGTGCGCGCGCGTCGGGCACGCGCCCATCCTCCTGTCGAGGACGAAGACGACAGAGGAGGGGCCAGTGGGCTGGGCCGGCGCTGGCTGCTGCTGGGCAGACTAGGGATGTGACAACTCGCCCCCACTTGAAAGAATCTCGTCCCGAGATTCAGGGGTCGACAGAAAGAAAGCGGGGTACTCCAGTCGAAGACGATCTTCTCACTCCCAAGTAGCTTCTCTCTCGGAATGATGAGACCACTGAACTTTGAGAAACTTGATGTTCTGACGTCGAGTGACACGCTCTGCTTGATCAAGAATGCGAACCGGGTACTCTCGATATGTGAGGTTATCTTGGAGATCAAGCGTTTCGTGGTCCACTTCGCGGATAGGATCCGAGAAGCATCGCCTGAGTTGAGAGACATGGAAGACATCATGGACTCGAGAAAGATGTGGGGGTAGTTCCAACTGGTAGGCAACCTCTCCTCGTTTAGCGAGAATGCGAAAGGGACCAATGTAACGAGGAGCCAACTTGCCCTTGATACCAAAACGATGGGTACCCTTCAAGGGAGTAACCCGAAGGTATGCTTTGTCGCCAACTTCATAAGTCATATCCTTATGATGACGATCATACTGGCTTTTTTGACGAGACTGGGCTGTTTTCAGATTCTCACGAATGATGCGAACTTGCTCTTCTGCCTCCTGGATCATGTCCGGTCCAAAGAATTGTCTTTCACCGGTTTTTGACCAGTTCAAAGGTGTTCGACATCTTCGTCCATAAAGAACCTCAAAAGGAGCTTTCTTGAGACTGGATTGATAGCTATTATTATAAGCAAACTCGGCAAAAGGAAGACATTTCTCCCAATCCATACCGAATGAGATAACGCAAGCTCTGAGCATGTCTTCGAGAATTTGATTGACCCGTTCCACCTGACCACTCTACTGAGGGTGGAAAGCGGTACTGAAGGAAAGATGGGTTCCCATGGCAGTTTGGAAACTCTCCCAGAAATGAGAAGTGAAAAGACTGCCACGGTCTGAATTGATCTCTAGTGGAACACCATGAAGTGACACTATTCAAGAAATGTATAAGTCAGCAAGCTGACTAGCAGTGATACTCTCTCGAACAGGAAGGAAGTGAGCCACTTTGGAAAGACGATCAACGACTACGAATATAGCGTTATTCCCTCTCTTGGTCCTGGGAAAGCCGGTGATGAAGTCCATACCAACTTTATCCCATTTCCATTCAGGAATAGCTAAAGACTGAAGGGTGCCAGCAGGCCTTTGATGCTCTGCCTTAACGCGACGACAAACGTCACATTTAGCAATGAACTCAGCGATTTCTCTCTTCATCCTAGTCCACCAGAACCTCTGGCGTAGGTCCTGATACATCTTAGTACTACCGGGATGAATCGTGAGAGGAGATTCATGTGCCTCCTTAAGAATCAATTGTCGTAGATGTTGATTCTTGGGAACCACCAAGCGATTCTCAAAGAAAACAACACCACGATCATCCATAGAGAAACATCCACCAACTCCCTTCTTAATGTTTCTCTTGATCCGAGAAATTCCTGTGTCTTGCTTTTGAGCAGCGACAATCCGATCTTCAAGATCAGGTTTCGCCACCAAGGTAGAAAGGAATCCGTGAGGAGCAATGTGAAGATTTAGCTTACAGAATTCCTCATGGAGAAGTGGTTGGCCTTGCTGCAACATGAGATTGTTGCAATAGGATTTACGGCTTAGAGCATCAGCCATGACATTGGCTTTGCCTGGGGTGTAGGTAATCCCTAGATCATAATCTGTGATCAACTCCAACCAACGTCTTTGCCTAAGGTTCAGATCCGGTTGGGTGAAGATATACTTGAGACTCTGGTGATCGGTGTAGATCTCGCAACGTTTACCAAGAAGGTAATGTCTCCAGGTCTTGAGTGCATAGACTACGGCTGCAAGCTCTAGATCATGTGTAGGATAATTCTCCTCATGTGGATGCAACTGTCGAGATGCATAGGCAATCACATGACGATCCTGCATAAGAATGCAACCTAGTCTCTGTCGTGAGGCGTCGCAGTAGATAATAAAGTCTTTAGTGAAATCCGGTGGCACAAGTATGGGAGCAGAAGTCAGGCGCCTTTTCAGTTCCTGAAAACTGTATTCACACTGTGGGGACCACTCAAACTTTTTATCTTTCTTGAGAAGTTCCGTGAGGGGTTTGGCTACTTTGGAGAAGTTTTCAACAAAGTGGCGACAATAGCTGGCTACACCAAGGAAACTCCTAACTTGTTTAACGGTTTCAGGTGGAGTCCAATCAAGAACGGCTTTAACTCTCTAGGGGTTGACAGCAATGCCCTTACCAGAGATTACGTGGCCTAGGTAGGTCACTTCTGGCAACCAAAATTCACACTTGGAGAACTTGGCATAAAGGCGGTGCTCTCTGAGTTTTTCTAATACAAGTCTAAGATGTTCGGCATGCTCTTCTTCATTCTTCGAGTAAATAAGAATATCATCGAGGTAAACCACGACGAACTTATCTAAGTACTCCATGAAGATCGAGTTCATCAAGCGGGAGAATGTAGCTGGAGCGTTGGTTAGACCAAAAGACATGACGGTGTACTCGTACTGACCATAACGAGTGACAAATGCCGTTTTGGGAATGTCCCCGTTTCTGATTTTGATTTGGTGGTAACCTAACCTAAAATCCATCTTGGAAAAGACTGAGGATCCAGCGAGCTGATCATACAGATCGTTGATCCTGGGGAGCGGATATTTGTTCTTTATCGTGACCAAATTAACGGGACGATAATCTACAACCATCCGGTCCGTACCATCCTTCTTCTTGACGAAGAGGACGGGGCAAGCCCAAGGAGAAGAACTGGGACGGATGAAACCCTTTTGCAAGGACTCATCAAGTTGTTTCTTAAGCTCGGCTAGTTCTAAGGGTGCCATCTTGTAGGGTCTCCTAGAGATTGGAGCAGTTCCTGGGATAAGATCTATGACGAACTCTACATCTCTGTCAGGCGGAACACCTGGCAGTTCCTCTGGAAAGACATCCGGAAAGTCACGGACTACCAGAATATCTTCAAAGTCTGGAAGAGGGATGGCATTAAGGGAATAGAGCTGACGCTTAGCAACTCTAGTGAAGACATTGACTATCTTGCCCGATGGATGTGTAAGCTGAACAGACCTGGTGAAACAATCAATCTTGGCATGATGAGCTCTCATCCAGTCCATACCCAAGATAATGTTAATATCCGAAGACTTGAGAGATATCAAGGAAGCAAGGAATACAAGTCTGTCAACATGGATTTCATTGCCATAACTTATCCTAGAAGTTTGCCATTTGGATCCAGGAGTTTGAATAAGTAGCGGGGAGGGCATATCACAAAATGCCATGTCGTGCAAGCGGGCATAGCTTTCAGAAATGAAGGAATGAGACGCTCTAGTATCGAACAGAACCGATGCTGGATGACAGTTAACAAGGAGTGTACCAAGAACGACATCTGGATCATCATGAGCGTCTTTAGCTGAGACGTGATGCACACGTCCATGTTTAATGGGAGCTGACTTGGAACTGATCATCTTGCGTAATGGCTTACCACGGCCAACAGACTTCTCGGGCTGAGGTGGAGCAACTCTGATCTGAGTGCAAATACGGGCAATGTGGCCTGGCTCTCCGCACTTGTAACAAATCTTGGAGGTAGGATGTGGACCCGCATTGGCAGGCGGTCCACCAATAGGCCTGGGTGGAGCATACTGCTGAACTGGATGAGGTGCCACATAAGATGGCCTTGTTACATATCCGGAAGGAAGAGCGGAGTTTGGAACCCAAATCCGGCGCCTCTGAGAGCTAGAACCGGAGGAAGATCCCAAATCACGGGTGTGCTTACGTGACTCCTCGTAAGTGAGCTGAGCTGTCTCTGCATTAATGGCTTTGTTCACAAGAGCTTGGAATGTATCACAATGATGAATGTGGAGATCACGACGCGACTTGGGATTGAGACCCTTCCGGAACCTAGCCTGCTTCTTGGCGTCCGTGGACACCTCTTCTGTGGCATAACGGGCAAGGTTCTCAAACTCTCTACTGTAAGCATCAACAGCCAACTTACCCTGGGTGAAACTACAGAACTCTTCTCTCTTGCGATCGATGAGGGCTTCAGGAATGTGATGCTCGCGAAAAGCCTCAACGAAATCCCTCCAGGTGGGAGTCTGGTCAGCTGGAAGCATAGCCTCATAGTTCTGCCACCAAAGACTAGCAGGACCTTCCAGGTGGTATGTGGCATAGGTGACCTTGTCATCTTCAGCTACGCTCGCGGAACGCAGCTTATGAGTGATGCTACGGAGCCAGTCATCTGCATCGAGTGGCTCGATGGAATGATGAAAGGTAGGTGGGTGCAAGCGAATGAAGTCATGAATGGTCGCAGACTTATTGGACTGATGTGCGGTGTTCTCCTCAATACGTGCCAACAAGTGGTTAGACTCACGCTTGTTCCTCTCCATCTCTAGCATGAACTCTGTTAACGAAGGTGGGTCGGGAGGATCCTCATCCCTACCATCTCCATGGTTCTGGCTACGAATAATAGAACTTGATGACATCCTGAGAAACGAAACCAGGAACGGAGTCAGCATCAACTATAGACTGTAGAATGTAGGACAAGGAATTAGTATCTCTCGAACTCCTAGGGAAATTCCGGCAGCATAACGGCAGTAAAATGCTCAGAATGAGACATCCTACTAAAAATGGGGTGGTAACATACTCATCAGCATTACTCAAGGTTCTGAGATCATACTAAACAGACTACACCGGAAATACTCAAAACTGGGGTATGACTCTGATCAACCAATCCTATGGGACTACGGAGTAGTAACACATGATCCTGATAGACGGGAGAGAAAGCCTAGTTCCTTAACCCCGTAGGAAAGATAGGACGACTCAGATCAGAAGGCCATGAGGTAAAGGAGTAAAAGGAGCCTTACGTTCCTTCCCACAATCAATTCCCTTACATAACTAAAGAATTTCTAGACTCAACTTCGACCAGTTGGCTTGGTAATCCTACAGGCAGTCAGGCTCTGATACCAAGGCTGTCAGGACCCCGACTCAATGCCACATCGATCTAGCATGTAACACCTCATATCACTTTGCGGCCTCACGCACGGTATCCCCACGGGTGTCGCCTTACCTTTGCCCGGGACCGTTTGCGTCTTTTGGCACACGTATATGACAGTGTGGCTAGCATCCATATGATAAGGAGCCTGGGCTGACATGGCTAGTCGTAAACCCAAAGTGGCACTAACTTACAGGGACAGGCATCCATGACCCAGCATCGAATGCGTCGGTCATCAGCGAGTGAATCCAGGCTATAGCACTGGGCTAACAGGACTTCGGTGAACCGGGCTGTAGCGGGCTAACAGGACTCCGGTATTCATCGCGTGACATTTCCCCGAAGGGACAGACACAGGAACAAAGAAGGACACATGCCGGCCAGCCTAAGTGTTCCGGAGCAGTAGCAAGCTACCAGGGCTCAGAGGAAAACACTAGGAGACATTTCCCGGTAAGAGAGACTACTAAGGATAAACAACTAGATAGTCAGATCCCACACATAGCAATACACATTACACGTACGCATAACATGCAAGTATGTGCTGTACAACATGGCATCACAGCATAACTCAACAACTCATATAGATAAGGCTCAAAGAGCCATCATAGCATTTATTACAAACAGGGGTCACATGACCCAACATTCAGAGCAATCAAGTAACAAACGGAAGCATTACATGTCTGAGTACAGACATCTATAAATGAAAAAGGCTGAAAGCCTGACTATCTACAACGTCCGATCAAGATCGTAGCTAAGGTACGAGCTACTTGTCGAAGTTCATGAGAACACTAGTAAGACCGAAGTCTCTGCTGCAAAAACATAAATAAAGCAACATGAGTACAAAGGTACTCAGCAAGACTTACATCAGATCCTATCATACATGCATTTGTATCAATAAGGTAATGTGGGGTTTAGTTGCAGCAAGCCAGCTTTGACTCTGTGGCTAACCTGTTCTACGACTACCAGAACTTCCTTGAGGTGATATGACGCACACGAGTCCACTAATCACCACACAATACACTACTATGGATTCATCCCCGTCTCCCTACGAGAAGGCCATCCATAGCACTCACACTTGTCTTGAGCATTTTATAGTATCCACTTCAAGTTGTCTATGTACCATGTAAGCATCCAAGAAGTCCATAACCGCGGACCCGGCTATTCAAATAGATCATGTTAACCTGCAGGGGTGTACTTCTTCACACACGCTCTCGCCACTTACTGCCATGTACACGTCATGTATCTCGGCAACCTTCAAGCGGAAGCCTGGCGAGGGTGTCGGCCACGACCTGACTAACCACACAAGACTCTAGTCCAGGTTTATCGCCTATTCGGGTTCCATCCGCAAGGAGATCCGGCCGGGGTTTCACTCACGGCCCCAAATGATGTGTGCAGGGTTCCCAAGCCCACCTCGCCGAATGGATCTACGCTTGGTACACCGTGGCACTTGTGCCTAGTCTGTCCCAAGCCCACCTGGCCGGGTGCCACTTGGTAGACTACTAACACTACCTAGAAACACCAGAAACTAGTTGCGACTCCTGGACAGAGATCAAGTTGGTTAATAAGTCGAGAGGGCTTGGAGCGCCCGGAGCCAAATGTGTGGTAGTATCGAGTCATTGGACAACATACATAGAACTCAGTGCTTACGGACGGTTCCAGTGAGACAACCCACCATGTACTCCTACATGGCCTCTCACCGTTACCTTTACCAAATCGTGTTCACACATCTAACTCTCAGCACCAGAACATATCGTAACACTCCAATTCATTCCCAATGAATCAGACCTGACACAACTCTAAGCAATAGCAGGCATAGCATGGTAGGAACACAACAATGGCTTCAATCAACTCCTACACATGCTAGTGGGTTTCAACTATTTACTGTGGCAATGACAGGTCATGCAGAGGAATGGGTTCAACTACCGCAACACAAAGTAGCAGATGAATCGTTGTTGTCCTAATGCAATAACAAAGAGCAGGAGCGAGAGAGTAGGATTATATCGGAATGAACAAGGGGGTTTGCTTGCTTGGTAAATCAACAAGGGAGGCACTACTTCACAGACAGGTACTCGGGAACGGTCTCCGGAGCAGGACCTATCGAGAAGGAACAGTGTCGACAATCAATACACAAACATATGCAACAACATGATGCATGAACATGACATGTAGATGTGATGTTGTTTGAGCTAATGCAACTAGCATCCATTTGATTGAAATCCATTTGAACCAAAGGTTCAAATGCATCTCCAAATTAAGCCCTTATATAAGCCATTTTAGTGTTTCACTTATACAGTAGGTATAAGTTGGTTTGTCATGCATGAAACTAGTACAGATGGATAGATTGCATTTTTCTGATAATTTTTCATATATAAATTATTTCAATCTGAGCTACGGTTGAATTTCTAAGAATTTTTGAAGTTTTGCTAATTTTTGGAATTTCCTGATTTAAATTTAAAGCAGAAAATAAATAATTGTGTCAGCATGACGTCATGCCTGTGTCAGCAGGTCAACGGTGATGACCAGGTCAAATCTGACGTGTGGGGTCCACACGTCAGTGACACGGGGTAAACAGAGGGTTAGATTAACTTAATTAAAAGATTAGGGGGCACTGGGGCCCACATGTCAGCCTCAGGGGGTTAATTAGGTGGTGATTAGCTTAAGCTACTCACCTGATGGCGGGGTCCACC
This sequence comes from Triticum dicoccoides, assembly GCF_002162155.2. NCBI lineage: Eukaryota > Viridiplantae > Streptophyta > Magnoliopsida > Poales > Poaceae > Triticum > Triticum dicoccoides. Next base: position 378,484,985 of record NC_041387.1, read on the forward strand.
TGTCATGGTCCCAGGGGAGGTCAACCCCCTGGTCAACTGCGGCTAACTCGCCGGCGGCTCGACGCCGGCGACGATAGGTGCGGCGGAGGGGCTCGGGTTTGAGCTACGGACGACGGTTTCGAGCGAGGTTTGCGGCTATGGGTTGCTGGCACTTGCGTGCATCCATTGGTAGCATCGGGAGGGTGAGACGTGGCCTGAGTCGAGCGCAGCGTCGATTTCGGCGGCGGCCGGAGTTCGGGATAGCGCGAGCGTGGGGCTGCAGCTCGCGTTCGAGCGAACGGAGAGCACAGGCGGTAGCTACGAGGCAGCAGGAGCACATCGGAGCTACTATGCGAGGCGGAGGTGCTCGGGGGCACGGAGCTCGCCGGCCATGGTGGACGGCGGCTTCAGGCGCTCACGGGGCAGCGGCTACAGGGCACGCGAGAGAGAGAGAGAGAGGTGAGGGGAAAGGAAGAGGGGCTCATGGCGGACTCGCAGAGCAAACCAGTGTGCTCGGGGACGTCCTGCGTGCGGTGAATCGACGGCGGCGGTGGTCGGAGCCCGAGGTGGAAGACGACGGCGATGGCGACGTTCCAGGCCCTCCCGGCTTGCGTGGCTCATCGAGGATGAAGAAGACAACGTGGCAGAGCTTCTGGACTCTACGGAGGGGCGAGGGAAGGCCGGTGGCCGCGGCAACGGTGGACGGCGGCGATGAGCTCCGCTCGGGCTGCGCGCGAGAGAGAGAGCAGAGGAGGGGGGAAGGAACGAGAGAGTGTGAGAGGGTACGCGGGAGCGTGGCGTCTCCCGGGGCATCCAGACGAGGAGGGGAGAGGGCAGGCAGGCAGGGAGGCTGGTGGCGTGGCGCGGCGGCGTGCGCGCGCGTCGGGCACGCGCCCATCCTCCTGTCGAGGACGAAGACGACAGAGGAGGGGCCAGTGGGCTGGGCCGGCGCTGGCTACTGCTGGGCAGACTAGGGATGTGACAACTCGCCCTCACTTGAAAGAATCTCGTCCCGAGATTCAGGGGTCGACGGAAAGAAAGCGGGGTACTCCAGTCGAAGACGATCTTCTCGCTCCCAAGTAGCTTCTCTCTCGGAATGATGAGACCACTGAACTTTGAGAAACTTGATGTTCTGACGTCGAGTGACACGCTCTGCTTGATCAAGAATGCGAACCGGGTACTCTCGATATGTGAGATTATCTTGGAGATCAAGCGTTTCGTGGTCCACTTCGCGGATAGGATCCGAGAAGCATCGCCTGAGTTGAGAGACGTGGAAGACATCATGGACTCGAGAAAGATGTGGGGGTAGTTCCAACTGGTAGGCAACCTCTCCTCGTTTAGCGAGAATGCGAAAGGGACCAATGTAACGAGGAGCCAACTTGCCCTTGATACCGAAATGATGGGTACCCTTGAAGGGAGTAACCCGAAGGTAAGCTTTGTCGCCAACTTCATAAGTCATATCCTTATGATGACGATCACACTGGCTTTTTTGACGAGACTGGGCTGTTTTCATATTCTCACGAATGATGCGAACTTGCTCTTCTGCCTCCTGGATCATGTCCGGTCCAAAGAATTGTCTTTCACCGGTTTCTGACCAGTTCAAAGGTGTTCGACATCTTCGTCCATAGAGAACCTCAAAAGGAGCTTTCTTGAGACTGGATTGATAGCTATTATTATAAGCAAACTCGGCAAAAGGAAGACATTTCTCCCAATCCATACCGAATGAGATAACGCAAGCTCTGAGCATGTCTTCGAGAATTTGATTGACCCGTTCCACCTGACCACTCTACTGAGGGTGGAAAGCGGTACTGAAGGAAAGATGGATTCCCATGGCAGTTTGGAAACTCTCCCAGAAATGAGAAGTGAAAAGACTGCCACGGTCTGAATTGATCTCTAGTGGAACACCATGAAGTGACACTATTCGAGAGATGTATAAGTCAGCAAGCTGACTAGCAGTGATACTCTCTCGAACAGGAAGGAAGTGAGCCACTTTGGAAAGACGATCAACGACTACAAAGATAGCGTTATTCCCTCTCTTGGTCCTGGGAAACCGGTGATGAAGTCCATACCAACTTTATCCCATTTCCATTCAGGAATAGCTAAAGGCTGAAGGGTGCCAGCAGGCCTTTGATGCTCTACCTTAACGCGACGACAAACGTCACATTTAGCAATGAACTCAGCGATTTCTCTCTTCATCCTAGTCCACCAGAACCTCTGGCGTAGGTCCTGATACATCTTAGTACTACCGGGATGAATCGTGAGAGGAGAATCATGCGCCTCCTTAAGAATCAATTGTCGTAGATGTTGATTCTTGGGAACCACCAAGCGATTCTCAAAGAAAACAACACCACGATCATCCATAGAGAAACATCCACCAACTCCCTTCTTAATGTTTCTCTTGATCCGAGAAATTCCTGTGTCTTGCTTTTCAGCAGCGACAATCCGATCTTCAAGATCAGGTTTCGCCACCAAGGTAGAAAGGAATCCGTGAGGAGCAATGTGAAGATTTAGCTTACAGAATTCCTCATGCAGAAGTGGTTGGCCTTGCTGCAACATGAGATTGTTGCAATAGGATTTACGGCTTAGAGCATCAGCCATGACATTGGCTTTGCCTGGGGTGTAGGTAATCCCTAGATTATAATCTGTGATCAACTCCAACCAATGTCTTTGCCTAAGGTTCAGATCCGGTTGGGTGAAGATATACTTGAGACTCTGGTGATCGGTGTAGATCTCGCAACGTTTACCAAGAAGGTAATGTCGCCAGGTCTTGAGTGCATAGACTACGGCTGCAAGCTCTAGATCATGTGTAGGATAATTCTCCTCATGTGGATGCAACTGTCGAGATGCATAGGCAATCACATGACGATCCTGCATAAGAATGCAACCTAGTCCCTGTCGTGAGGCGTCGCAGTAGATAATAAAGTCTTTAGTGAAATCCGGTGGCACAAGTATGGGAGCAGAAGTCAGGCGCCTTTTCAGTTCCTGAAAACTGTATTCACACTGTGGGGACCACTCAAACTTTTTATCTTTCTTGAGAAGTTCCGTGAGGGGTTTGGCTACTTTGGAGAAGTTTTCAACAAAGCGGCGACAATAGCTGGCTAGACCAAGGAAACTCCTAACTTGTTTAACGGTTTCAGGTGGAGTCCAATCAAGAACGGCTTTAACTCTCTCGGGGTTGACAGCAATGCCCTTACCAGAGATTACGTGGCCTAGGTAGGTCACTTCTGGCAGCCAAAATTCACACTTGGAGAACTTGGCATAAAGGCGGTGCTCTCTGAGTTTTTCTTATACAAGTCTAAGATGTTCGGCATGCTCTTCTTCGTTCTTCGAGTAAATAAGAATATCATCGAGGTAAACCACGACGAACTTATCTAAGTACTCCATGAAGATCGAGTTCATCAAGCGGGAGAATGTAGCTGGAGCGTTGGTTAGACCAAAAGACATGACGGTGTACTCGTACTGACCATAACGAGTGACAAATGCCGTTTTGGGAATGTCCCCGTTTCTGATTTTGATTTTGTGGTAACCTAACCTCAAATCCATCTTGGAAAAGACTGAGGATCCAGCGAGCTGATCATACAGATCGTTGATCCTGGGGAGCGGATATTTGTTCTTTATCGTGACCAAATTAACGGGACGATAATCTACAACCATCCGGTCCGTACCATCCTTCTTCTTGACGAAGAGGACGGGGCAAGCCCAAGGAGAAGAACTGGGACGGATGAAACCCTTTTGCAAGGACTCATCAAGTTGTTTCTTAAGCTCGGCTAGTTCTAAGGGTGCCATCTTGTAGGGTCTCCTAGAGATTGGAGCAGTTCCTGGGATAAGATCTATGACGAACTCTACATCTCTGTCAGGCGGAACACCTGGCAGTTCCTCTGGAAAGACATCCGGAAAGTCACGGACTACCGGAATATCTTCAAAGTCTGGAAGAGGGCTGGCATTAAGAGAATAGAGCTGACGCTTAGCAACTCTAGTGAAGACATTGACTATCTTGCCCGATGGATGTGTAAGCTGAACAGACCTGGTGAAACAATCAATCATGGCATGATGAGCTGTCATCCAGTCCATACCCAAGATAATGTTAATATCCGAAGACTTGAGAGATATCAAGGAAGCAAGGAATACAAGTCTATCAACATGGATTTCATTGCCATAACTTATCCTAGAAGTTTGCCATTTGGATCCAGGAGTTTGAATAAGTAGCGGGGAGGGCATATCACAAAATGACATGTCGTGCAAGCGGGCATAGCTTTCAGAAATGAAGGAATGAGATGCTCCAGTATCGAATAGAACCAATGCTGGATGACAGTTAACAAGGAGTGTACCAAGAACGACATCTGGATCATCATGAGCGTCTTTAGCTGAGACGTGATGCACACGTCCATGTTTAATGGGAGCTGACTTGGCACTGATCATCTTGCGTAATGGCTTACCACGGCCAACAGACTTCTCGGGCTGAGGTGGAGCAACTCTGATCTGAGTGCAAATACGGGCAATGTGGCCTGGCTCTCCGCACTTGTAACAAATCTTGGAGGTAGGATGTGGACCCGCATTGGCAGGCGGTCCACCAATAGGCCTGGGTGGAGCATACTGCTGAACTGGATGAGGTGCCACATAAGATGGCCTCGTTACATATCCAGAAGGAAGAGCGGAGTTTGGAACCCAAATCCGGCGCCTCTGAGAGCTAGAACCGGAGGAAGATCCCAAATCACGGGTGTGCTTACGTGACTCCTCGTAAGTGAGCTGAGCTATCTCTGCATTAATGGCTTTGTTCACAAGAGCTTGGAATGTATCACAATGATGAAGATGGAGATCACGACGCAACTTGGGATTGAGACCCTTCCGGAACCTAGCCTGCTTCTTGGCGTCCGTGGACACCTCTTCTGTGGCATAACGGGCGAGGTTCTCAAACTCTCTACTGTAAGCATCAACAGCCAACTTACCCTCGGTGAAACTACAGAACTCTTCTCTCTTGCGATCGATGAGGGCTTCAGGAATGTGATGCTCGCGAAAAGCCTCAACGAAATCCCTCCAGGTGGGAGTCTGGTCAGCTGGAAGCATAGCCTCATAGTTCTGCCACCAAAGACTAGCAGGACCTTCCAGGTGGTATGTGGCATAGGTGACCTTGTCATCTTCAGCTGCCCTCACGGAACGCAGCTTATGAGTGATGCTACGGAGCCAGTCATCTGCATCGAGTGGCTCGATGGAATGATGAAAGGTAGGTGGGTGCAAGCGAATGAAGTCATGAATGGTCGCAGACTTATTGGACTGATGTGCGGTGTTCTCCTCGATACGTGCCAACAAGTGGTTAGACTCACGCTTGTTCCTCTCCATCTCTAGCATGAACTCTGTCAACGAAGGTGGGTCGGGAGGATCCTCATCCCTACCATCTCCATGGTTCTGGCTACGAACAATAGAACTTGATGACATCCTGAGAAACGAAACCAGGGACGGAGTCAGCATCAACTATAGACTGTAGAATGTAGGACAAGGAATTAGTATCTCTCGGACTCCTAGGGAAATTCCGGCAGCATAACGGCAGTAAAATGCTCAGAATGAGACATCCTACTAAAAATGGGGTGGTAACATACTCATCAGCATTACTCAAGGTTCTGAGATCATACTAAACAGACTACACCGGAAATACTCAAAACTGGGGTATGACTCTGATCAACCAATCCTATGGGACTACGGAGTAGTAACACGTGATCCTGATAGACGGGAGAGAAAGCCTAGTTCCTTAACCCCGTAGGAAAGATAGGATGACTCAGATCAGAAGGCCATGAGGTAAAGGAGTAAAAGGAGCCTTACGTTCCTTCCCACAATCAATTCCCTTACATAAGTAAAGAATTTCTAGACTCAACTTCGACCAGTTGGCTTGGTAATCCTACAGGCAGTCAGGCTCTGATACCAAGGCTGTCAGGACCCCGACTCAATGCCACATCGATCTAGCATGTAACACCTCATATCACTTTGTGGCCTCACGCACGGTATCCCCACGGGTGTCGCCTTACCTTTGCCCGGGACCGTTTGCGTCTTTTGGCACACGTATATGACAATGTCGCTAGCATCCATATGATAAGGAGCCTGGGCTGACATGGCTAGTCATAAACCCAAAGTGGCACTAACTTACAGGGACAGGCATCCATGACCCAGCATCGAATGTGTCGGTCATCAGCGAGTGAATCCAGGCTGTAGCACTGGGCTAACAGGACTCCGGTGAACCGGGCTGTAGCGGGCTAACAGGACTCCGGTATTCATCGCTTGACATTTCCCCGAAGGGACAGACACAAGAACGAAGAAGGACACATGCCGGCCAGCCTAAGTGTTCCGGAGCAGTAGCAAGCTACGAGGGCTCAGAGGAAAACACTAGGAGACATTTCCCGGTAAGAGAGACTACTAAGGATAAACAACTAGATAGTCAGATCCCACACATAGCAATACACATTACACGTACGCATAACATGCAAGTATGTACTGTACAACATGGCATCACAGCATAACTCAACAACTCATATAGATAAGGCTCAAAGAGCCATCATAGCATTTATTACAAACAGGGGTCACATGACCCAACATTCAGAGCAATCAAGCAACAAACGGAAGCATTACATGTCTGAGTACAGAAATCTATAAATGAAAAAGGCTGAAAGCCTGACTATCTACAACGTCCGATCAAGATCGTAGCTGAGGTACCAGCTACTTGTCGAAGTTCATGAGAACACTAGTAAGACCGAAGTCTCTGCTGCAAAAACATAAATAAAGCAACATGAGTACAAAGGTACTCAGCAAGACTTACATCAGATCCTATCATACATGCATTTGTATCAATAAGGTAATGTGGGGTTTAGTTGTAGCAAGCCAGCTTTGACTCTGTGGCTAACCTGTTCTACGACTACCAGAACTTCTTTGAGGTGATATGGCGCACACGAGTCCACTAATCACCACACAATACACTACTATGGATTCATCCCCGTCTCCCTACGAGAAGGCCATCCATAGCACTCACACTTGTCTTGAGCATTTTATAGTATCCACTTCAAGTTGTCTATATACCATGTAAGCATCCAAGAAGTCCATAACCGCGGACCCGGCTATTCGAATAGATCATGTTAACCCTACAGGGGTATACTTCTTCACACACGCTCTCGCCACTTACCGCCATGTACACGTCATGTATCTCAGCAACCTTCAAGCGGAAGCCTGGCGAGGGTGTCGGCCACGACCTGACTAACCACACAAGACTCTAGTCCAGGTTTATCGCCTATTCGGGTTCCATCCGCAAGGAGATCCGGCCGGGGTTTCACTCACGGCCCCAAATGATGTGTGCAGGGTTCCCAAGCCCACCTTGCCGAATGGATCTACGCTTGGTACACCGTGCCACTTGTGCCTAGTCTGTCCCAAGCCCACCTGGCCGGGTGCCACTTGGTAGACTACTAACACTACCTACAAACACCAGAAACTAGTTGCGACTCCTGGACAGAGATCAAGTTGGTTAATAAGTCGAGAGGGCTTGGAGCGCCCGGAGCCCAATGTGTGGTAGTATTGAGTCATTGGACAACATACATAGAACTCAGTGCTTACGGACGTTCCAGTGAGACAACCCACCATGTACTCCTACATGGCCTCTCACCGTTACCTTTACCAAATCGTGTTCACACACCTAACTCTCAGCACCAGAACATATCGTAACACTCCAATTCATTCCCAATGAATCAGACCTGACACAACTCTAAGAAATAGCAGGCATAGCATGGTAGGAACACAACAATGGCTTCAATCAACTCCTACACATGCTAGTGGGTTTCAACTATTTACTGTGGCAATGACAGCTCATGCAGAGGAATGGGTTCAACTACCGCAGCACAAAGTAGCAGATGAATCGTTGTTGTCCTAATGCAATAACAAAGAGCAGGAGCGAGAGAGTAGGATTATATCGGAATGAACAAGGGGGTTTGCTTGCCTGGTAAATCAACAAGGGAGGCACTGCTTCACAGACAGGTACTTGGGAACGGTCTCCGGAGCAGGACCTATCGAGAAGGAACAGTGTCGACAATCAATACACAAACATATGCAACAACATGATGCATGAACATGGCATGTAGATGTGATGATGTTTGAGCTAATGCAACTAGCATCCATTTGGTTGAAATCCATTTGAACCAAAGGTTCAAATGCATCTCCAAATTAAGCCCTTATATAAGCCATTTTAGTGTTTCACTTATATAGTAGGTATAAGTTGGTTTTTCATGCATGAAACTAGTACAGATGGATAGATTGCATTTTTCTGATAATTTTTCATATATAAATTATTTCAATCTGAGCTACGGTTGAATTTCTAAGAATTTTTGAAGTTTTGCTAATTTCTGGAATTTCCTGATTTAAATTTAAACCAGAAAATAAATAATTGCGTCAGCATGACGTCATGCCTGTGTCAGCTGGTCAACGGTGATGACCAGGTCAAATCTGACGTGTGGGGTCCACACGTCAGTGACACGGGGTAAACAGAGGGTTAGATTAACTTAATTAAAAGATTAGGGGGCACCGGGGCCCACATGTCAGCCTCAGGGGGTTAATTAGGTGGTGATTAGCTTAAGCTAATCACCTGATGGCGGGGTCCACCTGTCATGGACTCAGGGGAGGTCAACCCCCTGGTCAACTGCGGCTAACTCGCCGGCGGCTCGACGCCGGCGACGATAGGTTTCGAGCGAGGTTTGCGGCTATGGGTTGCTGGCGCTTGCGCGCATCCATTGGTAGCATCGGGAGGGTGAGACGTGGCCTGAGTCGAGCGCAGCGTCGACTTCGGCGGCGGCCGGAGTTTGGGATAGCGCGGGCGTGGGGCTGCAGCTCGCTTTCGAGCGAACAGAGAGCACAGGTGGTAGCTATGAGGCAGCAGGAGCACGTCGGAGCTACTACGCGAGGCAGAGCTGCTCGGGGGCACGATGCTCGTCGGCCATGGCGGACGGCGGCTTCGGGTGCTCACGGGGCAGCGGCTATAGGGCACGCGCGAGAGAGAGAGGTGAGGGGAAAGGAAGAGGGGCTCACGGCGGACTCGCAGAGCAGACCAGTGTGCTCGGGGACGTCCTGCGTGCGGCGAATCGACGGCGGTGGTGGTCGGAGCCCGAGGTGGAAGACGACGGCGATGGCGACGTTCCAGGCCCTCCCGGCTTGCGTGGCTCATCGAGGATGAAGAAGACAACGTGGTGGAGCTTCTGGACTCTACGGAGGGGCGAGGGAAGGCCGGTGGCCGCGGCAACGGTGGACGGCGGCGACGAGCTCCGCTCGGGCTGCGCGCGGGAGAGAGAGCAGAGGAGGGGGGAAGGAACGAGAGAGAGTGAGAGGGTACGGGGGGGCGTGGCGTCTCCCGGGGCATCCAGACAAGGAGGGGAGAGGGCAGGCAGGCAGGGAGGCTGGTGGCGTGGCGCGGCGGCGTGCGCGCACGTCGGGCACGCGCCTATCCTCCTGTCTGGGACGAAAATGACAGAGGAGGGGCCAGTGGGCTGGGCCGGCGCTGGCTGCTGCTGGGCAGACTAGGGATGTGACACGCTGGAGTGCCGTCGCCACGCCCGTGAAGAACAGGCTGAGTTTGGCGCTGGGTTGGAGATTCTCGTCGGAGGGATACCCAAAGTCCTCCATCCCCAGCTGCGCCAGCTCCTCGTCGATGACTGCGGCAATATTCACCAGACCCTCGGTCCAGTGCTCCACAGTATCTCTGAATGAGTTCTGGGTAACTGCGATGCTCTCCAGCAGCGCCTTGTCAGCCTTGACCTTCTCCGACAAGGTCTTCTCCCGCTCCTTGGCGTCGTCCAGCGTCTGCGTCAGCGTGGCTAGCTTCAACTCCAGGTCTGCATTGGAATCCTTGGCGGTGCTGAGCTCCTTGCCCCTCTCAGCGAGAAGACCTTGCAGCTCACCATGGGCGGCCGCATCCTTCTCACGCTCATGCTTGAGTGCGGCAAGCTCCTCGCCGCTCTTCCCGATGTTGGCCTCCAGCTGCGCCACCTTCTCCTCCAGCTCCTTCTTGGCGGCCTCTGTGATTGCGGCAGCGTCCTTTGCTTCCTTGAGCGCCCCGCCAAGTGCTTGCTCGCACTCGGCGAGCTCCTCCTCGTAGCTGTCGAGGTTGGCCTTCCGCTGCACCAATTCGCCTTCTCGCGCGGACTGCTTCTCGGCGGCCAGCCTTTGTTCCTCCTCAGCTTCGGCCTTCTCGAGAAGGAAGGCTGTGCGCTCCTCGGCGAGTCGCTCCCGCTCCTGTGCCAGGGACCGGAGAGCTTCTTGATTGTGGCCCCGGAGCTCCTCCGCGCGCTTCTCCATATCAACTCCCGCCTTCACGACAAGCGCTTCCCGGGAAGCCAGCTTGGCTTGCCGTGCGCGGTAGAGTGACAGCAGCTTCCGCAGCAGCTGCTCCTCCTCAGGCTCGCCACTGCTGCTGCTGGGCGTGTCGACCAACGACAGTCCAGCGGAGGCGAGCACCTCCTCATCGAAAGTTTCCCCCTCGACCGGCGCCCTGGAGCTCGACGCCCAGGGTAGCTTGATGAAGATATCGTTGCCGGCCTTCAAGTAGGCGCTGGGCTGGGGCTCCTCGGAGCCCGACTCCGCAGCAGAGGCAGAGGGATCGGCGGTCGGTGCAGCGCCTGGCGCTCCTGCGGCCTCAGGGTCGTCAGTGCGATCGCCCGACCCCTCGCCGGCTTCTATGGCGGCAGCCTTGGCGGCCTCCTTGCCGGCGGTCTCATCAGCACCGGCCCCTTCTTCATTGGCGGCAGCGTCGTCAGTGCTGCCATGCACGCCTTCCTCGCCGGCGCCCTCTATCTCCATTGGCTCAGCAGCAGATGGGTCTGAAGAACGAAGAAGGGAGAAAAATCAATCAAAAATCCAAGAGAAGAAAATCAGAAGAAGAAGAACCCAAGGGAAAGTTTTTGGGCAAGTGACTTACCTGTGCCAAGATCTGCAGTTGCGGTCTCGGCCGCCGCAGGATCGACGGTGCTGTCCCTTGCTGGAGAACTGCCCCTTGCCGGAGAGTTCTCCCTTGCCGGAGAGCGCTCCCTTGCCGGGGACTCCTTCCTTGGCGGCGTAGTTGAAGCAGATGGCACTTCGGGACCAGCTTCTGGGCGCTCCTGATATGGCTGCTCTGCTCCAACACAAATCAACAAGCAAGATATCAACAAAGGAAAAAGCACTCATGCGCGCCTGACAGCAGAAAGCTAACTATGAACTTACGCTGGGGGCTGCGCTGGGGGCTGCTTTGAGGAGTGGTTGCCGGGTCCGTCAAGGTGGTCTCGGACCCACCCCCTGCTGACACGGTGGGGTCATCTTCGATGACAATCACCCCGGCCTTGGCCCTCTTCGCCGCTCTCTGGGCCAGCGTCCTGAAAACAAAGGAGTTCAGATTGAAGCAAGTCAGATACAAGATAAAAACAACAAGATTGAAGAACTACAAGAGTACCAAAGAAACTTACTCTTCTTCCTCCTCGTCGGAGCTGAGCGCGGAAAGATCGAAGTCCGGCTCCCCTCCGGTGCGGCGAGGCGGAGGAGTAGGATCCCTTGCCCACTTGGCGGGGGCGGTGGCGGTGGCCCGGGAAGATCCCGCTCCAGTTGCCGCTGCTACATGAGGCGCTCCCGCGGCAACATTGCTTGCCGCGGTAGAGCGTGTCGCACGGCTCGGCGGCTGTTGACCCGGCTGCCGCCCCGCTATGTCCGCGGCCCTGCGAAGACGCCTTCTTGGCAGGGCCGGGGGCTCCGCCTGCGGCAAGCTTTCTGAAGGCTCGGGCTCTTCCTCGCCGGCCTCGCTCGGCTCAGCTTCAGAGCCGGCAGGCTCTTCCTCGCCAATGAACTCCGCGTGCTCGGCGAGGTTTGCCGCCTCTGCCGCCTCCGCCTCCTCCACAGTGAACCTGAACGCGCCTGCGGCAGCTGCGGCCGCAACCTCTTCCACCCTAGTGGCGATGCGCTGCAACTCCTCGTCGGTGGTGTCACGGGTGAGGCTCTTCTGCTCGTCAGCGCGGACCGGCACTTCTTCCAAGTTGTCGAAGAACGCTTGCACGACGTCATCCGCAGGCTCTTGCCAAGTTGGAACGATTCCGTGTGAATCGCACAACGGCATCATGGCGCGGATCCGGTCAAGCAAAGAATTATTGCACAATGGAACGATGCCCCTCGCCAGCGTGAATGGGTGCTGGGGATCGCATTTGAACAACTCCAGGAGCATTGCATCCAGCTCCAAGACGGTGAAGTTGTAGTTGAGGCCCGGCCGCAGCCTCATGATGTCCGCCGAGTTCTTGAATTCCCAGGCAGGCCTCCCCCTCTCCTGCAGGGGGGCGATGCGGCGGCGGAGGAAATCTGCGCCTACAGCGCCTACAGTGAGCCCGGCAAGCCTGAGGCGAAGGATCCCAGTAATGGCGATCTTCAGCCTCTCGTCTTCCGGGGCCACGTTGCTCCAGTCATTGCCGTGCACTATTGGAGCTTGGCGCACGGCGGTGAAGGGCTGCGCATTCTCCTCGACGATCCAGCACCACTCCGCTCTCCACTCCTCCCACTTGCTGCGGAGCTCACCCTCCAAGTACGCCTCCTTCTTGCCGACTCTTGAGATCCAGGCGATCCCTCCGGCAAGCGGCTCTCCCCTCTCTACCCGAGGCATGAAGAAGTGGCGGAAAAGGGCAACACTGGGGTGGACTCCGACAAAGTTTTCGCACAAATGTGCGAAAACTGCCATGGTCAGAACGGCGTTGGGGGTGAAATCAAGGAGGCGGAGGCCGTAGGTGTTCATGATATAGCAGAAGAACTCCGAGAAGGGCGGGCAGAGCCCGCAATAGAAGAACAGCGCAAAGAATGGGTACCCGTTTGGAGCCAGTTCCGAAGAAGCGGCCGGGAGTACCCTCGTGCTCGGATGCGCCCGCGTCTCCGTCGCCCAAAAGAGGTAGAAGTACTCCCTCAGTTCCTTCGCGCCGAGCTAGGGGGAGAAGATCACCCGCTCCTTCCGCAGCGCCGCGAGCCGCTGCGCCTCGGCCGACTTCACACCCTTTCCCTTGTCGGCTTTCGGAGCCATGGCGGAGGTGGTGGGGGAGGTCGGCGGCGTTGGTGATGCTGGTGGCAATGGGGGGCGGAGCGCTGCTCTCTCGGCTTCGAGAAGAAGGGGGGAGCGGCGGAGGTTCGTGAAGATGGAGTAGTAGCAACCAGCAAGGGCGAACGAACTGCCCCTGTTTCCTCTGCTTATAAAGAGGGACGGGGCGGACGTTTCGCCCTTCCGAATAAAGAACCACCCACGATCTCTCCCACGACGCCGCATTCAACGCATGCTGTTAGGGGAGAGCGCAGTGGATACGGAGCGAGATTCGGCGTGGCCCAGTCCGCGTGTGCCCGTGCCCTGTCTTGGGCCTGGCCCAACAGCGCTCGGCACCGTGTCTGGCCCAGGCCTGGGGGCTCCTATCGGTGTACTAGAATAGGGGTACCCTAGTACCCCGAACTTGTGCACGGGTAGTTGCAGCACCCCGCGGCAAGGCTTGCCGGGCGAACGCCAAGATCCTCCGTGGTTCCCTTGGATCCATTCAAGAACAAAGTATTTAAGCTCCGGAGACAAGGCCCCGGCAAGAGGAGCTTGCCGGGAAGGCCAACCAAGGCACTCTAAGGAACTTGCCGCGACGCGCCATGCGCTCCGGCAAGGCAACAAGGCCTCAGCAAGAGGAGCTTGCCGGGAAGACCAACCAAGGCACCTCGAGGCCCGGTGAGCGACAAGCTTCCGGACCTGACAAGATAACAGCAGCGGCAAGGCGTTTGTCGCGGCAGGCGGCCACTCTGTGCCCACGCTCCAGCGCATCCACCAATGTGTCGCTCTGGGGGCCTCTCCAGGCGTGCGTGGCGGGAGGCTGTGCAGCCAGCGGTGCGCAGTGGCATGCGAAGCTGACAAGATCGCCATCGTGGCGAACGGTGGCGCCCCTAACGGTCCTTTTCTGCACTTTTTGGGCGACTTGGACGGGCATTTAATGCCCTTGTCCCCTGCCGTCAGGGTTAGGTAGGGTGCACTGTACAAGTAACTGTACCAACCACCTCACTTTTTACATTTGTACCCTTCTCTGCGTTGCCACCTGTCGGTGACCCCTTTAGCGTATAAAAGGAGGCCCATGCGCAACGTAGAAGAGGTTCGACTGGTTCAGAACCCAGAAAAACACTACTCTCTCTCTGGAGCAAGAACACAAGATAATCAAACAAGCAGCAGTAGGAGTGTTATCTCTCCAGAGAGCTCCGAAGCTGGGTAAACTGCTCGTGTGCTTCACCCCGATCTGCTCTTCATGTGATCTCTGCCCGCCGCCGAACCGAAAGGGGCTCGGTCCGCCGGCCCCATAGGTGTTCGTGGATCAGTTTCCCCGACATCAGGACATACCAAGTACCCATCACAAACCCATCTCCCTCGCATTTACATTATTTGCCATTTGCCTCTCATCTTCCTCTCCCCCACTTCACCCTTGCCGTTTTATTCGCCCTCTCTTTCCCAATGTCCTCTCTCTCTTTCGCTTGCCTCTTTCTATTTGCTTGTGTGTTGGATTACTTGTTGCCATGGCGCAAGATAATACCAAATTGTGTGATTTCTCGAATACCAATAATAATGATTTCCTTAGTACTCCGATTGCTCCTCTTAATGATGTTGAGTCTTGTGAAATCAATAATGCTTTGCCGAATCTTGTTATGAAAGATCAATTCGCCGGCCTTCCTAGTGAAGATGCCGCTACTCATCTAAACAACTTTGTTGATTTGGGTGATATGCAAAAGAAGAAAGATACAGATAACAATATTTTCAAATTGAATTTATTTCCGTTTTCACTTAGAGATCGTGCTAAAGTTTGGTTTTCGTCTTTGCCTAAAAATAGTATTGATTCTTGGAACACGTGCAAAGATGCTTTTATCTCTAAGTATTTTCCTCCCACTAAGATCATCACTCTTAGGAATGATATTATGATTTTAAACAACTTGATCATGAGCATGTTACCCAATCTTGGGAAAGAATGAAATTGATGCTTCGCAATTGCCCTACTCATGGTTTAAATTTATGGATGATCATACAAAAATTTTATGCCGGTTTGAACTTTGCTTCTAGAAATCTCTTAGATTCGGCCGCGGGAGACACGTTTATGGAAATCACATTAGGATATGCTACAAAACTACTTGATAATATTATGGCTAATTATTCTCAATGGCACACCGAAAGATCTTCTAGTAAAAAAGTGCATGCTATAGAAGAAATCAATGTTGTGAGTGGAAAGATGGATGAACTTATGAAATTGTGTGCTACTAAAAATACTCCTCTTGATCCCAATGATATGCCTTTGTCTTCTTTGATTGAGAATAATAATGAATCTATGGATGTGAATTTTGTTGGTAGGAATAGTTTTGCAAACAATGCTTATAGAGGAAACTTTAATGCTAGACCGTTTCCTAGTAATTCCTCTAATAATTATGGAAATTCCTACAATAATTCTTATGGTAATTTTAATATGATGCCCTCTTATTTTGAGAAAAGTGTGAAAGAATTTATGATTTCTCAAAAGAATTTTAATGCTTTGCTTGAACAAAAATTGCTCAAAGTTGATGATTTGGCTAGGAATGTTGATAGACTTTCGCTTGATGTTGATTCTCTTAAACTTAGATATTCTCCTCCTAAGCATGATATCACTGAGTCTCTCAAAGCCATGAGAATTTCCATTGATGAGTGCAAGGAAAGAACCGCTAGATTGCATGCTAAAAAAGATAGCTTTATAAAGGCATGTTCTTCTAGTTTCCATGAAAATAATGATGAGGATCTTAAAGTTATTGACGCGTCTCCTATTAGATCTATGTTTTGCAATATGAATCTTGATAATTATGGGACTGATGATGAGTAAACTTTGCCTAGAAGGCGTCCCAAGAATTCAGAGTCTTTAGATCTTGATGCTAAATTTGGTAAAAGTGGGATTGGAGAGGTCACAACTTTAAATAGCATTGAACCCACTATCTCGGATTTCAAGGATTTTGATTATGATGATTGTTCTTTAGAAGGTTGTATTTCCTTGTTGCAATCCGTTGTTAATTCTCCTCATGCTTATAGTCAAAACAAAGATTTTACCAAACATATTGTTGATGCCTTGATGCAATCTTATGATGAAAAACTTAATTTGGAAGTTTCTATACCTAGAAAACTTAATGATGAGTAAGAACCTACTATAAAGATTAGAATTAAAGATCATGAGTGTTTTGCTTTGTGTGATTTGAGTGCTAGTGTTTCCACGATTCCGAAAACTTTATGTGATATTCTAGGTTTCCATGATCTTGATGATTGCTCTTTAAATTTGCACCTTGCGGATTCCACCATTAAAAAGCCAATGGGAAGGATCAATGGTGTTCTCATTGTTGCAAATAAAAAATTGGTGCCTGTATATTTTATCGTTCTTGATATAGGTTGCAATCTTTCTTGCCCTATTATTCTTGGTAGACCTTTCCTTAGAACGATTGGTGCGATTATTGATATGAAGGAAGGGAATATTAGATTACAATTTCCATTAAAAAAGGCATGGATCACTTTCCGAGAAAGAAATTCAAATTACCTTATGAATCTATCATGCGGGCTAATTATGAATTTAGTGCCAAAGATGGCACTCGTTAGATCTATCTTCGCTTTTATGCCTAGCTAGGGGCGTTAAACGATAGCGCTAGTTGGGAGGCAACCCAATTTTCTTTGTGTTTTTTGTTTTTGTTCCTGTTTAGTAATAAATCTTTCATCTACCTTCTGTTTATATGTTTTTTTATCTTTTAATTAGTGTTTGTGCCAAGTAGAACCTATAGGATAACCTATGATGATAGTTGATTTGATTCTGCTAAAAAACAGAAACTTTGCACGCACGAAAATAATTTTGTTAATTCACAGAAACGTGATTTTGCGTTGATTCTTTTTGCTGGTGATCAATAAACAAATTTTACAGGACTTAATATTTTGGTAGGATTTTTAGAGTTCCAGAAGTTTGCGTTAGTTACAGATTGCTACAGACTGTTCTGTTTTTGAGAGATTCTGTTTTTCGTGTGTTGTTTGCTTATTTCGATGCATCTATGGCTAGTAAAATAGTTTATAAACCATAGAGAAGTTGGAATGCAGTAGGTTTAACACAAAAATAAATAAATAATGAGTTCATTACAGTACCTTATGTTGTGGTTTTGTTTTCTTTCACTAACGGAGCTTATAAGATTTCCTGTTGAGTTTTGTGTTGTGAAGTTTTCAAGTTTTGGGTAAAGATTTTATGGACTACGGAATAAAGGGTGGCAAGATCCTAAGCTTGGGGATACCCAAGGCACCCCAAGATATTCAAGGATAGCCAAAAGCCTAATCTTGGGGATGCCCCGGGAAGGCATCCCCTCTTTCGTCTTCGTTCATTGGTAACTTTACTTGGAGCTATATTTTTATTCGCCACATGATATGTGTTTTGCTTGGAGCGTCGTTATTATATTAGTCTTTGCTTTTTAGTTTACCACAATCATCCTTGCTGTACACACCTTTTGGGAGAAGCCTATTTGATTAGAATTTGCTAGAATACTCTATGTGCTTCACTTATATCTTTTGAGCTTGATAGTTTTTGCTCTAGTGCTTCACTTATATCTTTTAGAGCACGGTGGTGACTTAATTTTTAAGAAATTGTTAGTCTCTCATGTTTCACTTATATCTTTTTGAGAGTCTTTTAGAACAGCATGGTATTTGCTATGATTACAAAGTTGGTCCTAGAATGATGAGCATCCAAGTTGGGTATAATAAAAACTATCATAGAAAAGAATTGGATGATATGACCAATATGATGCTTGATAATGGTTTTGAGATATGGAGGTAGTGATATTAGAGTCATGCTAGTTGAGATGATTATGAAAAATACTTGTGTTAAGGGTTGTGACTCCCGTAGTATGCATGTATGGTGAACCGCTTTGTGATGAAGTTGGATCACAATTTAATTTATTGATTTTCTTCCTTATGAGTGGCGGTCAGAGACGAGTGATGGTATTTTCCTACCAATCTAACCCCCTAGGAGCACGCGCGTAGTGCTTTGGTTTTTGATGACTTCTAGATTTTTGCAGCAAGTACATGAGTTCTTTTGACTAATGTTGAGTCCATGGATTATACGCACCCTTTCACCCTTCCATCATTGCTAGCCTCTCTTGTGCCGTGCAACTTTCACCGGTACCATACACCCACCATATACCTTCCTCAAAATAGCCACCATACCTACCTATTATGGCATTTCCATAGCCATTCCGAGATATATTGCCATGCAACTTTCCACCGTTCCATTCATATGACACGCATTACTTTTGTCATATTTCTTTTTGCATGATCATGTAGTTGACATCGTATTTGTGGCAAGGCCACCTTCATAATTTTCATACATGTCGCTCTTGATTCATTGCATATCCCGGTACACCGCCGGAGGCATTCATATAGAGTCATATCTTGTTCTACCTTTGAGTTGTAAATCCATAAAAGTGTGATGATCTTCATTATTAGAGCATTGTCCTAGTGAGGAAAGGATGATGAAGACTATGATTCCCCCACAAGTCGGGATGAGACTTCGGACTTTACAAAAAGAAAAAAAGGAAAAAAGGAAAAAAAAAAGAGAAAGGGCAAAAAGAAAAAAAGAAAGGCCAAAGAAAAAGAAAAAGAAAAAAAGAAAAAAAGTGAAATAAAAGGAAATAAAATAAAATGAGAGAAAAATAGAGAAGGGACAATGCTACTATCTCTTTTTCCACACTTGTGCTTCACAATAGCACCATATGATCTTCATGATAGAGAGTCTCATATGTTGTCACTTTCATATACTAGTGGGAATTTTTCATTATTGAACTTGGCTTGTATATTCCAATGATGGGCTTCCTCAAAATGCCCTAGGTCTTCGTGAGCAAGCAAGTTGGATGCACACCCACTTAGTTTCTTTTGTTGAGCTTTCATATATTTATAGCTCTAGTGCATCCGTTGCATGGCAATCCCTACTCACTCACATTGATATCTATTAATGGGCATCTCCATTGCCCGTTGATACGCCTAGTTGATGTGAGACTATCTTCTCATTTTTGTCTTCTCCACAACCACCATTCTATTCCACATATAGTGCTATGTCCATGGCTCACGCTCATGTATTGCGTGAAAGTTGAAAGAGTTTGAGATTATTAAAGTATGAAACAATTGCTTGGCTTGTCATCGGGGTTGTGCATGATTAAATACTTTGTGTGATGAAGATAGAGCAATAGACAGACTATATGATTTTGTAGCGATAACTTTCTTTGGCCATGTTATTTTGAGAAGACATGATTACTTTGATTAGTATGCTTGAAGTATCACCATTTTCATGTTAATATGAACTTTTATTTTGTATCATTTGGATCTAAACATTCATGCCACAATAAAGAAAATTACATTGAGAATTATGCTAGATAGCATTCCACATCAAAAATTTCTTTTTTATCATTTACCCACTCGAGGACGAGCAGGAATTAAGCTTGGGGATACTTGATACGTCTCCAACGTATCTATAATTTTTTATTGTTTCATGCTATTATATTACCCCTTTTGGATGTTTATGGGCTTTATTTTACACATTTATATCATTTTTGGGACTAACCTACTAACCGGAGGCCCAGCCCATATTGCTGTTTTTTGCCTATTTCAGTATTTCGAAGAAAAGGAATATCAAACAGAGTCCAAACGGAATGAAACCTTCGGGAGCGTGATTTTTGGAACGAACATGATCCAAAGGACTTGGAGTGCAAGTCAACAAGCAGCCGAGGCTCCCACGAGATATGAGGGCGCCCCCCCTATAGGGCGCGCCCCCTGTCTTGTGGGCCCCTCGGGCGTCCACCGACGTACTTCTTCCTCCCAAATAAGCCTACGTACCCCGAAAACATCTAGGGAGAAACCAAAACACAATTTCCACCATCGTAACCTTCTGTATCCGCGAGATCCCATCTTGGAGCCTTCATCGGTGTTCTGTCGGAGGGAGAATCGACCATGGAGGGCTTCTACATCAACACCATAGCCCCTCCGATGAGTTGTGAGTAGTTTACCACAGAGCTACGGGTACATAGTTATTAGCTAGATGGCTTCTTCTCTCTTTTTGGATATCAATACAATGTTCTCCCCTTCTCTTGTGGAGATCTATTCGATGTAAACTCTTTTTGCAGTGTGTTTCTCGAGATCCGATGAATTGTGGGTTTATGATCAATTTTATCTATGAATAATATTTGAATCTTCTCCGAATTATTTTATGTATGATTGAGTTATCTTTGCAAGTCTCTTTGAATTATCAGTTTGGTTTGGCCTACTAGATTGGTCTTTCTTGCCATGGGAGAAGTGCTTAGCTTTGGGTTCAATCTTGCGGTGTCCTTACCCAATGACAGAAAGGGTTGCAAGGCACGTATTTTATTGTTGCCATTGAGGATAACAAGATGGGGTTTATATCATATTGCATGAGTTTATCCCTCTACATCATGTCATCTTGCTTAATGTGTTACTCTGTTCTTTGTGAACTTAATACTCTAGATACAGGCAGGAGTCGGTCGTTGTGTGGAGTAATAGTCGTAGATGCAGGCAGGAGTTGGTCTACTTGTTGCGGACGTGATGCCTATATACATGATCATGCCTAGATAATCTCATAATTATTCGCTTTTCTATCAATTGCTCGACAGTAATTAGTTCACCCATCGTAATACTTATGCTATCTTGAGAGAAGCCACTAGTGAAACCTATGGCCCCTGGGTCTATCTCTTATCATATTTGCTTCCAATTTACTTTTATTTGCATCTTTACTTTTGCATCTATATTATAAAATACCAAAAATATATTTATCTTATCATACTATCTTTATTAGATCTCACTTTCGCAAGTGGCAGTGAAGGGATTGACAACCCCTTTATTGCGTTGGTTGCGAGTTCTTTGTTTGTTTGTGTAGGTGCGTGGGACTTTTGAGGAGCCTCCTACTGGATTGATATCTTGGTTCTCAAAAACTGAGGGAAATACTTACGCTACTATTGCTGCATCACCCTTTCTTCTTCAAGGAAAACCAATGCAAGCTCAAGACGTAGCAAACGTATCTATAATTTTTTATTGTTCCATGATATTATATTACCCGTTTTGTATGTTTATGGGCTTTATTATACACTTTTATATTAGTTTTTGGGACTAACCTATTAACCGGAGGCCCAACCCAAATTGTTGTTTTTTTGCCTATTTCAGTGTTTCGCAGAAAAGGAATATCAAACGGAGTCCAAATGGAATGAAACCTTTGGGAGAGTTATTTTTGGAACAAGCGCAATCCAGAAGACTTGGAGTGGACGTCGAGAAGCAAACGAGGCGGCCACTGCTACGTCTTGAGCTTGCGTTGGTTTTCCTCGAAGAGGAAAGGGTGATGCAGCAAAGTAGCCTAAGTATTTCCCTTAGTTTTTGAGAACCAAGGTATCAATCCAGTAGGAGGCTCCTCAAAAGTCCCACGCACCTACACAAACAAACAAGAACCCCACAACCAACGCAATAAAGGGGTTGTCAATCCCTTCACGGCCACTTGCGAAAGTGAGATCTGATGGAGATAATATGGTAAGATAAATATGTTTTTGGTATTTTATGATATAGATTGGAAAAGTAAAGATGCAAATAAAAGTACATGAAAGCTTATATGATAAAAGAAAGACCCGGGGGCCATAGGTTTCACTAGTGGCTTCCCTCAAGATAGCATAAGTATTATGGTGGGTGAACAAATTACTGTCGAGCAATTGATAGAAAAGCGAATAATTATGAGATTATATAGGCATGATCATTTATATAGGCATCACGTTCGTGACAAGTAGACCGACTCCTGCCTGCATCTACTACTATTACACCACACATCGATCGCTATCCAGCATGCATCTAGAGTATTAAGTTCACAAAGAACAGAGTAACGCATTAAGAAAGATGACATGATGTAGAGGGATAAACTCATGCAATATGATATAAACCCCATCTTTTTATCCTCGATGGCAACAATACAATACGTGCCTTGCTGACCCTGCTATCATGGGAAAGGACACCGCAAGATTGAACCCAAAGCTAAGCACTTCTCCCATTGCAAGAAAGATCAATCTAGTAGGCCAAACCAAACTGATAATTCGAAGAGACTTGCAAAGATAACTTAATCACACATAAAAGAATTCAGAGGAGATTCAAATATTTCTCATAGATAAACTTGATCGTAAACCCACAATTCAAAGGATCTCGACAAACACACCACAAAAAGAGTTACATCGAATAGATCTCCAAGAAGATCAAGGAGAACTTTGTATTGAGATTCAGAGAGAGAGAAGAAGCCATCTAGCTAATAACTATTGACCCGAAGGTCTGTGGTAAACTACTCACAACTCATCGGAAAGGCCTTGGAGATGATGTAGAGGCCCTCCGTGGTCGATTCCCCCTCCGGCGGAGCGCTGACGAAGACTCCAAGCTGTGATCTCGCGGATACAAAAGATTGCGGCGATGGAAATAGTTTTTCGTGGTGCTCCTGGATGTTTTCAGGGTACGTGGGTATATATAGGAGGAAGAAGTAGGTCGGTGGACGCTCAAGGGGCCCACGAGGGTGGGGGCGTGCCCACCTATAGGGGGCGCGCAGGGCACCCTCGTGGCTGCCTCCTTTGTTGCTTGACGTCCACTCCAAGTCCCCTGGATCACGTTTGTTCCAAAAAGATCGCTCCCGAAGGTTTCATTCCGTTTGGACTCTGTTTGATATTCCTTTTCTTCGAAACACTGAAATAGGCAAAAAAAAGGAATTCGGGCTGGGCCTTCGGTTAGTAGGTTAGTCCCAAAAATGATATAAAAGTGTAGAGTAAAGCCCATAAACATCCAAAACGGGTAATATAATAGCATGGAACAATCAAAAATTATAGATACGTTGGAGACGTATCAAGCATCCCCAAGCTTAATTCCTGCTCGTCCTCGAGTAGGTAAATGATAAAAACAGAAGTTTTGATGTGGAATGCTACCTAGCATAATTATCAATGTAATTTTCTTTATTGTGGCATGATTGTTCAGATCAAAATGATTAAAGATAAAAGCTTACAAACACTACAACAAAAACCTAGCTATACCAACGCATATCTACCAACGATATGGAAATATGTGTTGTTTGTTTCAACCTCCCACCTCACGTACTTATCCCACCTCCCCTACTTAGCACTAACCTCCTCTCCCTAGAAAAAATCTAACCTCCCGCACCTCCACCATGTTTTTTCCCTACGTGCAATCTCAGTCCTTCCCTACCCTGATTCCCCTCTCACCCGAGCTCCATGACCAAGGCGCTGCATGGCACCACCGATTTCAGCAAGCTCTGGTGCTCTCCCTTGATTTATCTCACCATCCCGGCTGCCCCTCAGTCCTCTCCTACGATCCTCCGCCATCGTGATGACCTCCACTGTCATGCACATGCCGATACAGGAACCCTAGCTATCATGGGTCGCCGGTGTGAATCTTGCGTAGGTCATCTACCCTGCATCTCCATATCCACTGCTGTCGGCTCAGGCTCGACAGTGCTGCTCCACCTCGGCTACCTTGCCTTCGACATCGACCGTTTGGTAAGGCACTTTGCTCCTCTACCCGTGCCCTCTCTGGTGCTTTGTGGTGAGATGGCCTTCATTCGATGGTCGATTATTTGCTGGAAATCATGATTGTGATCTACGCTACCTAGTTTTAGCCATTGTGGTGTCGTACTTTATGACTGGATAACACCCCACCATAGTCAGTGACCTTGCCGGAGGCTCAAATAATTCTAATTCAGTTCACTTCATGATTCTAGGTATTTCTGTTTCGTGCTTGCATATCTCAATGTGCTATCTAGTTCTGCACATGCAAGCCAGTCGTTTCTAGTTGGGTTAATCTATTGTGATGTATTGTTGAGTGATTCACCACTTGTCCGTATGTGTTAATTTCGGAAGAATGTGTGCGTCCTTTTTTTCAGTAGTTCTTGCTTGCTGCCATGTGCGTGGATGAATCCTTAACAATTTCCCAATCACAGATTGTGTAATACCTTAGGAATAAGTGTCAAATGCCCGTCCTAATATTCCTCTTGACTGTATATATAATCCTTAATTTCATTTTCCCTTGCAGGTTCTAAAACTTACTATCTTCAGCCAACAGGTGCGTGCGCGTGCATGTGTCTGTGTCTGTGTGTATCTATCTGCGTGTGCGTGTGCGTGTGCATGTGTGTTGGATTGCATTCTCATGGTACATAGTAGTAGTAGTAGTTCGATCTGTTGTGTCGATGAACATCATGGCTGCAGGATGATTGTGACTTACCAAAACATTGTCTCCCTTATTTTACTAATCACTGACTCAGTTTCAATTGTTGATCCGCCTCCTGAGTTCAGCATGAAGTTTTTTGTTTGATATTTTCCTTGCAGTGCATGAAGAATGGTGTGGAGGCAGCACTACAGAATTATTTAGCGACGACGAGCAACATTTTAGCTTTTCTCGTGATGCCCACATGTTGTGGAGCTGCCGAGCTGCCCAAGTCGCCCTCGATTAGTGCCAACTCCGCTAGAGAAAACGGTGGTATTAGTTTCGTTCTTACATTGTAAGGTTCTTCGTTCCCCTAGGATTTAAGATGGTGAAGTTACTAGATGTAGGAACTATGTAAGATGGTGAAGTTACTAGATGTAAGGTTCTTCATTCCCCTAGGATTTAAGGTTCTTCGTTCCTGTGGTATACTATGACTTTAACACGTTTTGTTGTTTCTTGACTTGTTTTAGTAAGAACTTAAGTGCTCGAGTCATAACCCTGTAAGATTTTACCTTGCTCCAATTACTCAATCAGAAGTTCAGAACTTGTGGTATTCGACATGTTGTTGGCTCTCAACTTCCTTCAATTAGCATCCGATTCTTCTCAAGACCACAAAATATTTATGTCTCACAGGTTCTTCTTTGGTCAATTTCTCAGATTAGGAGTTGAGTAAACATCAATATGCTCAAGGTAATGCACCCTACTTTGCATAGTAAACGACACTGGGCCATTTTGATTGCAAAACATCTTTGATAAACTAAAGATGATGCCACAGCCTAGCTTTGATTTATAGATTGCAGAGAGATTGCCCAATCTAAAAAAGAAAAGATGGATGCCAAGGTGAACATTCATGTGATGTCTGCAGCTGGGATGCTGAAAAGTTCAGGAAATTTCTTCTGGCTTTCTCTCAAATATTAATTTGTACGTGTGTGCTTATGTAGAAACATCAAATGTCTCAGATATCTTCTAGAAAATCTTGTGTTGATGATACTTGAGAAAAGAAGTGTGTAATTTCCCAATCTACATTACTCCTTATGCTATTTTGATGCAATCCTATGTCTGATATCTTATGACAGTCCTCGTCGATTTTATGCTGATGTAAATATTGTACTAAACTGATCTGTACAATTAAATACAGAGTTGCTAAGGGTCCTGTAAGTTGGAGAGACTAGTATACTATTTTGACAAGATAGTTAGACTTCTTGTTCTAAAGTTTGCTCTGTTACTTTATTCTAAAATTTACCTTGTTTTACTAAATTATCTTGTTACATTTTTTTTGCATTGTTGTACTAAAATTTGCCTTGCTACTGTTGTACTAAAATCTAATCATTGAGTAGGAAGGAACAGATTACATGACATCTGTTTGTATAACTGTATATAGTATTGTACTTGATGCTTATATAGTTCCTTTTTAACTTGATGCTTATATTGTTCCTTTTTAAATCGATGCTTATATTATTTCTTTGAACATAAAGTATTTTTAAATTGTTAAAACCTTGTATCTATTTGTTCAAGTGAACTGCACATCTTTCTATGAAAATGAAGGTTGTGTGGTATGTCAGCACATGTTTTTTTTCCAAAGTACCTCATCTTACATTGTGTGTTTGCTTCAAGGTTTACTTGAACTCAATTGACATCTAGCAGATTTCTTCATAAGAAAACAATGATCAAGAGTGTGTAAGATGTAGGATGTTGCTCCTTTTCGGCCTACAATGCTACTAATGTGACGGCCTTCAACATTTGTATGTTCTCCTCTACATTTCTGTGCACTATGAACCTGATTTTCTCTACCGCAAGTTACTCATCTCAGTATTTGTTTTGTAGATTGCCGAGATAAAAGGATGATGCATTGCTCCAATGTTGATTGCAAGGCAGAGAATGGGGATAATTAGATTGTCATTTTTAGGACAATGTTTCAAACTTTATAGTTGATTGGAAGGTCGAGAATTTTGCTACTAGTAGATAGCTTCACATCTTGTAATGTTTGGAGCTTGTGTAATGTAACATAATTGATTTAATATATGAGATCTTTGCGTTTATTGTATTGTCCCTCCTATA
Organism: Triticum dicoccoides; assembly: GCF_002162155.2. Taxonomy (NCBI): domain Eukaryota; kingdom Viridiplantae; phylum Streptophyta; class Magnoliopsida; order Poales; family Poaceae; genus Triticum; species Triticum dicoccoides. The sequence continues at coordinate 378,511,308 of NC_041387.1, forward strand.
CACTATATATTGAACTAATAATTGTGGATGTCAATTTATAAAATACAATTAATTATTCACGCTATGTGCCAAAGCCTCTAGTCTTTACAATGATGATAGCCACCAACGCATATGATGTGTTGTTAGACTCTTAACTGTATGTTGCTACCTTACAACACTTCTACGTGGCATTTACCAACACATGTATATACGTTGCAGTAGACCCTAGCAACGCCACCAACGACAACGCATAATAATCCGTTGGTGTAGGCCCTAGCAACGCATATATGGATGTATAACAACGCATCGATGTGTTGCTGAAGGGGGGTTCCTGTTGTAGTGAAAACATAAAAATAGTAATACTTGAAGCATACTAACAAATAATCATGTATTACCAAAATAGCATAGCCAAAGAAATCTCATCCCTACAAAATCATATAGTTAGGCAATGCTTCATTTTCATCACACAAAATACTCCCATCATGCACAACCCCGGTTTCAGCCAAGCAATTGGTTCATACTTTTTAACGCGCTTCAGCTTTTTCAAATCTTACGCAATACATGAGCGCAAGCCATGGACATAGCACTATATGTGGTATATGGTGGTGGTTGTGAAGACAAAAAAGGAAGAAGATAGTCTCACATCAACTAGGCGTATCAATGGGCTATGGAGATGCCCGTTAATAGATATCAATGTGAGTGAGTAGGGATTTCCATGCAACGGATGCACTAGAGCCATAAATGTATGAAAGCTCAACAAAAGAAACTAAGTGGGTGTGCATCCAACTCGCTTGCTCACGAAGACCTAGGGCAATTTGAGGAAGCCCGTCATTGGAATATACAAGCCAAGTTCTATAATGAAATATTCCCACTAGTATATGAAAGTGACAACATAGGAGACTCTCTATCATGAAGATCATGGTGCTATTTTGAAGCACAAGTGTGGTAAAAAGGATAGTAGCATTGTCCCTTCTCTCTTTTTCTCTCATTTTTTTATTTGGCCTTCCTTTTTTATTTATTTGGTGGGCTCTTTGGCCTCTCTTTTTTATATATATAAAGTCCAAAGTCTCATCTCGACTTGTGGCGGAATCATAGTCTCCATCATCCTTTCCTCACTTGGGACAATGCTCTAATAATGAAGATCATCACACTTTTTTATTGATTTACAACTCAATACTTAGAACAAAATATGACTCTATGTGAATGCCTCCGGCGGTGTACCGGGATATCCAATGAATCAAGAGTGACATGTATTAAAAAATTATGAAGGTGGCCTTGCCACAAAATACGATGTCGACTACATGATGATGCAAAGAGCAATATGACAATGGTGGAACGTGTCATAATAAACGGAACGGTGGAGAGTTGCATGGCAATATATCTCGGAATGGCTATGGAAATGCCATAATAGGTAGGTATGGTGGCTGTTTTGAGGAAGGTAAATAATGGGTGCATGATACCGGCGAAGGTTGCGCGGCATAAAAAAGGCTAGCAAAGTGGAAGGGTGAGTGTGCGTATGTCCATGGATTCACATTAGTCATAAAGAACTCATATACTTATTGCAAAAGTCTACTTGCCCTTGAAGCAAAGTACTACTGTGCATGCTCCTAGGGGAAGGGTTGGTGGGAGTTAACCATCGCGCGATCCCGACCTCCACTCATAAGGAAGACAATTAAAAGAGCACCCCATGCACCGAATTTGTCACATAACTTTTACCATACGTGCATGCTACGGGACTTGGCAACTCCGACACAAGCATTTCTCAATTTCATAATTACCCAACTAGCATGACTCTAACATTACCACCTTTATATCTCAAAACATTTATCAAGCATCAAATTGATCATAGTGTTTAATGCACTTCCTATGATAGTTTTTATTATACCCAACATGGATGCTCATCATTCTAGGACCAAATTTATAACCATAGCAAATACCATGCTATTCTAAAAGACTCTCAAAATAATATAAGTGAAGCATGAGAGATCAACAATTTCTTCAAAATTAAGCCACCGCCGTGCTCTAAAATATATAAGTGAAGTACTAGAGCAAAACTATCTAGCTCAAAAGATATAAGTGAAGCACATATCGTATTCTAATAAATTATAATCAAGTGGGCTTCTCCAAAAAGGTGTGTACAGCAAGGATGATTGTGGTAAACTAAAAAGCAAAGACTAATATCATACAAGACGCTCCAAGCAAAACACATATCATGTGGCGAATAAAAATATAGCTCCAAGTAAAGTTACCGATAGACAAAGACGAAAGAGGGGATGCCTTCCGGGGTATCCCCAAGCTTAGGCTTTTGGTTATCCTTGAATATCTTGGGGTGCCATGGGCATCCCCAAGCTTGGGCTCTTGCCACTCCTTATTCCATAGTCCATCAAATCTTTACCCAAAACATGAAAACTTCACAACACAAAACTCAATAGGAAATCTCATAAGCTCTGTTAGTGCAAGAAAGAAAAACCACCACATAAGGTACTGTAATAAACTCATTCTTTATTTATATTGGTGTTAAACCTACTGTATTCCAACTTCTCTATGGTTCATACCCTACATACTAGCCATAGATGCATCAAAATAAGCAAACAACACACGAAAAACAGAATATGTCAAAAACAGAACAGTCCGTAGCAATCTGTAACTCTCGAATACTTCTGGAACTTTAAAAATCCTACCAAAATAGGAAGCCCTGGGAAATTTGTCTATTGATCTACAGAAAAAAATAATCAATGCAAAAGCACATTTCGGTGAATTACTAAAATTATTTTCGTGTGCACAAAGTTTCTGTTTTTCAGCAGAATCAAATTAACTATTACCATAGGTATCCTATAGGTTCTACTTGGCACAAACACTAATTAAAAAATGAAAACACATCTAAACAGAAGGTAGATGAAAAATTTATTACTGAACAGAAGCAAAAACAAAAACAAAGATAAAATTGGGTTGCCTCCCAACTAGCGCTATTGTTTAACGCCCCAAGCTAGGCATAAAAGCGAGGATAGATCTAAGTAGTGCCATCTTTGGCACTCAATTCATAAGTAGCTCGCATGATAGATTCATAAGGTAATTTAACTTTCTTTCTTGGAAAGTGTTCCATGCCTTTTCTTAATGGAAACTGGAATCTAATATTCCCTTCCTTCATATCAATAATTGCACCAATCGTTCTAAGGAAAGGTCTACCAAGAATAATATGACAAGAAAGATTGCAATCTATGTCAAGAACGATAAAATCTACGGGCACATAATTCCTATTTGCAACAATAAGAACATCCTTGATCCTTCCCATAGGTTTCTCAATGGTGGAATCCGCAAGGTGCAAATTTAAAGAGCAATCATCAAGATCATGGAAACCTAGAATATCACATAGAGTTTTTGGAATCATGGAAACACTAGCACCCAAATCACACAAAGCATAACACTCATGATCTTTAATTTTAATCTTTATAGTAGGTTCCCACTCATCATAAAGTTTTCTAGGTATACAAACTGCCAAATTAAGTTTTTCATCATAAGATTGCATCAAGGAATCAACGATATGTTTGGTAAAAGCTTTATTTTGACTATAAGCATGAGGAGAATTCAACACGGATTGCAACAAGGAAATAAAATCTACTAAAGAACAATTATCATAATTAAATTCCTTGAAATCCAAGATAGTGAGTTCAATGCTATTTAAAGTCTTGACCTCTCCAATCCCACTTTTACCAAATTTAGCATCAAGATCTAAGAACTATGAATCATTGGGACGCCTTTTGAATAAAGTTGACTCATCTCCAGTCCCATCATTATTAAGATTCATATTGCAAAACAAAGATTTAATAGGGGACACATCAATAACTTTTAGATCTTCATCATTATTTTCATGGAAACTAGAAGAACACGCTTTTACAAAGCAATCTTTCTTAGCACGCAATCTAGCGGTTCTTTCTTTGCACTCATCAATGGAAATTCTCATGGCTTTGAGAGACTCATTGATATCATGCTTAGGAGGAGTAGATCTAAGTTTCAAAGAATCAACATAAAGCGAAAGTCTATCAACGTTCCTAGCCAAATCATCAACTTTAAGCAATTTTTATTCAAGCAAAGCATTAAAATTCTTTTGACTGATCATAAATTCTTTAACACTATTCTCAAAATTAGAGGGAATCTTATTAAAATTACCATAAGAATTATTGTAGGAATTACCATAATTATTAGAGGAATTACTAGGGAACGGTCTAGGATTAAAATTTCCTCTATAAGCATTGTTACCAAAATTATTCCTACCAACAAAATTCACATCCATAGATTCAGTATTATTCTCAATCAAAGTAGACAAAGGCATATCATTGGGATCAATAGGAGCACTCTTAGTAGCAAACAATTTCATAAGTTCATCCATCTTTCCACTCAAAACATTAATTTCTTCTATAGCATGCACTTTTTTACTAGTAGATCTTTCGGTGTGCCATTGAGAATAATTAGCCATAATGTTATCAAGGAGTTTAGTAGCTTCTCCTAAGGTGATTTCCATAAAAGTGCCTCCCGCGGCAGAAACTAAAAGATTTCTAGAAGAAAAATTCAATCCGGCATAAAAAATTTGTATGATCATCCATAAGTTCAAACCATGAGTAGGGCAATTGCAAATCATCAATTTCATTCTTTCCCAAGATTGGGCAACATGCTCATGATCAAGTTGTTTAAAATTCATAATATCGTTCCTAAGAGAGATGATCTTAGCGGGAGAAAAATACTTAGAGATAAAAGCATCTTTGCACTTATTCCATGAATCAATACTATTTTTAGGCAAAGACAAAAACCAAACTTTAGCACGATCTCTACGTGAAAACGGAAATAACTTCAATTTAACAATATCATTATCTGTATCTTTCTTCTTTTGCATCTCACACAAATCAACAAAGTTGTTTAGATGGGAAGCGACATCTTCACTAGGAAGGCCGGAGAATTGATCTTTCATAACAAGATTCAGCAAAGAAACATTGATTTCACAAGACTCAACATCATTAAGAGGAGCAATCGGAGTACTAAGGAAATCATTATTACTGGTATTGGAAAAATCACACAATTTGGTATTACCTTGCGCCATAGTGACAAGCAATCCAATACAAAAGCAAAAAAGGCAAACGAAAGAGAGAGGAGATTGGGAAAGAGAGGGCGAATAAAACTTCAAGGGTGAAGTGGGGGAGAGGGAAACGAGAGGCAAATGGCAAATAATGTAATGTGAGGGAGATGAGTTTGTGATGGGTACTTAGTGTGTCTTGACTTGAGCGAAGACCTCCCCGGCAACGGCGCCAGAAATCCTTCTTGCTACGTCTTGAGCTTGCGTTGGTTTTCCTTGAAGAAGAAAGGGTGATGCAGCAAAGTAGCGCAAGTATTTCCCTCAGTTTTTGACAACCAAGGTATCAATCCAGTAGGAGGCTCCTCAAAAGCCCCACGCACCTACACAAACAAACAAGAACCTCGCAACCAACGCAATAAAGGGGTTGTCAATCCCTTCACGACCACTTGCGAAAGTGAGATCTGATAGAGATAATATGTAAGATAAATATATTTTTGGTATTTTATGATATAGATTGGAAAAGTAAAGATGCAAATAAAAGTAGATGAAAGCTTATATGATAAAAGATAGACCCAGGGGCCATAGGTTTCACTAGTGGCATCTCTCAAGATAGCATAAGTATTACGGTGGATGAACAAATTACTGTCGAGCAATTGATAGAAAAGCGAATAATTATGAGATTATCTAGGCATGATCATGTATATAGGCATCACGTCAGTGACAAGTAGACTGACTCCTGCCTACATCTACTACTATTACTCCACACATCGACCGCTATCTAGCATGCATCTAGAGTATTAAGTTCATAATGAACAGAGTAACGCATTAAGAAAGATGACATGATGTAGAGGGATAAATTCATGCAATATGATATAAACCCCTTCTTTTTATCCTCGATGGCAACAATACAATACGTGCCTTGCTGCCCCTGCTGTCACTGGGAAAGGACACTGCAAGATTGAACCTAAAGCTAAGCACTTCTCTCATTGCAAGAAAGATCAATCTAGTAGGACAAACCAAACTGATAATTCGAAGAGACTTGCAAAGATAACCAATCACACATAAAAGAATTCAGAGGAGATTCAAATATTTCTCATAGATAAACTTGATCATAAACCCACAATTCATCGGATCTCGACAAACACACCGCAAAAAGAGTTACATTGAATAGATCTCCAAGAAGATCAAGGAGAACTGTGTATTGAGATTCAAAGAGAGAGAAGAAGCCATCTAGCTAATAACCATGGACCCGAAGGTCTGTGGTCAACTACTCACAACTCATCAGAAAGGCCTTGGAGATGATGTAGAGGCCATCCGTGGTCGATTCCCCCTCTGGAGGAGCGCCGGCGAAGGCTCCAAGATGGGATCTCGTGGATACAGAAGGTTGCGGCGGTGGAAATAGGGTTTCATGGTGCTCCTGGATGTTTTCAGGGTATGTTGATATATATAGACTTCTTTCGCCTATATATATCAACATACCCTGAAAACATCCAGGAGCACCACGAAACCCTATTTCCACCGCCGCAACCTTATGTACCCGTCAGATCCCATCTTGGATCCTTTTCCGGTGCTCCGCCGAAGGGGGAATGAATCACGGAGGGCTTCTACATCAACACCATAGCCTCTGCGATGAGTTGTGAGTAGTTTACCACAGACCTTTGGGTCCATAGTTATTAGCTAGATGGCTTCTTCTCTCTCTTTGAATCTCAATACACAATTCTCCTCGATCTTCTTGGAGATCTATTCGATGTAACTCTTTTTGCGGTGTGTTTGTCGAGATCCGATGAATTGTGGGTTTAAGATCAAGTTTATCTATGAGAAATACTTGAATCTCCTCTGAATTCTTTTATGTATGATTGGTTATCTTTGCAAGTCTCTTCAATTATCAGTTTGGTTTGGCCTACTAGATTGATCTTTCTTGCAATGGGAGAAGTGCTTAGCTTTGGGTTCAATCTTGCGGTGTGCTTTTCCAGTGACACCTGCGGAAGCAAGGCACGTATTGTAGTGTTGCCAACAAGGATAAAAAGATGGGGTTTATATCATATTGCTTGAGTTTATCCCTCTACATCATGTCATATTTCCTAATGTGTTACTTTGTTCTTTTGAAATTAATAATCTAGATGCATGCTAGATAGCGGTAGATGTGTGGAGTAATAGTAGTAGATGCAGAATCATTTCGATCTACATGTCGCGGACGTGATACCTATATACATGATCATGCCTAGACATTCTCATAAATATGCACTTTTCTATCAATTGCTCGACAGTAATTTGTTCACCCACCGTAATACTTATGCTCTCTTGAGAGAAGCCACTAGCGAAATCTATGGCCCCCAGGTCTATTTTCCATCATATAAGTTTCCGATCTATTTTATTTTGCAATCTTTACTCTTGAATCTATATCATAAAAATACCAAAAATATTTATCTTATTATTATCTCTATCAGATCTCACTTTCGCAAGTGGTCGTCAAGGGATTGACAACCCCTTTATCGCTTTCGTTGTGAGGTTCTTGTTTGTTTGTGTAGGTACGAGGGACTTGCGTGTAGCCTCCTACTGGATTGATACATTAGTTCTGAAAAACTGAGGGAAATACTTACGCTACTTTGCTGCATCACCCTTTCTTCTTCAAGGGAAAACCAACGCAGTGCTCAAGAGGTAGCAAGAAGGATTTCTGGCGCCGTTGTCGGGGAGGTCTTTGCACAAGTCAAGACATACCAAGTACCCATCACAAACGCTTCTCCCTCGCATTACATTATTTTCCATTTTCCTCTCGTTTTCCTCTCCCCCACTTCACCCTTGCCGTTTTACTCGCCCTCTCTTTCCTGTTCGCCTCTTTTTCGCTTGCTTCTTGTGGTACTTGTTGTCACTATGTCTGAAACTAGGGAGGTTATCGTTGATAAGGAAAATAGTAATACCATGGAAAATTTTGATGCTTTTGATGATCCTGCTGAAGAACCCACTATCTTACATACTAAAAACTTTTGAATCGGTAGTGGCAATATTATTGGAAAAGCGGTTATTCAAGATTTCTTTACTTGTGCCGTTGCTCTGCCCTCTATGGGTGGATATATTCTTTATAGAACTAGTAGTCTTGCAGATGCTATATCCTTGCTTATAGTTGAACTTGAAAGACAATTTATGCATATGCATCCTTGCATACAAAGGATTTTCCTAAAAATTTCCAATATTGAGCATTCTTCTGTTAAGCGTACAGCTACTGTCTTTTTGGCACATGAGTTTAGATTTATAATGAAATAAGCCAAAGAAGTTTTTGCGCACTATAGGGTTGACGCTGGTCGTCCTCCCATAGAGGCGATCTTTTTTAATAAAGAAGACTTAATGCGTTTACAATCTTTAGATCATGTTTCTTATAATGAAAACCTTAGAAAAAAGGTTCCTACCGATGTTCTAGTTGATAGAATCTCTGAAATTAATGATGATTTTGCTATTCAAAACAATGGGTTAGGATTTTATCTTGAGCAAAGGCTCATTACTTTTTGCCAAAAGAATGCCTATAATGATGAATTGGTTGTGCAATATGAGGGGCCAAAGGAGCAACCCATACCTCCCGAGCTTGATCTTGGGGACATCTGTCCCATTAAATTTAGCCCTTTTGATTACTTTTGCTTGCCACAAAGAAAACTTGCTGCTGAACGTAGGGAATATGAGATGAGTTTTCGTGATTTACCTTATCATTATGGCAATGCTTAGATCTATTCTCGCTTTTATGCCTAGCAAGGGGCGTTAAACGATAGCCCTTGTTGGGAGGCAACCCAATTTTATTTTTGTTCTTTACCTTTTGCTCCTGTTTCGTATTCAATAATTCATCTAGACTCTGGTTAGATGTGGTTTTATGTTTTAATTAGTGTTTGTTCCAAGTAGAACCTATAGGATCATCTTGGGTGATAGTTAATTTGATCTTGCTGAAAAACAGAAACTTTTGCACGCACGAGAATAATTTTAATAAATCACGGAAACGTGACTTTTAGTTTATTATTTTTGCAGAAGATTAATAGACAAATTTCCAAGGATTTACTATTTTGGTAGGATTTTTAGAGTTCCACAAGTAATCGAGAATTACCGATTACTACAGACTGTTCTGTTTTTGACAGATTCTGTTTTTCGTGTGTTGTTTGCTTATTTTGATGAATCTATGGCTAGTATCCGTGGGTATGAACCATAGAGAAGTTGTAATACAGTAGGTTTAACACCAATATAAATAAAAAATGAGTCCATTACAGTACCTTAAAGTGGTGGTTTGCTTTCTTGCACTAACGGAGCTCATGAGATTTTCCGTTGAGTTTTCTATTGTGAAGTTTTCAAGTTTTGCGTAAAGATTTGATGAATTATGGAATAAGCAGTGGCAAGAGCCTAAGCTTGGGGATGCCCAAGGAACCCCAAGGTAAATTCAAGGACAACCAAAATCCTAAGCTTGGGGATGCCCCGGAAGGCATCCCCTCTTTCGTCTTTGTCTATCGGTAACTTTACTTGGAGCTATATTTTTATTCACCACATGATATGTGTTTTGCTTGGAGCGTCTTGTATGATATGAGTCTTTTATTTTTAGTTTAACACAATCATCCTTGCTGTACACACCTTTCGGGAGCGACACACATGAGTCGGAATTTATTAGAATACTCTATCTGCTTCACTTATATATTTTGAGCTAGATAATTTTGCTCTAGTGCTTCACTTATATCGTTTTAGAGCACGGTGGTGGTTTTATTTTGTAGAAATTATTGATCTCTCATGCTTCACTTATATTATTTTGAGAGTCTCTTAGAACAGCATGGTATTTGCTTTGGTTATAAAATTAGTCCTAATATGATGGGCATCCAAGTTGGGTATAATAAAAACTATCATACAAAGTGCATGAAACACTATGATCAATTTGATACTTGATAATTGTTTTGAGATATAACGGTGGTAATGTTAGAGTCATGCTAGTTGGGTAATTATGAAATTGAGAAATACTTGTGTTAAAGTTGGCAAGTCCCATAGCGTGCATGTATGGTAAACGTTGTGTGACAAATTTGTTGCATGGGGTGTTCTTTTGATTGCCTTCCTTATGTCTGGAGGTCGGGATCACACGATGGTTAACTCTGAACAACCCTTCCCCTAGGAGCAGGCGTAGTAGTACTTTTCTTCGAGGGCTAATAAACTTTTGCAATAAGTATATGAGTTCTTTATGACTAATGTGAGTCCATGGATTATACGCAATCTCACCCTTCCACAATTGCTAGCCTCTCTTGTGTCGCGCAACTTTCGTCGGTATCATACACCCACCATTTACCTTCCTCAAAACAGACACCATACCTACCTATTATGGCATTTCCATAGCCATTCTGAGATATACTGCCATGCAACTTTCCACCGTTCCGTTTATTATGACACGCTCCATCATTGTCATATTGCTTTTCCATGATCATGCAGTTGACATCGTATTTGTGGCATGGCAACCTTTATAATTCTTTCATACATGTCACTCTTGATTCATTGCATATCCCGGTACACCGCCGGACGCATTCACATAGAGTCATATTTTGTTCTAAGTATTCAGTTGTAATTCTTGAGTTGTAAATCAATATAAGTGTGATGATCTTCATTATTAGAGCATTGTCCCAAGTGAGGAAAGGATGATGGAGACTATGATTCCCCCACAAGTCAGGATGAGACTCTGGACTTTATGAAAAATAAAAGAGGCCAAAGAAGCCCAAATAAAAAAGAGGCCAAAGATGCCCACCTAAAAAATGAGAGAAAAAGATAGAAGGGACAATGTTACTATCCTTTTTCCACACTTTTGCTTCAAAGTAGCACCATGATCTTCATGATAGAGAGTCTCCTATGTTGTCACTTTCATATACTAGTGGGAATTTTTCATTATACAACTTGGCTTGTATATTCCAATGATGGGCTTCCTCAAAATTCCCTAGGTCTTCATGATCAAGTGAGTTGGATGCACACCCACTTAGTTTCTTTTGTTGAGCTTCCATACATTTATAGCTCTAGTGCATCTGTTGCATGGCAATCCCTACTCACTCACATTGATATCTATTAATGGGCATCTCCATAGCCCGTTGATACGCCTAGTTGATGTGATACTATCTTCTCCCTTTTTTCTTCTCCACAACCACCATTCTATTACACCCATATATTGCTATATCCATGGCTTACGCTCGTGTATTGCACGAGAGTTGAATAGGCTGAAGCGCCTTAAAAAGTATGAACCAATTGCTTGGCTGAACCCGGGGTTGTGCATGATGGGAGTATTTTGTGTGACGAAAATGAAGCATAGCCAAAACTATATGATTTGGTAGGGATAAGCTTTCTTTGGCTATGTTATTTTGATATGGCATGATTATTTGTTAGTATGCTTGAAGTATTACTATTTTTATGTTAATATGAACTTTTATTTTGAATCATTTGGATCTGAACATTCATGCCACAATAAAGAGAATTACATTGATAAATATGCTAGGTAGCATTCCACATCAAAAATTCTGCTTTTATCATTTACCTACTCGAGGACGAGCATGAATTAAGCTTGGGGATGCTTGATACGTCTCCAACGTATCTATAATTTTTTTATTGTTCCATGCTATTATATTACCCATTTTGGATGTTTATGGGATTTATTACGGAAGCGGATTAGGAGCACTCGGCGACTCGCCCCACCGAAATCGCGTCCGGCCCCAGCTATCTCGGGATCTGCGCAACTCTGGAGGAAATGTTTGTTGTCGGTTAATATGTGACCCGGCGTACAAGTCAACAGTACGTACCTGTGCTTCGGCATTTAATAAAGCTGCAAGGAGGGCATTTTAGGGTACAGAACAATGGGTGTGGCTAATTAATTCAATCTTTCGTCACCAACCTCCCCGAGTTACCTTCGACCCGGCTCAGACTTCATTGATGATCTGAGCAGAAGCAGGATAACTCTCGGGTGAGTGAACTGTTCTTCTTCCAAACATTCTAGAAATAGAGAAAGAGGGTATATAGTGTGGTGTGGTTCGGCGCCGTCCACTTATTAGCTAGAAATTGGAGCTATTCTATATCTTGGCGAACTGGGATGATTCCTTCTCCAAATCAGCGGGTGGATCCGGTCAATGGAGGCAATGGAAGGTAACCATGTTGTCATCTACATATTGCTTAAGAGGGAGCAGATCTTGATGGAACTATTTCTTGAAACGGAATTGATGGAACTATGGTTTGATCGGCATGGGGGATATGCCTAGAGATTTCTTTTGTTTGTGTGGGCTGTGGGAGGTGGGTTGCGAGTGGTGGTATGTGTGTCTTGGGTTCTAGGGTAGTGAGATATGGCTATTTATAAGTGAGGATGAATAGTGTACGTGGTTGTTCTAGTATAGTGGCACACTGCTAGATTTGCTGCATGGTGGGACCAAGTATATTGAATTTTTCTGCAATTTCTGCTTGCATTGATTGGTTGCACGACTTTTGTACAATGACTTAATTGCATGGTGTGAATAAAACATTATGGAGGTAAAGTTGGGTCAGTGAAAATGTTTGTTACTTCCGGTTACTTCGGTAAGTATAATTTGTGATAAGTGAAAATAGTCGATCAGTGGAAATTGGATGGAGATCGAACGAAAACTTTTAGGTGTCAGTTCAAGGTTTAGAAATTATTATGATGCATGACTTTGTGTGCAATTTGTCGAATGAACATGGGATTTGTGAGGAAGATGGCTTTTTATGAGCGTGCCCAAGGAGAAAAATGACCTATGTGTGTGAAGAGGCGAGTGTCGTTGGGGAGGAGCCTGTGCATTGAAGACTGACAGGTGGTTGGGGAGATAGGGGTTGAGGCTAGCTCAACCACACTTGGACAAAAAGATCAGCCTCAAGGATAGAAGCGCGTGGACTCTGGCATGGATATACCAAGCAGTGCACAATGAATACGCGACAAAGAAACTTTCAATACAAATCCACTAATATAGTGATTGCGGATCCCGATGAGAATTAATGGGGCAGATTTCAGTGTGCGTAGTCGCCGAGTGCTCCTATGCAATTTCGCTTTATTATACACTTTTATATTATTTTTGGGACTAACCTATTAACCGGAGGCCCAGCCCAAATTGCTTTTTTGCCTATTTGAGTGTTTCGTAGAAAAGGAATATCAAACGGAGTCCAAACGGAATGAAACCTTCGGGAGAGTTATTTTTGGAACAAACGCAATCCAGAAGACTTGGAGTGCACGTCAAGAAGCAAATGAGGTGGCCACGAGGCAGGGAGGCGTGCCCTAGGGGGGTGGGCACACCCCCCACACTTGTGCGCCCCTCGTGGCTCCCTTGACTGACTTCTTTCGCTTATATATATCAACATACCCTAAAAACATCCAGGAGCACCACGAAACCCTATTTCCACCGCCGCAACCTTATGTACCCATGAGATCCCATCTTGGAGCCTTTTCCGGCGCTCCGTCGGAGGGGGGAATCGATCACTGAGGGCTTCTACATCAACACCATAGCCTCTCCGATGAGTTATGAGTAGTTTACCATAGACCTTCGAGTCCATGGTTATTAGCTAGATGGCTTCTTCTCTCTCTTTGAATCTCAATACAAAGTTCTCCTCGATCTTCTTGGAGATCTATTCAATGTAACTCTTTTTGCGGTGTGTTTGTCGAGATCCGATGAATTGTGGGTTTATCATCAAGTTTATCTATGAGAAATATTTGACTCTCCTCTGAATTCTTTTATGTATGATTGGTTTTCTTTGCAAGTCTCTTCGGATTATCAGTTTGGATTGGCCTACTAGATTGATCTTTCTTGCAATGGGGGAAGTGCTTAGCTTTGGGTTCAATCTTGCAATGTCCTTTCCCAGTGACAACAGGGGCAGCAAGGCACGTATTGTATTGTTGCCATCAGGGATAAAAAGATGGGGTTTATATCATATTGCTTGAGATTATCCCTCCACATCATGTCATCTTGCCTAATGCGTTACTCTGTTCTTACGAACTTAATACTCTAGATGCATGCTGGATAACGGTCGATGTGTGGAGTAATAGTAGTAGATGCAGGTAGGAGTCGGTCTACTTGTCGCGGACGTGATGCCTATATACATGATCATGCCTAGATATTCTCATAACTATGCACTTTTCTATCAATTGCTCGATAGTAATTTGTTCACCCACCGCAATACTTATGCTATCTTGAGAGAAGCGACTAGTGAAACCTATGGCCCCAGGGTCTATTTTCCATCATATAAGTTTCTGATCTATTTTATTTTGCAATCTTCACTTTTCAATCCATATCATAAAAATATTTATCTTATTATTATCTCTTTCAGATGTCACTTTCGCAAGTGGTCGTGAAGGGATTCACAACCCCTTTATCGCGTTGGTTGCGAGGTTCTTGTTTGTTTGTGTAGGTACGAGGGACTTGTGTGTAGCCTCCTACTGGATTGATACCTTGGTTCTCAAAAACTGAGGGAAATACTTACGCTACTTTGCTGCATCACCCTTTCCTCTTCAAGGGAAAACCAACGCAGTGCTCAAGAGGTAGCAAGAAGGATTTCTAGCGTCGTTGCCGGGGAGGTCTTCGCACAAGTCAAGACATACCAAGTACCCATCACAAACTCTTCTCCCTCGCATTACATTATTTGCCACTTGCCTCTCGTTTTCCTCTTCCCCACTTCACCCTTGCTGTTTTATTCGCCCACTCTTTCCCATTCGCCTCCTTTTCGCTTGCTTCTTATGGTACTTGCTGTCACTATGTCTGAAACTGGGGAGGTTATCATTGATAAGCACAATAGTAATAACATGGAAAATTTTGATGCTTTTGATGATCCTGCTGAAGAACCCGCTATATTACATACTAAAAAGTTTCGAATCGGTAGTGGTAATATTATTGGAAAAGGGGTTATTCAAGATTTCTTGACTTGTGCTGGTGCTTTGACCTCTATGGGTGGATCTATTCTTTATGGAATGAGTAGTCTTGCGGATGCTATATCCTTGCTTATAGTTGAACTTGAAAGACAATTTATGCATATGCATCCTTGCATACAAAGGATTTTCCTAGAATTTTCCAATATTGAGCATTCTTCTATTAAGCGTGCAGCTACTATCTTTTTGGCACATGAGTTCAGATTTATAATGAAAGAAGCCAAAGAAATTTTTGCGCGCTATAGGGTAGACATTGGTCGTCCTCCAATGGAGGCGGTCCTTTTTAATCAAGAAGACTAAATGCGTTTACAATCTTTAGATCATGTTTCTTATAATGAAATCCTTAGAAAAAAGGTTCCTACCAATGTTCAAGTTGATAGAATCACCGAACTTAATGATGATTTTGCTATTCAAAACAATGGGTTAGGATTTTCTCTTGAGCAAAGGCTCATGACTTTTTGCCAAAAGAATGCTTATAATGATGAATTAGTTGTGCAATATGAGGGGCCAAAGGAGAAACCCATACCTCCCGAGCTTGATCTTGGGGATTTCTGTCCCATTAAATTTAGCCCTTTTGATTACTTTTGCTTGCCACAAAGAAAACTTGCTGCTGAACATAGGGAATATGAGATGAGTTTTCGTGATTTACCTTATCATTATGGCAATGCTTAGATCTATTCTCACTTTTATGCCTAGCTAGGGGCGTTAAACGATAGCGCTTGTTGGGAGGAAACCCAATTTTATTTTTGTTCTTTACTTTTTGCTCCTGTTTCGTATTAAATAATTCATCTAGCCTCTGGTTAGATGTGGTTTTATGTTTTAATTATTCTTTGTGCCAAGTAGAACCTATAGGATCATCTTGGGTGATAGTTAATTTGATCTTGCTTAAAAATAGAAACTTTTGCACGGACAAGAATAATTTTAATAAATCTCAGAAACGTGATTTTTAGTTGATTCTTTTTAAAGAAGATTAATAGACAAATTGCTTAGGACTTACTATTTTGGTAGGATTTTTAGAGTTCCATAAGTATCGAGAGTTACAGATTACTTAGACAGTTCTGTTTTTGACAGATTCTGTTTTGCGTGTGTTGTTTGCTTATTTTGATGAATCTATGGATAGTATCGAGGGGTATGAACCATAGAGAAGTTGGAATATAGTAGGTTTAACACCAATATAAATAAATACTGAGTTCATTACAGTAACTTAAAGTGGTGGTTTTCTTTCTTGCACTAACGGAGCTCATGAGATTTTCTATTGAGTTTTGTGTTGTGAAGTTTTCATGTTTTGGGTATAGATTTGATGGATTATGGAATAAGGAGTGGCAAGAGCATAAGCTTGGGGATGCCCAAGGCACCCCAAGGTAAATTCAAGGACAACCAAAATCCTAAGCTTGGGGATGCCCCAGAAGGCATCCCCTCTTTCGTCTTCGTCTATCGGTAACTTTACTTGGAGCTGTATTTTTATTCACCACATGATATGTGTTTTGCTTGGAGCATCTTGTATGATATGAGTCTTTGCTTTTTAGTTTAACACAATAATCCTTGTTGTACACACCCTTTGGGAGCGACACACATGATTCGGAATTTATTAGAATACTCTATGTGCTTCACTTATATCTTTTGAGCTAGATAATTTTGCTCTAGTGCTTCACTTATATCTTTTTAGAGCACGTCAGTGGTTTTATTTCATAGAAATTATTGATATCTCATGCTTAACTTATATTATTTTGAGAGTATTTTAGAACAGCATAGTATTTGCTTTGGTTATAAAATTAGTCCTAATATGATGGGAATCCAAGTTGGGTATAATAAAAACTATCATAGAAAGTGCATGAAACACTATGATCAATTTGATACTTGATAATTGTTTTGAGAGATAAGGGTGGTATTGTTAGAGTCATGCTAGTTGGGTAATCATGAAATTGAGAAATACTTGTGTTAAAGTGGGCAAGTCATGTAGCATGCACGTATGGTAAACATTGTGTGACAAATTTGTTGCGTGGGGTGTTCTTTTGATTGCCTTCCTTATGTGTGGAGGTCGGGATCGCGCGATGGTTAACTCCTACCAACCCTTCCCCTAGGAGCATGCACACTAGTACTTTGCTTCGAGGGCTAATAAACTTTTGCAATAAGTATATGAGTTCTTTATGACTAATGTGAGTCCATGGATTATACGCACTCTCGCCTTCCACCATTGCTAGCCTCTCTTGTGCCACGCAACTTTCGCCGGTATCATACACCTACCATTTACCTTCCTCAAAACAGCCACCATACATATCTATTATGGCATTTCCATAGCCATTCCGGGATATATTGCCATGCAACTTTCCACCGTTCCATTTATTATGACATGCTCCATCATTGTCATATTGCTTTTGCATGATCATGTAGTTGACATCGTATTTGTGGCAAGGCCACCTTTATAATTCTTTCATACATGTCACTCTTGATTCATTGCATATCCCGGAACATGATGTCTACTACACAACCTTCTTCTTGTAGATGTTGTTGGGCCTCCAAGGGCAGAGGTTTGCAGGACAGTAGCAAATTTCCCTCAAGTGGATGACCTAAGGTTTATCAATTTGTGGGAGGCGTAGGATGAAGATGGTCTCTCTCAAGCAACCCTACAACCAAATAACAAAGAGTCTCTTGTGTCCCCAACACACCCAATACAATGGTAAATTGTATAGGTGCACTAGTTCGGTGAAGAGATGGTGATACAAGTGCAATATGGATGGTAGATATAGGTATTTGTAATCTGAAAATATAAAAACAGCAAGGTAACTAATGATAAAAGTGAGCACAAACGGTATTGCAATGCTTCGAAACAAGGCCTAGGGTTCATACTTTCACTAGGTCAAGTTCTCTCAACAATAATAACATAATTGGATCATATAACTATCCCTCAACATGTAACAAAGAGTCACTCCAAAGTCACTAATAGCGGAGAACAAACGAAGATATTATGGTAGGGTACGAAACCACCTCGAAGTTATCCTTTTTGATCGATCTATTCAAGAGTCCGTAGTAAAATAACACGAAGCTATTCTTTCCGTTTGGTCTATCATAGAGTTTGTACGATAATAACACCTTAAGACACAGATCAACCAAAACCCTAATGTCACCTAGATACTCCATTATCATCAAGTATCCGTGGGCATGATCATACGATATGCATCACACAATCTCAGATTCATCTATTCAACCAACACAAAGAACTTCAAAGAGTGCCCCAAAGTTTCTACCGAAGAGTCAAGATAAAAACATGTGCCAACCCCTATGCATAAGTTCATTGCACCCGTAAGTTGATCACCAGAACATACATCAAGTAGATCACGTGAATATCCAACTGTCACCACAGATAAGCACGACAAGACATAGGTCAAGTGTTCTCAAATCCTTAAAGACTCAATCCGATAAGATAACTTCAAAGGGAAAACTCAATCCGTTACAAGAGAGTAGAGGGGGAGAAACATCATAAAATCCAACTATAATAGCAAAGCTCGCGATACATCAAGATCGTATCACCTCAAGAACACGAGAGAGAGAGAGGGATCAAACACATAGCTACTGGTACATACCCTCAGTCCCGAGGGTGAACTACTCCCTCCTCGTCATGGCGAGTGCTGGGATGATGAAGATGGCCACCGGTGAGGGATCCCTCCTCCGGCAGGGTGCCGGAACGGGCTCCCGAGAGGTTTTTGGTGGCTATAGAGGCTTGCAGCGGCGGAACTCCTGATCTATTGTGTTCCTCAATGTTTTTAGGGTATATGGACATATATAGGCAAAAGAAGTCGGTCGGGGGAGCCACGAGGGGACCATGAGGGTGGGGGTGCGCCCAAGGGGTAGGGCGCACCTCCCTGCCTTGTGGCTTCCTCGTTGCTTCCCTGACGTATACTCCAAGTCTCCTGGATTGCTTCCATTCCAAAAATAACTCTCCCAAAGGTTTCATTCCGTTTGGACTCCGTTTGATATTTCTTTTCTTCGGAACACTGAAATAGGAAAAAAAACAACAATATGTGCTGGGCCTCCGGTTAATAGGTTAGTCCCAAAAATAATATAAAAGTGTATAATAAAGCCCATAAACATCCAAAACGGGTAATATAATAGCATGGAAAAATCAAAAATTATAGATACGTTGGAGACGTATCAAGCATCCCCAAGCTTAATTCCTGCTCGTCCTTGAGTAGGTAAATGATAAAAACAGAATTTTTGATGTGGAATGCTACCTAGCATATTTCTCAATGTAATTTTCTTTATTGCGGCATGACTGTTCAGATCCAAATGATTCAAGATAAAAGTTCATAAAACATAAAAATAGTAATACTTCAAGCATACTAACAAATAATCATGTCTTATCAAAATAGCATAGCCAAAGAAAGCTCATCCCTAAAAAATCATATAGTTAGGACATGCTTCATTTTCATAACACAAAATACTCCCATCATGCACAACCCCGATTTCAGCCAAGCATTTGGTTCATACTTTTTAACGCGCTTCAGCATTTTCAACTCTTACGCAATACATGAGCGCAATCCATGGACATAGCACTATATGTGGAATAGGGTGGTGGTTGTTAAGACAAAAGGGGGAAGATAGTCTCACATCAACTAGGCGTATCAACGGGCTATGGAGATGCCCATTAATAGATATCAATGTGAGTGAGTAGGGATTGCCATGCAATGGATGCACTTAGAGCTATAAATATATGAAAGCTCAACAAAAGAAACTAAGTGGGTGTGCATCCAACTTGCTTGCTTACGAAGACCTAGGGCATTTTGAGTAAGCCCGTCATTGGAATATACAAGCCAAGTTCTATAACGAAAAATTACCACTAGTATATGAAAGTGACAACATAGGAGACTCTCTATCATGAAGATCATGGTGCTACTTTGAAGCACAAGTGTGGAAAAAAAATAGCAGCATTGTCCCTTCTCTCTTTTCTCTCATTTTTTTCTTTCTCTTCTTTTATATGGTGGGCTTCTTTGGCCTCTTTTTTTTATTTTTTTATTTGGGCTTCTTTGGCCTCTTTTATTTTTATAAAGTCTGAAGTCTCATCCCGACTTGTGGGGGAATCATAGTCTTCAACCTTTCCTCACTTGGGACAATGCTATATTGATTTACAACTCAAGAATTACAACTCAATACTTAAAACAAAATATGACTCTACGTGAATGCCTCCGGCGGGTGTACCGGGATATGCAATGAAACAAGAGTGACATGTATGAAAAATTATGGAGGTGGCCTTGCCACAAATACAATGTCAACTACATGATCATGCAAAGAGCAATATGACAATGATGGGGCGTGTCATAATAAACGGAATGGTGGAAAGTTGCATGGCAATATATCTCAGAATGGTTATGGAAATGCCATAATAGGTAGGTATGGTGGCTGTTTTGAGGAAGGTAATGGTGGGTGCATGATACCGGTGAAAGTTGCGCGGCATAATATAGGCTAGCAATGGTGGAAGGGTGAGAGTGCGTATAATCCATGGACTCACATTAGTCATAAAGAACTCATATACTTATTGCAAAATTTTACTTGCCCTTGAAGCAAAGTACTACTACGCATGATCCTAGGGGGAGGGTTGGTAGGAGTTAACCATCGCGCGATCCCGGCCTCCACACATATGGAAGACAATGAAAAGAGCACCCCATGCAATAAATTTGTCACACAACTTTTACCATACGTGCATGCTATGGGACTTGCCAACTTCAACACAAGTATTTCTCAATTTAATAATTACCCAACTAGCATGACTCTAACATTACCACCTTCATATCTCAAAACAATTATCAAGCATCAAATTGATCATAGTGTTTAATGCACTTTCTATGATAGTTTTTATTATTACCCAACTTGGATGCCCATCATATTAGGACCAGTTTTATAACCATATAAAATAGCATGTTGTTCTATAAGACTCTCAAAATAATATAAGTGAAACATGAGAGATCAATGATTTCTACAAAATAAAACCACCGCCGTGCTCTAAAAAGATATAAGTGAAGCACTAGAGCAAAATTGTCTAGCTCGAAAGATATAAGTGAAGCACATAGAGTATTCTAATAAATTGCGAAACATGTGTGTCTCCCCCAAAAGGTGTGTATAGCAAGGATGATTGTGGTAAACTAAAAGGCAAATACTAAAATCATACAAGGCGCTCCAAGCAAAACACATATCATGTGGTGAATAAAAATATAGCTCCAAGTAAAGTTACCGATAGATGAAGACGAAAGAGGGGATGCCTTCCGGGGCGTCCCCAAGCTTAGGCTCTTGGTTGTCCTTGAATATTACCTTGGGGTGCCTTGGGCATCCCCAATCCTAGGCTCTTGCCACTCCTTATTCCATAGTCCATCGAATCTTTACGCAAAACTTGAAAACTTCACAAGACAAAACTTAACAGAAAACTTGTAAGCTCCGTTAGTATAATAAATCACCACTTAGGTACTGTTATGAACTCATTCCAAATTCATAATGGTGTAATATATACTGTATTGCAACTTCTCTATGGTTCATACCCTCCGATACTACTCATAGATTCATCAAAATAAGCAAACAACACAAAGAAAACAGAATCTGTCAAAAACAGAACAGTCTGTATTAATCTGTATCAAACGTATACTTATGTAACTCCAAAACTTATACCCAATTAGGAAGTCCTAATTAATTGGTGTAAAAATCAATAGCAAAAATAATCAGATCAAAATCACGTTTCTGTGAATTATAAAAACTAATTTACTGGGTGCAAAAGTTTCTGATTTTCAGCAGGATCAACACAACTATCACCGTAAGCTATCCTAAAGGTCTTACTTGGCACTTTATAGAAACAAAATCTATAAGACATGATTACTACAGTAGCATAATAATGTGAACACACAAAAACAGTAAAGGTAAATATTGGGTTGTCTCCCAACAAGTGCTTTTCTTTAATGCCTTTTAGCTAGGCATGATGATTTCAATGATGCTCACATAAAAGATAAGAATCGAAACATAAAGAGAGCATCATGAAGAATATGACTAGCACATTTAAGTCTAACCCACTTACTATGCATAGGGATTTTGTGAGCAAACAACTTATGGTAACAAGAATCAACTTGCATAGGAAGGCAGAACAAGCATAACTTCAAAACTTCAAGCACATAGAGAGGAAACTTGATATTATTGCAATTCCTACAAGCATATATTCCTCCCTCATAATAATTTTCTGTAGCATCATGAATGAATTCAACAATATAACCAGCACCTAAAGCATTCTTTTCATGATCTACTTGCATAGAAAATTTGCTACTCTCCACATAAGCAAAATTCTTCTTATTCGGAATAGTGGGAGTATCATAAGAGACTCGAATACTATAGATTGTTTCCATATTAAAAGAGTAATGTTTAGAACAAGGGTAATCATAATCATGACAAGTTTTATAAATGTAATCATCACTACTTTTTATATCATAAGTTTCATCACAATAATCATAAGTAGCAACTTTGTTCTCATCATAATCAATTAAAACCTCTTCCAAAATAGTGGATTCATCACTAAATAAAGTCATGACCTCTCCAAATCCACTTTCATAGATATTATAAGATTCAACACCCCTCAAAATAGTGGGATCATTACTTCCTAAAGTTGACACTCTTGCAAACCCATTGTCATCAATATAACCATCATAAATAGGAGGCATGCTATCATAATAAATTTGCTCATCAGAACTTGCGAGGCTAAAAATATCATCTTCATTAAACATAGCATCCCGAAGCTTGGGACAAACATTAATTGCAGCAAATATATTCTAAAATATGTCATTCTCATCAAACATAGCATCCCCAAGCTTGGGCCTTTTCATATCATAAGCATAATCACTCTCATCATTAATAGTATGGATAGCACCAATAGTATAGCAATTATCATCATCACAATGAGTAATAGGAGCAACATAATTTGAGAGGGATACCTTTCTACCTTTGCTTCTCCGTCTTTTCTTTTTCTTCTTCACATCATGTGTGGGTTTAACCCTCTTTTTGGAGCTCCTTATTAATGAGATTAGTTGAATAGAAATCTCCTCCTCGTTACCTGATTCATCATAAGAGATAATAGGAGGATATTGGGAAGTCTATTCCCTTTAATTAGTATTCTCTTCATCTTCTATTTGCTTTATTTTCTTTATGTAATTGGCAATATAAGAATTTTCAATGCAATTTACCGCACAATACATATAAATTTCCTCTAGATCAATATCAAGGAATTTCTCAAGGTTATATTCTGGAATATGCTTAGTTGCACGTTTCATTTCTTCATAACCCAAAATCAAACTAAGTTCATTATGATGTGCAAGGGAAATCAAGTCATCACAATTTTTGTACACGATTCGATCATGAAAAAATTTGCATCGGAGATTTAAATGACCATGTTCATTGCAAAGTTCACAAGTACGGTAAAGAAATTTTAAATTTTCAGCACTCACATCTAGCCTTTCTTGCAACCATTTAGTTTCTAAATACTTATGCCTCTTGCAAAATCTGTCTTCTCTATTTGGTGTGTACTTGCAAACTCTATGCACTCCACAAAAATTGACATGCTTATAAGAGACATTTTCATCATGACTAGTGCAATCATCATTAGTACTATGGATATTCAAAGAGTTCATACTAACAACATTGCAATCATGCTCATCATTCACATATTTTATGCCAAGCATTCTAGTGCATTCTTCCTCTAGCAATTGAGCACAATTATTGGAATCCTTATTTTCACGGAAGACATTAAAAATATGAAGCATATGAGGCACCCTCAATTCCATTTTTTTGTAATTTTCTTTTATAGACCAAACTAGTGATAAAACAAGAAACTAAAAGATTCGATTGCAAGATCTAAAGATATACCTTCAAGCACTCACCTCCCCAGCAACGGCGCCAGAAAAGAGCTTGATGTCTACTACACAACCTCCTTCTTGTAGACGTTGTTGGGCCTCCAAGTGCAGAGGTTTGTAGGACAGTAGCAAATTCCCTTCAAGTGGATGACCTAAGGTTTATCAATTCGTGGGAGGCGTAGGATGAAGATGGTCTCTCTAAAGAAACCCTGCAACCAAATAACAAAGAGTCTCTTGTGTCCCCAACACACCCAATACAATGGTAAATTGTATAGGTGCACTAGTTCGGCGAAGAGATGGTGATACAAGTACAATATGGATGGTAGATATAGGTATTTGTAATCTGAAAATATAAAAACAGCAAGGTAGCAAGCGATAAAAGTGAGCATAAACGGTATTGCAATGCTAGGAAACAAGGCCTAGGGTTCATACTTTCACTAGTGCAAGTTCTCTCAACAATAATAAAATAATTGGATCATATAACTATACCTCAACATGCAACAAAAGAGTCACTCCAAAGTCACTAATAGCAGAGAACAAACGAAGAGATTATGGTAGGGTACGAAACCACCTCAAAGTTATCCTTTCTGATTGACCTATTCAAGAGTCCGTAGTAAAATAACATGAAGCTATTCTTTCCGTTCGATCTATCATAGAGTTCGTACAAGAATAACACCTTAAGACACAAATCAACCAAAACCCTAATGTCACCTAGATAGTCCACTGTCACCTCGAGTATCCGTGGGCATGATCATACGATATGCGTCACACAATCTCAGATTCATCTATTCAACCAACACAAAGAACTTCAAAGAGTGCCCCAAAGTTTCTACCGGAGAGTCAAGACGAAAACATGTGCCAACCCCTATGCATAAGTTCATTGAACCCGCAAGTTGATCACCAAAACATACATCAAGTAGATCACGTGAATATCCCATTGTCACCACAGATAAGCACGGCAAGACATACATCAAGTGTTCTCAAATCCTTAAAGACTCAATCCGATAAGATAACTTCAAAGGGGAAACTCAATCCATTACAAGAGAGTAGAGGGGGAGAAAAATCATAAAATCCAACTATAATAGAAAAGCTCGTGATACATCAAGATCGTATCACCTCAAGAACACGAGAGAGAGAGAGAGACCAAACACATAGCTACTGGTACATACCCTCAGCCCCGAGGGTGAACTACTCCTTCCTCGTCATGGAGAGCGCCGGGATGATGAAGATGGCCATTGGTGAGGGATCCCCCCTCCGGCAGGGTGTCGGAACAGGCTCCCGAGAGGTTTTTGGTGGCTACAGAGGCTTGCGGCGGCGGAACTCCCGATCTATTGTGTTCCTCGATGTTTTTAGGGTATATGGACATATATAGGCGCAACGAGGGGCCCACGAGGGTGGGGGCGCACCTAGGGGGTAAGGCGCGCCTTCCTACCTTGTGGCTTCCTCGTTGCTTCTCTGATGTATACTCCAAGTCTCCTGGATTGCTTCCGTTCCAAAAATAACTCTCCCGAAGGTTTCATTCCGTTTGGACTCCATTTGATATTCCTTTTCTTCGAAACACTGAAATAGGCAAAAAAAACAGCAATATGGGCTGGGCCTCCGGTTAATAGGTTAGTCCCAAAAATAATATAAAAGTCTATAATAAAGCCCATAAACATCCAAAACGGGTAATATAATAGCATGGAACAATCAAAAATTATAGATACGTTGGAGACGTATCAGTACACCGCCGGAGGCATTCACATGTAGTCATATTTTGTTCTATGTATTGAGTTGTAATTCTTGAGTTGTAAATCAATAAATGTGTGATGATCTTCATTATTATAGCATTGTCCCAAGTGAGGAAAGGATGATGGAGACTATGATTCCCCCACAAGTCGGGATGAGACTTCGGACTTTATGAAAAATAAAAGAGGCCAAAGAAGCCCAAATAAAAAAAAGGCCAAAGATGCCCACCTAAAAAATGAGAGAAACAGAGAGAAGGGACAATGTTACTATCCTTTTTCCACACTTGTGCTTCAAAGTAGCACCATGATCTTCATGATAGAGAGTCTTCTATGTTGTCACTTTCATATACTAGTGGGAATTTTTCATTATAGAACTTGGCTTGTATATTCCAATGATGGGCTTCCTCAAAATGCCCTAGGTCTTTGTGAGCAAGCGAGATGGATGCACACCCACTTAGTTTCTTTTGTTGAGCTTTCATACATTTATAGCTCTAGTGCATCCGTTGCATGGAAATCCCTACTCACTCACATTAATATCTATTAATGAGCATATCCATAGACCGTTGATATGCCTAGTTGATGTGAGACTATCTTCTCCCTTTTTTCTTCACCACAACCACCATTCTATTCCACCCATATAGTGCTATATCTGGCTTACGTTAATGCATTGCATGAGAGTTGAAAAATCTGGAGCGCGTTAAAAAGTATGAACCAATTGCTTGGCTGAAACCGGGGTTGTGCATGATGGGGTATTTTGTGTGACGAAAATGAAGCATAGCCTAAACTATATGAGTTTTTAGGGATAAGCTTTCTTTGGCTATGCTATTTTGATAAGACATGATTACTTGTTAGTATGCTTGAAGTATTACTATTTTTTATGTTAATATGAACTTTTATTTTGAATCATTTGGATCTAAACATTCAAGCCACAATAAAGAGAATTACATTGAGAAATATGCTAGGTAGCATTCCACATCAAAAAATTTGTTTTTATCATTTACCTACTAGAGGACGAGCAGGAATGAAGCTTGGGGATGCTTGATACGTCTCCAACATATCTATAATTTTTTATTGTTCCATGCTATTATATTACCCGTTTTGGATGTTTATGGGCTTTATTATACACTTTTATAATATTTTTGGGACTAACCTATTAACCGGAGGCCCAGCCCAAATTGTTTTTTTTTGCCTATTTCAGTGTTTCGCAGAAAAGGAATATCAAACGGAGTCCAAATGGAATGAAACCTTCGGGAGAGTTATTTTTGGAACAAACGAAATCTAGAAGACTTGGAGTGGACGTCAAGAAGCAAACGAGGCGGCCACGAGGCAGGGAGGCGCGCCCTAGGGGGGTGGGCGCGCCTGTCGGTGTCAAAACCGGCGGATCTCGGGTAGGGGGTCCCGATCTGTGCGTCTTAGGCTGATGGTAACAGGAAGCAAGGGACATGATCTCTACCCAGGTTCGGGCCATCTCGATGGAGGTAAAACCCTACTTCCTGCTTGATGAATATTGACGATATGAGTAGTACAAGAGTAGATCTACCACGAGATCGTAGAGGCTAAACCCTAGAAGCTAGCCTATGATGATTATGATTGTAATTGTGATCGGACTTCTAAGGACCAACCTGTCCGGTTTATATAGACATCGAAGAGGGCTAGGGTTTACACGGAGTCGGTTACAAGGAAGGAAATACAATATTCAGATCGCCAAGGTTGTCTTCCACGCAAAGGAGAGTCCCATCCGGACACGGGACGGAGTCTTGAGTCTTGTATCTTCACGCTCCAATAGTCCGGACGATGTATATAGTCCGGCTGTCCGGATACCCCCTAATCAAGGACTCCCTCAGTAGCCCCTGAACCAGGCTTCAATGACAATGAGTCCGGCGTGCAGTTTTGTCTTTAGCATTGCAAGGCGGGTCCCTTCTCCGAATACTCCAAAGTAATTATCGAACATGTAGACCGTGTCCGGATGTGCAAAATGATCTTCACATACCGCCGTACAGAGAATGATATTTCACAAACGTAATCAGCTGACAACTTTTTAGACAACGTGATACGTCATTATGGTCGGGTCATTATTCGAACCGTTTTCCCACAACCAGCCACAGCGCATATTGCGAGGCGGTTTCCTTGACACGTCTTGTCAAAGCAGAGATCATGTCCCCTTATCACGGGATTCTCATCAATACGGGTATGGGTAATCCCATCGCACCATCAATCTTGACATTTGGGAAGTAAGCGATTCTCAATGGGCAAGTGGGGAGGCGCACCGCTTTTGTCGCCTCTATAAAGGGATAAGAGTTCCCCATCTTTACCCATGCCTTCTTCCTCCTTTGCCCACCCTTTCCCCCTCGAGCTCCAGTGCCCTAGTCCAAGACTTCTCCGCACAGCTAAACATGTCCGGAGGAGGAGGCAAGTGGGTGGCCTCCACCGTGAAAGATAAGCATATCGCGAATCTTTGGGCGGCTGGATACTTGGCCGCAGACATCACGCACCGGCTACCGGACAAAGGGCAGGCCATTTAAACCCCGGAACCTCATGAGAGGGTCGTGTTTGTCACCACTTCGTCCGTGGACTGGAATTTCCACTTCATCCCTTCGTCCGCGGGCTCATGTTCTACTACGGGCTAGATTTCCATGATCTAGCCCCAAATTTCGTCCTCAACATCTTGACGTTTATCATCGTGTGCGAGGCCTTCCTCTGCATCAAGCCTCACTTCGGCCTGTGGCTGCAAATCTTCTGTGTGAAGCCGAAGATCGTGAGCGGCCAGCAAGCGGAGTGCGGAGGGGCCATGGTGGGAAAGATGCCTAACGTCACCTGGCTTGACGGCTCCTTTGCGGAGACCGTGAAAGGGTGGCAGTCGGGGTGGTTCTACATCACCGAGCCGTGCGGTGCCAACTGGGCGGCGGCGCCGAATTCCGATCCAGAACCCCCATGCGGCTCACCTCCTGGGAGAAGAAGGGCCTGGCCTGGGGCGAACCTACAGAGCTGACCGGACTCCAAAACTGCATCAAGAGCATGAAGGACAAGAACATCAAGCTTGTCAACGTGATCTAGGTCATGCTCGTTCGCCGGATTCTTCCGTGCCAAAGGCGGGCATTTAATCTGTGGGAGTTCGTCCCGACCGAACAGCAGACGCTACGGAGGCTCTACGGCATGACGCATAAAGACGCATGGAAGGCACTGTTCAAGGCCTCCAAAGTACCTCCTCCCACATCCGAGGACCGTGGACTTCATGCCGCGCGGCCTCCTCATCCGGTGAGTTTTCTGAATACCACCGGATTTAACTCTTCCCAATATATTCGTGGGGGAGTCTTAAGTAATCGTGCATATTTGATTAGGATTATGTGGAGACAGTGGAGCGGATTGACTGTCCGTCTCCGCTGCCAGAAGGCCCAGCTGATGCTCTCCTGACGGAGATGCTAGTCCCGGCGCCCTACAAGGCACCGGAGAAGAAGGCTGAAAAGAAGGCCCCGGGGACCAGGAAGGGTCTCCGGCGTAAGGTTGTACCGGAAGCCTCGTCCGAAGACGACGAGGCACACTCCTCCCCCGAAGGGGGGGAAGAAGAAGAAGGGGCCACCCCATCCGGAGAGGATGAGGGGCCTGAGACGGCGGACCAGGGGCCCAGGATAGGCCCCCGGCGCAAGGCCGTCATACCCTCATCGTCCGACGACAACGAGGCAGATTCCTCCCGCGGAGATGAGAGGAAGCAAGAAGAAACTCTACCTCCCCGCACTGGGGAGGAGAAAAAGAGGAAAGCCGCCCCGGAGGAGGAGGCTGGGACGTCCAAGAAGGGAAAGGTGTCCCTTCCAGACTACTCCGCCACGGCCGCCCACAGCGAGGAGGGGTGGCTGCCCAGGGGGAAGCCCCTAGCGCGATCGTAAGTATCCGCACTCTATCGTGATTTTACTTCATAGTCTTTTTATAACACCGAACATATATGCAGTCCGGACAGGGTCCATCCCAAGGTATCGTCTTCGGATGGGTCCCTGAGCGATTCAGCGATGAACTCACTCCCAACGGCCACTACTCCTCAGCCTGTGGATGACACGGAGGTGTTGTCCCGAAGGCTCCCAGAGCGGGGGGAGGTGACTCTGGAGATGCCCCAAGGCGGAATTCCAGATGTCGGACAAGAGGGGTTCAAGATCCCCGTGGATCGTGTCGATGAGAGCCGCAGTAGGCCGGGCTCTCAGCCGAACGTTGTTCCGGAACCTCCAATGGTTCTGGACTTAGGCGGGTAGCCCCTCATTAGGGAGGGCGAGCCGTCCGTGCCGAGGACTTCCGTTACTGCTGAGGCGTTGGATTATCTGCTGGAAGTGCTTCGTGGCGCTTCCATGGATGAAGAGCACCGTACTCTTATGAGTGCGATGATTCAGAAGGCTTTGTCCTCCAAGAGCGGACTTACCAAAGCTTGCACCAGCCTCCTGACAGGCTTTGAGGTAAGTAATGTGTGAAATTACCACCCGATAGGTAGTAGCCCCTGATACTCTGTTTGATGTTCAAAATGAAAAGCCAAACGGAGGGTCAATTATAATCCGCAGGAGTCTAATAATAAGTGTGCGTGTGAATAAGCAGGCTGTGCTGCTTGTCGCTGCTATCCGCACAGCCGAGGTCGCCGTACTAAAACAGGACCTGGAGCAGGCGCAGGGGGAGCTCGACCTCACGAAGAGGCGGCTCGAAGAGAACAAAGGTGAGTGATTCCCCTCTCTCATGTAATGAAGGATAGATGAAATTGGTTATTCTAACGATGAAGTGCCGTGACTGTGTAACAGGGGCCACCACCGAAGTGGTGTCTCTGAAGAAAGCGTTGTCCAAGGCTGAAGACAAGGCGGCCTTGGAATGCAAGGAGCACGAAAAGCAAGATGCTAGAGTGGGCGAGGTACAGCAAGAGCTCCAAGAGCTCGGCAAGAAGTTCGAGTCCGTGGAGCATGATCTTAAGATGAAAGAGGCCGAGCTTGCGAAGGCCCTTGCGAGTATGAAAGACGCCAAGGCCAAAGCCGACAAGGCACAGCAGGAAATCCAAGCGGCCAAGAAGATAGCGGTGGGTAAGGCATTCTTTATGCAAAGCAAACATGTGGAGGAGGCGTTTCTTTTACTTACCCGAACTCGGAGTTCTCCAGGGGCATTCACAGATCTGCCACGCAGCGTATTAGATGCCACGGAGTTCTACCGTGCCAAGGAGGGGAGCTCAACGAAGAAGTTGTTCTGGTCCCAATATGCTGGGGCCGAACATCCAATGCCTCTGAGTGACCAACTGAAGCAGTTGGTTGAACTCCACAGGGCGGCCGAGGTGGCTATGAAAGATTTCA
The DNA here is from genome assembly GCF_002162155.2 of Triticum dicoccoides. NCBI lineage: Eukaryota > Viridiplantae > Streptophyta > Magnoliopsida > Poales > Poaceae > Triticum > Triticum dicoccoides. The sequence goes on from NC_041387.1 coordinate 378,542,150, forward strand.
TAGTCCGGATGTGGCCTGGTGAGCCCCTGCCCACTAGCTACTTCGGCCTAATCAAGCGGATGGTGAATGCATGTCTGCGGCTTGAAGTTATCAAGCGATCCGTTTGCATTGAGGGTGCCCGCCGGGCCTTTGCCCACGCGAAGGTGCATTGGGGCAAGCTGGATGCGGAGAAGCTGGTGAAGGACGGGCCGCCGGAGGGCAAGGCGCATCGCTATCCCGAGAAGTATTACGATGGCGTTATGACGGGCGCTCTTCTCGTGGCCGATGAATGTACCAAGGACACGATCCTTGAGTAAATGTACCTCTGTCGTTGTTGTAATATTAAGACGAAGTTATGTTTGATTTAAAATATTACCTTCTGTGCGGCTATTTATAAAATTCTGAAAGTAGGCCAGTCATCGGGTTCCGCCCCACGTAACTAGTACCGGGGTGTTCCTGGAAAAACCCAGATACTCTTTATCCAAATTTTTGGTCCCTTAAGAAGGTATCCGGCGCAGCGAACGAGGCAATCGGACTATGCGGCTTTATAACATTCACTTAGCCATAGAATTCTACAATTTGAAATTTCGGCGAAGCCCCTAGAATTTGGAAGGCCGAATTGGGGCGCTATATACGCCTAGATCGGACGAAGCCGATTCCTCGCCTAAAGCGGAAAAATCTTTAAGGATTTTAAGACCTCTCGAACAGCGACCAGTTCTTGCCGCATCATGCCAGTCAGTTTTCGGCTTTCTCTACTGAGGTGCTCGTTCGGAAGAACCTGGACACAATCGCAGTAGTTCTCCCTGTGCTACCTTAGCCGATATAACAGAACGTAAGGTACCAAAACAAGAGAGCCGGGCAAATCCAACTATTGACCCAAGACGTGATTAGGAGCTGATGCATATAGTGCTATAAGTTCGGGGTGCCGCACTGTTGAAAGTGTTCAGACTTGTTTTGCCATATTATGAGGTACCATAAGAAGCCCCTGGCAAAATGATCGTACCAAGATGTACGGAAGCAATATTAAATAAACATTTGTAAGAAAAAATGCTCAAATGATAATAATAAGCTGACGCTATGTATGATCTCCCATTGATGAATAATATGTTTAAGCGTATGTTTACAATGGGTGTGTTTAAGCGGAAGTAAATAGGACTATTTAACATGTCCTATCCAAGGGCAGGCTGCATGTAGGTATATAAAACAGGTATAACGATCGTGAACAGATTCCACCTGGGTATTTCCTTTTATGCGCAAAGCCTGTTGCCTCCTTGGTTTCTCTCTTATGTAAGTCCGACAATCCGGCTCTTCTGAAGAGGCTGCCCTAAAGCAATGTCCTGAAAGATAAAAAGGGAAGGTTATGAAGGTATGTTGCGGTGATACCGCACTGTTGACTGTGTCACTGCTGCGCCTCCGCCTATGCCCATGGTATTTCGAGTGCATAATTGTGTAGGCGTGGCACGAATGCTGCTTTGATGGGTCTTAAGCGGAGGTGGGACTGCTAGTCGCGCTCTTTGCGTGCCTGGTGATCCTGTTGCGGGGCGCTCCGGACTCGCTTGACGGTGCTCGAGGTTGTCGTCGCCGGATTGGTGGTTTGTCGGAGGAGGCCGCATTGTACTTCCGCCGCGAGGGCTGCAGTATGCTCTTCTGTACGGAGAGAGCGGTCCATATTTCCGTTGACTATTATGACCCCGCGTGGTCCTGGCATCTTGAGCTTCAGGTATACATAGTGTGGTACCGCATTGACTCTAGCGAATGCGGTTCGTCCGAGCAGTGCGTGGTAACCACTACGAAAAGGGATGATATCGAAGATTAACTCTTCGCTTCGGAAGTTATCCGGAGATCCGAAGACCACTTCCAATGTTATAGAGCCCGTACAACGGGCCTCTACTCCAGGAATTATGCCTTTAAAGGTGGTTTTGGTGGGCTTGATCCTTGAAGGGTCGATGCCCATTTTGCGCACTGTGTCCTGATAAAGCAGGTTCAGGCTGCTATCGCCGTCCATAAGGACTCGCGTGAGGTGGAATCCGTCGATGATTAGGTCCAGGACCAATGCGGCTGAGCCGCCGTGACGGATGTTAGTAGGGTGATCCCTACGATCAAAGGTGATTGGACAAGCTGACCATGGGTTGAATTTGGGGGCGACTGGCTCCATCACATAGATGTCCCATAGTGCTCGCTTCCGTTCCCGCTTGGGAATGTGAGTGGCGTAGATCATGTTGACCGTTTTCACCTGGGGGGGGGAATTTCTTTTGTCCCCCCGTGTTTGGAGACCAGGGCTCCTCGTCGTCGTCGCTGTGCAGCCCCTTGTCCTTGTGTTCGGCGTTTATTTTGCCGGCCTGTTTGAACACCCAACAGTCTCTATTAGTGTGGTTCGCTGGCTTGTCCGGGGTGCCATGAATTTGGCACGAGCGCTCCAGTATACGGTCCAGACTGGACGGTCCCTGATTGTTTGTTTTGAATGGCTTCTTCCGCTGACCGGACTTGGATCCACTGAATCCGGCATTGACTGATGTGTCTTCAGTGTTGTCGCTGTTGTTCTGTCGCTTATGTCTGTTGCATCGTGGCTTGCCGTTATTGTCGCGGACATCCGAAGTGCCAGAATGTGGTGTAGTGCTATTGCGAGCCAACCAGCTGTCCTCGCCTGCGCAAAAGTGGGTCATTAGTGTTGTGAGAGATGCTATGGACTTGGGTCTTTCCTGGCCGAGGTGTTGGGCGAGCCACTCGTCACTGATATTATGCTTAAAAGCCGCAAGGGCTTCGGCGTCCGGACAGTCGACTATTTGGTTCTTTTTAGTTAGGAACCGAGTCCAGAATTTCCTGGCTGACTCTCCGGGCTGTTGAGTAATGTGGCTCAAGTCATCGGCGTCCGGTGGTCGCACATATGTGCCCTGTAAGTTGTCAAGGAATGTGTCTTCCAGGTTTTCCCAACTGCCAATGGAATTTGCTGGCAGGCTGTTTAGCCAGTGTCGGGCGGGTCCTTTGAGCTTAAGGAGAAGATACTTGATGGCGTGTAGATCGTCTCCGCGGGCCATGTGAATGTGCAGAAGGAAATCTTCGATCCATACTGCGGGGTCTGTTGTGCCATCATATGATTCGATGTTTACGGGTTTGAACCCTTCTGGGAATTCATGATCCATCACTTCGTCAGTGAAGCAGAGGGGGTGTGCGGCGCCTCTGTGCCGGGCTATGTGGCTACGCAGTTCGAATTGGTCTGGGTGGCTGTGTTCGGCCCGGCCAGACTTGTTGATAATGTATCCGACGTGACGGTCCTCGTCGCGTGCTGGGGCGCGCCCCCGTGATCCGTAGATCGATCTTGGCTGTCCTGCTTTGTTTTCTAGTATATCTTGCAGGTCCTGCCTGTTGCCCCGGGCCGTAGTGTATTGGCGTGGGGGTACGGGCTGGTATTCGGGCTGATATGCCGTTTTATCCCGGCCGCGGGGTGTCCGGTCAGCCGAGTGGCGCTCGAGTCCGTATTCCTCTGCTGCCAGGACCTCAGTCCATCTATCTGTGAGCAGGTCTTGATTAACTTGGAGTTGTTGCTGCTTCTTTTTCAGGCTCCTCGCCGTGGCCATAAGCCGACGCTTGAAGCGCTCCTGCTCCACGGGATCCTCAGGCACGCCGAACTCGTCGTCACCGAGGCTAATCTCGTCTTCGGAGGGGGGCATGTAGTTGTCCTCCTCCGGATATCCGTCCGTCACTTGTTTGTCTGGGCTGACCTGCTCATTTTCCTGCTCGGCCTGCTCGAAGGCAGGCTGATCAGGGTTGTATTCCTCTTCAGCACCATCTAGATTGTTTTCGTCTCCTGGGCCGGTATTGCTGTGGCGGGGCTTGGAGCAGCGTCGACGACGCCCATGCTTCGTTTTTCTCCCTGAGGGGTTATCCTCCGTTGCCTCATCGCCATTGGTTTCCTTCGGAGTGTCCACCATATATATATTGTATGAGGAGGTGGCTGTCCACCGCCCTGTGAGCGGTGGTTCATGTACTTCTCCTGCATCGTCGTCCATACCGTCGATGTCTTCAGAGTCGAAGTCAAGCACGTCGGTTAGATCATCGACCGTGGCAATGAAGTGGGTGGTGGGTGGGCAGCGAATTCCTTCATCGCCTGCTTCACACTCGAGCCGGACATAGTTCGGCCAAGAGCTTCCTGACAAAGAGAGAGACTTTAATGAGTTCATCATGTCGCCAAAGGGCGAGTGCTGGAAGATATCCGCATCGGTAAACTCCATTACCGGAGCCCAACCAGGCTCGGCGGGCTCGGGAGCACGCGGAGTAGAAACTACAACCGGATACGAGTCCGGGGGTCCGGAGTCACATGCTTCCTTAGAAGTGAGGAATGTGTTTGGCTATACCGCCGATGAGTGTGCGGCCTACGGGGCGGGGTCCATCCACCCGTCCTTGGGCCATGCAGTCTGCTCCGGATTTAGGTCTGGGACTACTGCAGGGGTAATATCTCGAGCACTGTCCGACAGCAAGTCTAGGCCGTGCTCATCGTGACTGCCTGGCACTCCTGTCATAGGCACGATTCCGTCGAAGATCAAGTCTCCGCGGATATCGGTCGTGTAGTTCAGGTTTCCGAACCTGACCTGGTGGCCAAGGGCATAGCTGTCGATCTGCTCCAGATGGCCAAGCGAATTGGCCCGTAGTGCGAAGCCGCCGAACACGAAGATCTGTCCGGGGAGAAAAGTCTCGCCCTGGACTATGTTGTCGATGATTGAAGGCGCCATCAAGCCTTGCAGCGACGACACAGAGGAACTCTCAATGAAAGCACCAATATCAGTGTCAAAACCGGTAGATCTCGGGTAGGGGGTCCCGATCTATGCGTCTTAGGCTGATGGTAACAGGAAGCAAGGGACACGATGTTTACCCAGGTTCGGGTCCTCTCGATGGAGGTAAAACCCTACTTCCTGCTTTATTAATATTGACGATATGAGTAGTACAAGAGTAGATCTACCACGAGATCGTAGAGGCTAAACCCTAGAAGCTAGCCTATGATGATTATGATTGTAATTGTGATCGGCCTTCTAAGGACCAAACTCTCCGGTTTATATAGACACCGGAGAGGGCTAGGGTTTACATGGAGTCGGTTACAAGGAAGGAAATACAATATCCGGATCGCCAGGCTTGTCTTCCACGCAAAGGAGAGTCCCATCCGGACACGGGACGGAGTCTTGAGTCTTGTATCTTCACGCTCCAATAGTCCGGACGATGTATATAGTCCGGCTGTCCGGATACCCCCTAATCCAGGACTCCCTCAGCGCCCCCCACCGTCGTGGGCCCCTCATGGCTCCCCTGGCCGACTTCTTTCGCCTATATATATCAACATACCCTGAAAACATCCAGGAGCACCACGAAACCCTATTTCCACCGCCGCAACCTTTTGTACCCGTGAGATCCCATCTTGGAGCCTTTTCTGGCGCTCCGCCGGAGGGGGAATCGATCGCAGAGGGCTTATACATCAACACATACCCTCTTCGATGAGTTGTGAGTAGTTTACCACAGACCTTCGGGTCCATAGTTATTAGCTAGATGGCTTCTTCTCTCTCTTTGAATCTCAATACAAAGTTCTCCTCGATCTTCTTGGAGATCTACTAGATGTAACTCTTCTTGCGGTGTGTCTGTTGAGATCCGATGAATTGTGGGTTTATGATCAAGTTTTTCTATGAGAAATATTTGAATCTCCTCTGAATTCTTTTATGTATGATTGGTTATCTTTACAAGTCTCTTCGAATTATCAGTTTGATTTGGCCTACTAGATTGATCTTTCTTGCAATGGGAGAAGTGCTTAGCTTTGGGTTAAATCTTGTGGTGTCCTTTCCCAGTAAAAACAGGGGCAGCAGGGCACGTATTGTATTGTTGCCATCGAGGATAAAAAGATGGGGTTTATATCATATTGCTTGAGTTTATCCCTCTACATCATGTCATCTTGCCTAATGCATTACTCTGTTCTTATGAACTTAATACTCTAGATGCATGCTGGATAGCGGTCGATGTGTGGAGTAATAGTAGTAGATGCAGGCAGGAGTCGGTCTACTTGTCGCGGACGTGATGCCTATATACATGATCATGCCTAGATATTCTCATAACTATGCACTTTTCTATCAATTGCTCGACAGTAATTTGTTCAGCCACCGTAATACTTATGCTATCTTGAGACAAGCCACTTGTGAAACCTATGGCCCCGGGGTCTATTTTCCATTATATAAGTTTCCGATCTATTTTATTTTGCAATCTTTACTTTTCAATCTACATCATAAAAATACCAAATATTTATCTTATTACTATCTCCATCAAATCTCACTTTCGCAAGTGGTCGTGAAGGGATTGACAACCCCTTTATCATGTTGGTTGCGAAGTTCTTGTTTGTTTGTGTAGGTACGAGGGACTTGCATGTAGCCTCCTACTGGATTGATACCTTGGTTCTCAAAAACTAAGGGAAATACTTACGCTACTTTGCTGCATCACCCTTTCCTCTTCAAGGGAAAACCAATGCAGTGCTCAAGAGGTAGCAAAGAACAATGGAAACGATGTTTACCAATCCCCCATGGGTAATCTTTGTTGTAGCCATCAATATAGTGAATAATTTGGAGCTCTAGACCATCTGTTGCCAGAGAAATCCAACTTTCACTTACTCTTCTAAAGACCACAGTCATTCAGCACGACATCATATTGGCCTCGCGTTACCAAATAGGTTCAAAGTAGTTACTCCATGACAACTCTAGTGCTTCAAGGACCCATAGTTGGGCCAGCCACACTCCCAGCCACAACAAGTCTCTTTAATGCATTGAGGCCAGAGAAATCCAACACCTTCTGAATGAGCTCGATCTACAACAATAGGTCACAACTTGTTTGGCAGATGCTTGTGACCTTCTCAACCATCGACCTAGAACTCAGAAACAAGTTTATGGCTCGAAGATGATTTTGTTTCTAAGCGGTCTACGTGACAACATTTGCAGAACGATATCATTTTTTACCACAAAAACAAGAGAACATGTAATGGCCCCATGCCACGTTTCATGTTTTCAAACCTTGTTTACATTTTTAAAAAATAAAAACAATAACATCCATGTCCCGGGTCAAGTCCACCCACCCTGATGTTCAGAATTCATTTCCTTTTCTTGGTAAGGCCTAAACATAGACTCAAAATAGAAATAGAATGTTTCAACTCAATTTGTCAACTTGTAATGCAGTTGTACTTCATATCTGAATTATATATATGTTAAATGCCTCAAAATCCACTTAGTGACTTCAGTATAGAAAACAAACCCCAAATAATGCCAAATTATGACATGAACCATGTTATGATGTACTCCCTCCATCCAGAATTACTTGTCTTAGATTATGTATCTAGACATGTTTAGATTTGTCTATATACATGGATGTATCTAACATTAAAATGTGTCTAGATACATCTATATCTAGACAAATCTAAGACAAGTAATTTAGGACAGAGGTAATATGTTGATTGTGTACAAAGTGTCAAGTTCAAACGTTGAAGCAACTAACCTTTCGCCTTTAAACTTGTGTCCTATTCTCTTGGAACCAACATTCTTCCTCGGAGATGTTTGATACGTCTCCAACGTATCTATAATTTTTTATTGTTCCATGCTATTATATTACCTGTTTTGGATGTTTATGGGCTTTATTATACACTTTTATATTATTTTTAGGACTAACCTATTAACCGGAGGCCCAACCCAAATTGTTGTTTTTTGCCTATTTCAGTGTTTCAAAGAAAAGGAATATCAAACGGAGTCCAAACGGAATGAAACCTTCGGGAGAGTTATTTTTGGAACGGAAGCAATCTAGGAGACTTGGGGTAGACGTCAGGGAAGCTTCGAGGTGGCCACGAGGGTCCAGGGCGCGCCCTACCCCCTGGGCGCGCCCCCCACCCTCGTGGGCCCCTCGTGGCTCCCCTGACCGACTTCTTTCACCTATATATATCCATATACCCCGAAAACATCTAGGAGCACAATAGATCGGGAGTTCCGCCGCCGCAAGCCTCTGTAGCCACCAAAAATCAATCAGGACCCTGTTCTGGCACCCTGCCGGAGGGCGGATCCCTCACTGGTGGCCATCTTCATCATCCCGGCGCTCTCCATGATGAGGAGGGAGTAGTTCACCCTCGGGGCTGAGGGTATGTACTAGTAGCTATGTGTTTGATCTCTCTCTCTCTCTCTCTCTCTCGTGTTCTTGAGGTGATATGATCTTGATGTCCCGCGAGCTTTGCCATTATAGTTGGATCTTATGATGTTTCTCCCCCAATACTCTCTTGTAATGGATTGAGTTTTCCCTTTGAAGTTATCCTATCAGATTGAGTCTTTAAGGATTTGAGAACACTTGATGTATGTCTTGCTGTGGTTATCTGTGGTGAAAATGGGATATTCACGTGATCTACTTGATGTATGTTTTGGTGATAAACTTGCGGGTTTAATGAACTTATGCATAGGGGTTGGCACACGTTTTTGTCTTGACTCTCCGGTAGAAACTTTGGGGCACTCTTTGAAGTACTTTGTGTTGGTTGAGTAGATGAATCTGAGATTGTGTGATGCATATCGTATAATCATACCCTCGGATACTTGAGGTGACATTGGAGTATCTAGGTGACATTTGGGTTTTGGTTGATTTGTGTCTTAAGGTGTTATTCTAGTACGAACTCTATGATAGATCGAACGGAAAGAATAGCTTCATGTTATTTTACTACGGAATCTTGAATAGATTGATCAGAAAGATAACTTTGAGGTGGTTTCGTACCGTACCATAATCCCTTCGTTTGTTCTCCGCTATTAGTGACTTTGGAGTGACACTTTGTTGCATGTTGAGGGATAGTTATATGATTCAATTATGTTATTATTGTTGAGAGAACTTGCACTAGTGAAAGTATGAACCCTAGGCCTTGTATCGAAGCATTGCAATACCGTTTGTGCTCACTTTTATCATTAGTTACCTTGCTGTTTTTATATTTTCAGATTACAAAAACCTATACCTACCATTGCACTTGTATCACCATCTCTTTGCCGAACTAGTGCACCTATACAATTTTCCATTGTATTGGGTGTGTTGGGGACACAAGAGACTCTTTGTTATTTCGTTGCAGGGTTGCTTTAGAGGGACCATCTTCATCCTACGCCTCCATGGATTGATAAACCTTAGGTCATCCACTTGAGGGAAATTTGCTACTGTCCTACAAACCTCTGCACTTGGACGCCCAACAACGTCTACAAGAAGAAGGTTGTGTAGTAGACATCAAGCTCTTTTCTGGCGCCGTTGCCGGGGAGGTGAGTGCTTGAAGGTATATCTTTAGATCTTGCAATCGAATCTTTTAGTTTCTTGTTTTATCACTACTTAGTTTATAAAATAAAACTACAAAAAATGGAATTGAGTTTGCCTCAAACGCTTCATCTTTTTAATATCTTTCGTGAGTATGATGGAAAGGAAAATTGTGCTCAAGTGCTAGAAGAAGAATGCATTAGAATGTTTGGTACTAGATCTTTGTATGATGAGCATGATTGCAATGTTGTCAGTATTAATTCCTTGAATATCCATGATGCTAATGATATGCAAAGCCACAACCTTGGGGAAGCTATGTTTGATGAAGATGATATTTTTTGTCCCCCAAGTTTTGATGAGCAAATTTATTATGATGAAAGCATGCCTCCTATTTATGATTATTGTGATGATACATATGCCATAAAGAATAAACATAACCATGAAACTTGTCATCATGATTTTCAGTTGGATTATGCTTCACATGATAGTTATTTTGTTGAGTTTGCTCCCACTACTATTGATGAGAATAAACTTGCTTATGTGAAGAGTAGTAAAATATTTATGCAAGTATATCATGAAAAAAATGCTTTATGTGATGGTTATATTGTTGAATTAATTCATGATGCTACTGAAAATTATTATGAGGGAGGAATATATGCTTGTAGGAGTTACAATGATATCAAGTTTCCTCTCTATGTGCTTAAAGTTTTAAAGTTATGCTCGTTTTGCCTTCCTATGCTAGTTGATTATTGTTCCCATAAGTTGTTTGCTCATAAAATCCCTATGCATACGAAGTGGGTTAGACTTAATTTGTTAGTCATATTCTTCATGATGCTCTCTTTATATTTCAATTCTTATCTTTTATGTGAGCATCATTGAAATCATCATGCCTAGCTAGGGGCGTTAAACGACAGCGCTTTTTGGGAGGCAACCCAATTTTACTTTTGTTCTTTGCTTTTTGCTCCTGTTTAGTAATAAATAATTCATATAGCCTCTGGTTAGATGTGGTTTTATGTTTTAATTAGTGTTTGTGCCAAGTAGAACCTTTGGGAAGACTTGGGTGAAGTCTTTGCGATCTTGCTGTAAAAAGCAGAAACTTTTGCGCTCACGATATTAGATGCCATTTTTTACTGAAGAGTGATTTTAGGTTGATTCTTTTTGCAGATGATTAATAGACAAATTCCTCATGTCCACCAATTTATTTCAGAATTTTGGGAGTTACATAAGTATTCGAATGATACAGATTATTACAGACTGTTCTGTTTTTGACAGATTCTGTTTTCATTGTGTTGTTTGCTTATTTGATGAATCTATGAGTAGTATCGGAGGGTATGAACCTTAGAGAAGTTGGAATACAGTAGATGTTACACCAATATGAATTTAGGATGAGTTCACAACAGTACCTAAGTGGTGGTTTTATTTTCTTGTACTAACGGAGCTTACGAGTTTTCCGTTGAGTTTTGTGTTGTGAAGTTTTCAAGTTTTGGGTAAAGATTTGATGGACTATGGAATAAGAAGTGGCAAGAGCCTAAGATTGGGGATGCCCAAGGCACACCAAGGTAATATTCAAGGACAACCAAAATCCTAAGCTTGGGGATGCCCCGGAAGGCATCCCCTCTTTCGTCTTCATCTATCGGTAACTTTACTTGGAGCTATATTTTTATTCACCACATGATATGTGTTTTGCTTGGAGCGTCATTTTCTTTTGTTTTGTTTTGCTTGTTGTTTGAATAAAAATTCAAGATCTTAAATTCTTAAATGTTAGAGAGTCTTCACATAGTTGCATAATTATTCGACTACTCATTGATCTTCACTTATATCTTTCGGAGTAGTTTGTCATTTGCTCTAGTGCTTCACTTATATCTTTTTAGAGCACGATGGTGGTTTTATTTTGAAGAAATATATGAGCTCTCATGCTTCACTTATATTATTTTGAGAGTCTTTAGGACAGCATGGTAATTTGTTGTGGTTATAAAAACTATCATATAAAGTGCATTGAATACTATGAGAAATTTCATACTTGATAATTGTTTTGAGATATAAAGGTGGTAATGTTAGAGTCATGCTAGTTGGGTAATTATGAAATTGAAAAATACTTGTGTTAATGTTGGCAAGTCCCGTAGCATCCATGCATGGTGAACGTTGTGTGACAAATTTGAAAGCATGGGGTATTCTTTGATTGCCTTCCTTATGAGTGGAGGTCGGGATCGCGTGATGGTTCACTCCTACCAACCCTTCCACTAGGAGCATGCATAGTAGTACTTTGCTTCGAGGGATAATAAACTTTTGCAATAAGTATATGAGTTCTTTATGACTAATTTGAGTCCATGGATTATACGCACTCTTACCCTTCCATCATTGCTATCCTCTACGGTACCGTGCATTGCCCTTTCTCACCTTGAGAGTTGGTGCAAACTTCGCCGGTGCATCCAAATCCTGTGATACGATACGCTCTATCACACATAAACCTCCTTATATCTTCCTAAAAACAGCCACCATACCTACCTATTATGGCATTTCCATAGCCATTACGAGATATATTGTCATGCAATTTTCCACCATTCTGTTTATTATGACACGCTCCATCATTGTCATATTGCTTTTGCATGATCATGTAGTTGACATCGAATTTGTGGCAAAGCCACCTTTATAAATCTTTCATACATATCGCTCTTGATTCATTGCATATCCCGGTACACCACCGGAGGCATTCACATAGAGTCATATTTTGTTCTAATATCGAGTTGTAATCCATGAGTTGTAAGTAAATAGAAGTGTGATGATCATCATTATTAGAGCATTGTCAAAGGCCAAAAAAAGAGAAAGGCCAAATAAAAAAAGGCCAAATAAAGAAAGGCCAAATAAAAAAGGGGAAGGCCCAAAAAAGGGGGGGCAATGTTACTATACTTTTCCACACTTATTCTTCAAAGTAGCACCATGACCTTTATGATAGAGAGTCTCTTATTTTGTCACTTTCATATACTAGTTGTAACGCCCCGGATGTAACTTTCCATATTCGTAACTCCGACTCTTGTTATTTCCGGTTACGTGTTATGTTATCTCCTCCGTGGTTGGGTTTTTGTTTTTCATTTTGTATTTTGTTAATGTCGTGCATTTCATCTCATGGCATCATGTGCATTGCATTTGCATGTTTTCATAAAGATTGCATCCGTTCGTAGTTGGCGCGTTCCCCCCCCCCTTGCCCTCGTAGACCGTTTCGAGTCCAACTGGGTTCTTGTTCCCCTTTTGTTGGACCGCCATATCTCTCTGCCAGTCATGGACCCCCCTCCTTCACAGCCCCCTCGTGTGCGCGTCCGAAAGTTGTCCCAAACCCGACCCGCTCAGTCTTTACCGTTGGTTCCGGATCATCCCCAAACATCTATTAAACATCTGCGTTTATTTGTTGGACTCCCCTAAGCCATTTATCTTCGACCGTCCGATTACGGTCGGAGGGTCCAAACCTATCCTAAACTCCCTCTTTCCTTATATAAATACTCCCTAGTCTAAATCAGGCCAAACCCTAACTTCTAGGGAGTTTGTCCCATCAAGCCGCCGCCAGCCAGTTCCCCTCGGGATCCTTCCCCACCTACCAGCAGCCAAATCCTCGATCCAAAAATCCTCTCGGCCTCCAACCCGTAGCCCTCCACCTCTCAATCTCACCACACCAACCAGTGCCTCCTGTGGATCCCCTCGTTCACCTACCGCAGCCGCCGTCCAAGCGTCGTGTGAGCCAAAGCCTCCTGCCCGAGTTTCTCCTCTGCTCCCAGACCGAGGCCGCCATCCGACCACGCCGGCCGGTCGCTGGAGCAGCCCATCCAGGCCCTTGCACCCCTTCTACTACTCGCCGCTAGGAGCCCGAGCGCCTCACCTCTGCACCTACGCCGATGGCCTCCTCTACCCCGGGGTCTTCTTCCATGACGCCCTCCTCCTCCTCCTCGAGGAGATGCTCCTCGCCTCGAGTACCAGTGCTCCAAGGTCGGCCTCCTGCTGTTCGTCGTCGCCGGGGCTCACCGGCACCTCCAGGTCACGCCGTCGGGCCTCCCTCGCGCCCTCTCTTCCTTTCCCTCTCTCTGTCTCACCTCTCTCTGTCTCTCTTCGTTAGGGACAGGAACCATACGAGCCCGCGCGTCCTCCGCCTTGGATCCTGGGCGTTCGCCTCCTGTTCGTGCCGCCGACGAGGTCCCCGACGACCAAGCCACCGCCGGCTTCTTCTCTGCTCGAGGAGCTCCAGCAGCCACGCACGACCGCGTCGACCGCCTCTGCCTCGCCTTGGACGCGCCTCCCTGCTACCGGAGCCCTACGACCCCCGCGCCAAGTCCCTCGCCATCGCCTCTGCTTCATCCTGTTCGAGCGAGCGTCGCCGCCCTGCTTCCCCTGCACCCCCGCTGCTTCAGGTCGAGCAGCGCTCCAGGCCCGCTCGATTCCCCTGCTTCATTGACCCCGGTGCCATGTGCCCTCGGGCCCCGCCAGACCTCCTTCCTCCGGTGCCCCAAGTTCCGCCGCCGTTGTTGTTCCACTGCCATGACGCCTCGGCCTCCTCTGCTTTCCGCTGCGCCAAGTCCCCCTGCCTCGCCGGAGCCGCTGCACCGAGCCCCGATCCGTGCCTCCCCTTGCCGGATTTGGACCCCAGCGCCTCCCCGCGCTCCGTTCCGCCCTTTCCGGCCGGTTCCCGCTGACCTCGTCGCCGTGACCCCCTGCCGGCGTCTTCTCGATTGCCATGGTCCTGCTGCTGTTTCTGTTTCTTCAGAAACGAGAGCAGCAGCGGCTCGCTCGGTTCAGTCTGGCGTTGACCGCGTCGCCAAGGCCCAGCTCCTCTTCGTCAGTTCCGTCGGCCTGCCTTGGCCTCTCCACCGATTTGGCCTCAAGGCCCAATGTGAGCAGCCCCCCTCCAGCCGCCTCTCTTGTGCACTCTTGGGCTAGCAGAATTCGGCCCGTATATGTATTTTTTTTGGCTCTACGAATTTCCAAATTATCCAGAGATTGCCAGTTTTTCAGAAAACCCCTTAATGTTCATGCATCAATAATTAATTAACCATGCATCGGATTATAACAAATTATATATGTAAAGTGCTTAGAATTTCATCTAGTTTCATAATATGCCATTTTCATCCCATGTTAAAATGTTTAAAATGCTGTTTGTTTTAATTAGTTTAATTGCCATGTTAAAATGCTTTATTTCATAACTAATTAACTGTAACTCCAATTTTAATAAACTTTATATGTAAATGGGGTGGAAAAATGCATAGATTAACATGGTCCACTTTATTTTCCTGTTTAACAACATTAAAATATGGTTTAGGACAGAACTGTACCAAATTCATAATTTGCACATGGGGATTTTCCGGAATTGTTGTTTGTTGTTCCGGCCTCATTTAAACTTGCCTAGATAGGTAGTTTTCATATGTTTCATCTCTTGCCATGTTTAACAACATTTAATGTTGTTGTGTACCTAAACAAGAGTGAACTAAATAATTGCATGTGGTGTTTCGTCAATATGCAACTCGTTGCTTATTGAGCTCCACTTAACTTGTAGTATTGTTTGTTGCACTTTGCCATGCCATGCCTCTTTAAACCGTACATGCATCATACTTGTTTGCGCATCATGCCATGTTTATGCTTGTGCATTTACCATGTTGTTTGTTTCTTTCCGGTGTTGCTTCTTAGTTCCGGTAATGTTGCGATTGTGAGGAATCGTTTGACTTCTCCCGTTCGTCTTCTTCATGGACCTCGTTCTTCTTCCTAGCGGGATTTCAGGCAAGATGACCGCTACCCTGGATCTCACTACTATCATTGCTATGCTAGTTGCTTCGTTCTATCGCTTTGCTACGCTACCTATCGCTTGCTCTTTCAGCCTCCCTATTGTGCCATGTCAGGCTCTAACCTTTTCACCCTTCCTAGCAAACCGTTGCTTGGCTATGTTACCGCTTTTGCTCAGCCCCTCTTATAGCGTTGTTAGTTGTAGGTGAAGTTGAAGATTGCTCCACGATGGATAGGATTTTGTTGGGATATCACAATATCCCTTATTTAATTAATGCATCTATATACTTGGTAAAGGGTGGAAGACTCGGCCTTATGCCTGGTGTTTTGTTCCACTCTTGCCGCCCTAGTTTCCGTCATACCGATGTTATGTTCTCGGATTTTGTGTTCCTTACGCGGTTGGGTGATTTATGGGACCCCCCTTGACAGTTCGCTTTGAATAAAACTCCTCCAGCAAGGCCCAACATTGGTTTTACCATTTGCCTCACCTAGCCCTTTTTCCCTTGGGTTTCCAGAGCCCGAGGGTCATCTTTATTTTAGCCCCCCCGGGCCAGTACTCCTTCGAGTGTTGGTCTGAAGTGAGTAGACTGCGGGGCCACCTCGGGGAAACTTGAGGGCTGGTTTTACTCGTAGGATGTCTCATCCGGTGTGCCCTGAGAACGAGATATGTGCAGCTCCTATCGGGATTTGTCAGCGCATCGGGCGGTCTTGCTGGTCTTGTTTTACCATTGTCGAAATGTCTTGTAAACCGGGATTCCGAGTCTGATCGGGTCTTCCTGGGAGAAGGTATATCCTTCGTTGATCGCGAGAGCTTATCATGGGCTAAGTTGGGACACCCCTGCAGGGTATAAACTTTCGAAAGTCGTGCCCGCGGTTATGGGCAGATGGGAATTTGTTAATGTCCGGTTGTAGATAACTTGACACCTGATTCGAATTAAAACGCATCAACCGCGTGTGTAGCGTGATAGTCTCTTTTCGGCGGAGTCCGGGAAGTGAACACGGTTTTGGGTTATGTTTGATGTAAGTAGGAGTTTAGGATCACCTCTTGATCATTGCTAGCTTCACAACCGTTCCGCTTGCTCTCTTCTCGCTCTTATTTGTGTTGGTTAGCCACCATATATGCTTAGTCGCTGCTGCAATCTCACCACTTTACCCCTTCCTTTTCCTTTAAGCTTTGCTAGTCTTGATACCCATGGTGATGGGATTGCTGAGTCCTCGTGGCTCACAGATTACTACAACAACAGTTGCAGGTACAGGTTATGCGATGATCATGACGCGAGAGCGATGTTTGCTTGTTTTGGAGTTCTTCTTCTGCTTCTTCTTCGATCAGGGGATAGGTTCCAGGTCGGCAGCCTGGGCTAGCAGGGTGGATGTCGTTTGAGCTTCTTTTTTTGTTTCATCTGTAGTCGGATGTTGATCTTATGTAAGTGATGTTGTATTCGTGTGGCATTGTATGCCTTATGTATGTATCCCCATCTAATTATGTAATGTTGATGTAATGATATCCACCTTGCAAAAGCGTTTCAATATGCGGGTCTATCCTTGGTGGGACCTTCGAGTTCCTTTTGGATAGGGTCGTATATTGGGCGTGACACTAGTGGGAATTTTTCATTATAGAACTTGGCTTGTATATTCCAATGATGGGCTTCCTAAAAATACCCTAGGTCTTCGTGAGCAAGCAAGTTGGATGCACACCCACTTAGTTTCTTTTGTTGAGCTTTCATACATTTATAGCTCTAGTGCATCCGTTGCATGGCAATCCCTACTCCTCGCATTGACATCAATTGATGGGCATCTCCAAAGCCCGTTGATTAGCCTTGTCAATGTGAATTTTTCTCCTTTTTAGTCTTCTCCACACAACTTCCATCATCATATTCTATTCCACCCATAGTGCTATATCCAGGGCTTACGCTCATGTATTGCGTGAGAGTTGAAAAAAAGCTGAAGCGCGTTAAAAAGTATGAACCAATTGCTTGGCTGAAACCGGGGTTGTGCATGAAGGGAGTATTTTGTGTGACGAAAATGAAACATAGCCTAACTATATGATTTTGTAGGGATAAGCTTTCTTTGGCTATGTTATTTTGATAACACATGATTACTTGTTAGTATGCTTGAAGTATTATTACTCTTATGTCAATATTAAACTTTTATCTTGAATCTTTTGGATCTGAACATTCATGCCACAATAAAGAAAATTGCATTGAGAAAAATGCTAGGTAGCATTCCACATCAAAAATTCTGTTTTTATCATTTACCTACTCGAGGACGAGCAGGAATTAAGCTTGGGGATGCTTGATACATCTCCAACGTATCTATAATTTTTTATTGTTCCATGCTATTATATTACCTGTTTTGGATATTTATGGGCTTTATTATACACTTTTATATATATTTTTGGGACTAACCTATTAACCGGAGGCCCAGCCCAAATTGTTGTTTTCTTGCCTATTTCAGTGTTTCGAAGAAAAGGAATATCAAACGGAGTCCAAGCGGAATGAAACCTTTGGGAGAGTTATTTTTGGAATGGAAGCAATCCAGGAGACATGGAGTAGACGTCAGGGAAGCTTCGAGGTGGCCACGATGGTCCAGGGCGCGCCCTACCCCCCTGGGCGCGCCCCCACCCTCATGGCCCCTTGTGGCTCCCCTGAACGACTTCTTTCACCTATATATATCCATATACCCCGAAAACATCCAGGAGCACAATAGATCGGGAGTTCCACCGCCGCCGACCTCTGTAGCCACCAAAAATCAATCCGGGCCCTGTTCCGGCACCCTGCTGGAGGGGCGATCCCTCGCCGGTGGCCATCTTCATCATCCTGGCGCTCTCCATGATGAGGAGGGAGTAGTTCACCCTCGGGGCTGAGGGTATGTACCAGTAGCTATGTGTTTGATCTCTCTCTCTCTCTCCTGTTCTTGAGGTGATACGATCTTGATGTATCGCGAGCTTTGCTATTATAGTTGGATCTTATGATGTTTCTCCCCCTCTACTCTCTTGTAATGGATTGAGTTTTTTCTTTGAAGTTATCCTATCGGATTGAGTCTTTAAGGATTTGAGAACACTTGATGTATGTCTTGCCGTGCTTATCTGTGGTGACAATGGGATATTCACATGATCTACTTGATGTATGTTTTGGTGATCAACTTGCGGGTTCAATGAACTTATGCATAGGTGTTGGCACATGTTTTCGTCTTGACTCTTCGGTAGAAACTTTGGGGCACTCTTCGAAGTACTTTGTGTTGGTTGAATAGATGAATCTAAAATTGTGTGATGCATATCGTATAATCATACCCTCGGATACTTGAGGTGACATTGGAGTATCTAGGTGACATTAGGGTTTTGGTTGATTTGTGCTTAATGTGTTATTCTAGTACAAACTCTATGATAGATCGAACGAAAAGAATAGCTTCGTGTTATTTTACTACGGACTCTTGAATAGATCAATCAGAAAGGATAACTTTGAGGTGGTTTCGTACCCTACCATAATCTCTTCGTTTGTTCTCCGCAATCAGTGACTTTGGAGTGACTCTTTGTTGCATGTTGAGGGAAAGTTATATGATCCAATTATGTTATTATTGTTGAGAGAACTTGCACTAGTGAAAGTATGAACCCTAGGCCTTGTTTTGAAGCATTGCAATACTGTTTGTGCTCACTTTTATCATTAGTTACCTTGCTGTTTTTATATTTTCAGATTACAAAAAGCTATATCTACCATCCATATTGCACTTGTATCACCATCTCTTCGCCGAAATAGTGCACCTATACAATTTGCCATTGTATTGGGTGTGTTGGGGACACATGAGACTTTTTGTTATTTGGTTGCAGGGTTGCTTGAGGGAGATCATCTTCACCCTATGCCTCCCATGGATTGATAAACCTTAGGTCATCCACTTGAGGGAAATTTGCTACTGTCGTACAAACCTCTGCACTTGGAGGCCCAACAACATCTACAAGAAGAAGATTGTGTAGTAGACATCAATGTTCAAGTTTCAAAGCAATGTGGGTCAAAAGTTTTTCAAAATCTGCTCATTTTTCACCACGGCCTCTAGGAATCATATCATGACACTATGACGACGGGTTTCACATTTTTCAGACTTTGTTTGGATTTTCTGATAAGCTCCATGTTCGGAGTCAAGTCTTGGCAGCAGGATGTTTGGAATTCTTCTTATTGTCTTGTGTAAGGCCTAAGGGAATCTCCAATGATGACCCGCAAATTTGCTCCGCTTTCGTCTGGGGATAGGGGGACTAGTCCGCGGAGATGGATGCGGGAGCTGGCCATCCATTGCTGCCCGCATACATTTCAACGACTGTTTGAACTAACCGGATGAAATTCATACAAACACACAGGATTTAATTCAAGTTCGGTCATGATTTGCATAAATAGGTTTTATTTCGACCATTTAACTAAAAAACTAGAAAAAACATAAACCCTACAACAGACGACCACCTCATACGTGTGGCCGCCCTGGCATGCCGCACCGTCGCCGCCATTTGTGCCATCATCGTCATTGTCGTCCTCCCTCCAGCAGCGAAACGGCGTAGGAGGGCCGCGACAACCTTGCCCGGTGGCTGCCTGTCGCTTGTGCAGTAGCCGCTCCGCCTCCTGGTGCATGATGTAGAGGGTCGCCGTGGAGAACTGGGACTTCGGCATCGCTGCTGGGCTCAGGGAGGAAGAAGGGCTCGGGGATAGTGACGGGGAGGGGCGGTACTTGGGGAGGGAGAGTGCTGCGCTGTGCATCGCCGGTGCATAACTTAAATAGTCATGGCCAGGCCAAGTGAAGGGGCGGTTAGTCCGTTTAATGCGGCGCAGCGACCGGACATGGTTTCTCTAGATGCGACGTATGCATCGAAGCGACAACTCTAGAGACGTCACGTTCGTTAGCACCGCCCTCCCGTCCGATCAAATCGCGGGAATCAATGTCGGCTGCTGCATGCTCTGGGCCAACATAAATGCGGTGCAGGCATTCGATGGAAAGCATGGGAGAGGCGAGTGGTTTTTTTTGTAGGCAAGGGCAGTCAGACGCAGGAGTGG
>NC_041387.1:378562414-378563630 GCF_002162155.2 Triticum dicoccoides
CCGTACCGGCAAACGGACCGATACAGGCCCTCGTTAGATGGCAGAACACGTCCGCACCTCACGGTTTGAACGTATGCGGGCGGTTTGAGGTCCGGCATTGGAGATGCCCTAAACATAGACTCAAGAACACAAATAGGATTTATCAACCCGTTTTCGGCAACTTTTTCAAATTTAGATTATAGTGCTCCCTCCGTTCCTTGATATAAGGTGTACAGATTTTTGATAGAAAGTCCAAAATTTAAGGTGTATTGCGTTTCACCACTCAGTTGACTAATTTTTTAAGGGATTTGATTACATTTTCTTATATATGGCAAGCTACTCTATTTTCTCATGTCAATTAGTCAGGTGTAATCTCGCCCAAATTTTATGAAATTTTTCCTCCACATGCGTTCTTTAATTTCCGTGCCAAAAACTATACACCCTATATTTAGGAATGGAGGGAGTAGTTAAATTCCTAGAAATGTATTTAATGGCTTAAGTATAGCAAACAAACCCTAAATTTACGTGGAACATGTGATGGTGTGTGTTGGGTGTGTAAAAAAAATTAAGGTGAAATGACAATGTAACTAACACTTTGTCTTCATACCCGACATGCTTCCTCACGAAACAACGATTCTTCCTAGGAGATGCTTTGATTATCAAGTAGTGTTCATGCGAAACTTTCTCAAGATTTTACCACGGCCTCTATGAATCATATCGTGACACCATTGCCATGTTTCTTATTTTCCAAACTTTGATTGCATTTCTCAGAATTAAGAACCAATAAGCTCCATGGTCGGTGTCGAGTCTTGGCTTCCTGATGTTTTGGAGTTTCTCTTATTTTTTGTATAAGGCCTAAACACAGGCTCAAGAACATACATAGTATTTATTAACCCTTTTGTGTCAACATTTCATGCATTTATAGTTCATATTTAAATTACATACATTAAACGCCTAGAAATGTGCTTTGTTGCTTAAATATAGCAACAAATATTTTTCTATAACATCCTTAAATGTTTCCACATGGAGCATATTACATTGTGTTACTAATGCCAAATTTTGGCATTTTTCTGGAACCATTTGCTAATTTTAAGACATGAATTCCTTCTCTACCAATTTACCAAATAATATTCAATTTGAAGTACATATCTATGAAAAATGAGCTACAAATTCAGGGAAAATCCATATTTAGGTACTTACATATATTTGTAGCCCCCCTCCCCCCCCCCCCTATAAA
>NC_041387.1:378563838-378567283 GCF_002162155.2 Triticum dicoccoides
TCAAAAGTTTGCTCTTGAAAATAGAATTAACACATGCATTTTATTGCTTTTTAATGGTTAACTGAGTGTCTTATAAAAAGCACTCGGCTAAGAGCTTGCTTTTGCTGAGTGTTTTTTGTTTGACTAATGTAGCAATCGGCAAAGCATCACTTTGTAGAGTTCCATTTTATTTTTTTTGCATGGTGCACTCGACAAAAGGCTTGTTTGTGGAGGGCCCCATAAAATACACTAGGCAAACAACTCAACACCCGGCATACAAATTTTTCCTCATAGTGAATACATATTCGGTAGAGAGCTTAATAAGCTGCAAGAGAGAAACTACTATTTGTCCAATATTGCGGAAAAATTACTATTCCCTCTGTAGAATAATATAAGAGCATACATTTGAGTAGGGCGTTTCGGTGCCCAGACTCATCTGCACCTGGTTAGAAAAAAAATCGTAAAAATTTCAAAAAAACATCAAAATATTTCCAAAAAAAAAAATTGGTAGACAATTTGATGCGTGAGACCCGCGCCAAATTTCAAGTCATTTGGACATCTGGGCAACTCTCAGCAAAAAAGACAAGTGACCCGATTTGTCTTTTTTGCTGAGAGCTTCTCAGGTATCCGAATGACTTGAAATTTGAAGCGGGTCTCGCGCAACAAATTATCTATCACACTAAAAATTAGAATTTTTTGAATTTTTCTAGTATTTATTTTGATTTTTTTCGTCAGCGCGGGTACAGATGAGCTCGGGTGCAGAGATGAATTTTCGCATTTAGTTCACTTAGTAAACAAAATTAGGTCGGTTTAGTTGTTAGCCATGGTGTATGTCTTATCCATAGTTGTTAGCCGACTTAAAATTCTTGAGCCATTTGTGAATGTCACATGTCATCCATCAGGGCGGGTCTCACCTGCTAACCCGCGCGACCTGATCTCATAGATTTTTTTTCGGTGTATACGAGTAAACGCATAGCCTCGACCGAAGCCAACGGAGTAGCACTGATCGAGACCGGGGAGTGTGCATGTGAAGGATCCGTGGACTGCTCCCTGTGCAGTACAACGGAAAGGGGGAGCATTACGTGACACTTCCGTACGTGGCATGGGGACTAAGGCCCTGCCCTGGCCTCTCACGCCATTGCCATGCCTCCATCGGCCACGGGCTGGCCGGCGCGCGCGTCGGGAACGGCACCTGCGGCCCCCCTCGTGCGGCATATATATGCAGCTACCTAGCTGGCTAGCTGAAAGACTGAAGCTGACATGCTGCCGGCTAGCTCTCGATCGCTAGTCGGCTGAAATTAGGAGCCAAAATTGATTCCAACGATCTCGTGGGCCGCGCGCGCGCACGAGCGTCGTCGATGGCACGGTGGGTCGAGTGTATGAGGGGAACGATTAGCCGCGCGCTAACTAAGCTTCAGTCCAGGGCATATATGCAGCCCGTGCCCCGGTTGACGTGGTCATGAGCTGGCCGATCGACCTATCGATATTCATCTACTGATCATGCTGGGAACCATGGGCCGTCACTTTCCAGATGTGTGCATATGCTGGCCTTAACGACTATTGCAGGCGGTGACGATTGCGCTCTCTCTCTCTCTTCTCGAATATTAGTTTTTTTTTACTACATAACCCCTCGGGTTCGGATTTTTGTCAAAAAAAAAGAAAACTAGACCTGCGGTTCATGTTATAAAACCCTCAAAAATCATGTCTTGTTCCGGATTCATATTTGATAAAACATAAATTTCTTTACTAGCCATGCCAATACCACTTAATTAATATAAGCAGTACTAGTAGCTTCTTCTTTCTTACTTTTCTCGACTACATTTTTTTACATTCTTCAAATTCATTTTATTGGTCATTTTGTTAGTTTAATACAGTGCCGCGAGATAAACATGTAATAGAAAAATGACAAATTTATCATCATGGCACAAGGGTGGAATGTGGGGAAGGAGGGGGTAACTGGTCTAGGTGAAAACTAACAAACGGGCCCACATAGCAGTAGCTCAGCTCATTTTGGGCATGAGCCATTCGTTGGGTTAGGCTCCAATAATTCAAAACCGAGCCAAGCTGACTCATCTATTTGGTTTGAAAAGTTTGAATTCCATATCCAAATTTGGGACATGTTAGGATAAAAATTAACTTTCAAATAAATTCTGAAAACTTTCTAGTGACTAAATCTTGGTTCCTCGGTATTCCATGAAATTTTTTAGATTATTTTGCCTAGCCGTTAAAAAGGTTACACCATTTTTGGCACTTTTCGCCAAATTTTGATAATCAATTCAAACTTCTCAGAAACTTTACAAAAAAGATAAACAATGACATGAGGTTAGGGCGTGTACAATGGTCAGCATGACCCTTGCTCATGCATTCAAGATCAGTGAGATAAGAAAAAACAAATGTTATACAATGGACTATTCCTTAGTGTTATCTTTAATAATTAATGTTTGTATTCTCCTAGGAATTTAGAGCGGTCAAATTTGAAGTAGGAAACGTATGACTAGCAAAGACGTCTCATGCAAACAACAACAATAAAGTTAAGGTTAGCTAGAGCTGAAACCCATAAAATCTCACAACCAACTCATGGTTCTGCCACATGGATATAAGAAGACATCTCATGCAATGAAGGAGAATATATTTTTTCTTGCTACGAGATTGATCATACCTAAGAGAAGACAAATACTTATTTTCTCTCATCCAACTCAATCTAGCACCAATCCTTAGGGGTTAAGGTTATGGGCGAATGTGTGCTCCAGTGCACACCCTAGTTGACTAACCATGACTGATACACTTAAGATCGTGCTAATTAATGTGCAAGACGGTTCAAAATCAAAATAAGACTATCGTCGTCTACAGTGAAGTAGTAAATGGTATAAACCATAACACAAGTCAACCATTAATTCTCCTAAAACAAAATTGTGCAAACATTACCGCTCCGTTTTGTCCACAGAGACATAGAGCTGATTAGACTAGTTAAATCGGTTGTCGTGCGTCCCCCCATCGCAACGCAACAAATTGGTGCAAACTCATGAACACGTACAGCACATAATTTTTGGTTTCTGGCAAGCATTTGTAGGGATCGGCACGTGTGGGTTGCGGACAAGGCTCGGCGGCAAAACACCACCCCGTGAAAGCGTTTGTTTTGGAGCCTTGCATGCACCACGTCTCATCGCCTCCAAAAACAAACAAGTTCCTTATGCTCAACTCTCATGCTGTTCTCCGGAAATGCCAAAAAAATCCAGCTAGCTAGCCAGACATCGAATTCTCTCGAAATAGCCCATAACTATTCAAGGAAAAGTACGTGTATGCGTGTATGTAAATAATGCACCACACGAACAAATTTTTTTTAAAAGAAAAGGTGGCAAAGTGCCAACCTTATATTTCAAAACAGGCAAAGCCTGATGAAGTGACAAGTACAGAGCATGACTTGGCCATTGCACGAAGGTGCAAAGCGCAAGCATAGCAACAGAGA
>NC_041387.1:378567627-378593763 GCF_002162155.2 Triticum dicoccoides
ATATTACATCCCGTCTAAAGTGTACTTAGATGGTAATTTTCTGGCATCAGATTTGTATGTCCTCCTTGACAGCTTGGGTACGGGCTCTGTTGCTCCACAGATTTAGCATGTTTGCCGCATAGAATTGAAGGTAAGCCTGAGACCAAACCTTGTTGTTGAAAACCCGATCATTTCTAGCATGCCATAGAGTGAGTGCACATGCTGCAAAGGCCACGTTCCATTGTCGTTTGAAACTTAGCTAGTGTTGTGCCTGTTGGACGAAGGCTAAAATGTTAGGCGTTGAGCAAGCCAAGGAGCCCAGTGCCAGTTTACACCAAAGAACAGAAGCCTGGACACAACGCAGCAGCAGATGATCAACAGATTCCACCGTAGGACAGGTATCATAGTGTGCAAAAGGTGCAACGGCTGACCATCCCTTCTTAACCATGTTGTCCTTGGTGTTGAGACGTCCTTTAAAAGCAAGCCAGAGGAAACTTCTATGCTTAAGGGGAACCAACGAATCCCAGACCCATGGGTTGAAAGTCGCGGAAACTCCCCTGAAGGTAAGCAGACTATAGTAATGTCTCGTGCTGAGCTGCCCAGTGCCAGAGACAGGGATGTGTTTGTCTTCATTACCTGGATTAGGGGCAAAATCAGACAGCAGGTCATGCAAGGCTGCAAGCTCAGTCGTTGCCGTTTGGGAGAGATTAGAATGCAGTTGTATAACCCATGATCCATTGACATACTGTGAAAGCACTGAGCACGCTGGTTTAGATGCGAAGGAAAACAAGGTGGGGTACAGCAGACAGAGACGACCGGCGTCCAGCCATTGATCCATCCAGAAGGAGACCAAAGTACCAGGTCCCACGACACATCTTGAGGAATTAACAACCAAAGGGGTGAGATCCTTGAAACCTTTCCAGATAGCTGTATCTCTGCTTCGGGCACCATGGGGGATAACAGGCTGACAGTAGTGTGTGGCGAACCATCTGTAGCAGGGTATGTCAGAACTCTGTATGATCTTAGAAACGAATTTGCACATCAAAGCTTGATTGTGAGCTTGCAGCTGCCGAACACCTAAGCCTCCATTGATACGAGGCAGAGAGACAGTGTCCCAAGCTACCAGGCAGTGGCCACCCTTGACTTTGTTTTTCCTTGCCAGAAAAAAGCACGCAACAGCCCCTCCAACTTTCCAATGGATTCCATTGGCCAGGAAAAGCAAGCCATGAAATAACTTGGAATGCCCGCCAGCACTGAGTTAAGTAGGGTTAGCCGCCCACCTAGAGATAGGTAAGTGGCCAACCATCCAGAGAGCCGACGATCAACCTTGTGAATGACAGGCAGTAACATACCATGAGTAATTTTGTGCAGGGATAGAGGTAGACCCAAGTACGTGCAAGGAAAGGCGGAGACCGGGCAGCCAAGAATCTGTGCAATAGCAGAGGCAGTGTTTGTGTCCACAGCAACATGCACTAGAGTGCTCTTGTGAAAGTTTATAGTGAGCCCAGAAAAACCAGAGAAAGTTGTGAGGACTGACTTAACGACTTCAGCTTGCTGCGTGCTGCCATGAAAAAGGATGAGCGTGTCATCTGCATACTGTAGAACTGGGAAGAAGCTGTCTGAACCAAGCGGGTGCATTAAGCAGCCATTCTGAAACCTCTGGCAGCACATCCTCTGCAGCACATCAGCGACAAGGATGAAAAGGTAGGGAGATAGAGAATCCCCTTGTCGAAAACCTTTCTTTGTCGTGATGGAAGGGCCCAGCTCCCCATTTAGCAGAACTCTAGAGCTGCCAGTGGACAAGAGGGCATGTATCCAGTTTTGCCACACATGTGGGAAGCCCCTGGCATCAAGTATCTTGTGAAGGCAGCACCAACTCACACTATCAAAGGCCTTATGAAAATCTAGCTTCAAAGCAATGACTGGCATTTTTCTTTTATGAGCATACTGGATCATTTCTGCAGCTAAGGCAAGGTTCTCAACGACCGATCTGCCCCTCAGGAAACCGGACTGAAGCGTGTGGATCAAGTGAGGGATCCTTACTTTGAGCCGGCTAGCCAGAACCTTCGAAGCTAACTTAGGTAAGCTATGCACGAGAGAGATCGGCCTGAAATCACGTATCTCCAGAGGTGTATCTTTCTTTGGCAGCAGTGTGATGAAAGCAGAGTTGACGCCCGAGAGGTTCACTTCGTTCTTATGGAAAGCAGTAAAGAAACTTAACAGGTCATCCTTGATCAACAGCTTGAAGGTCTTGTAGAACTCGTTAGTAAAGCCATCAGGACCCGGACTCCGGTTATTGGGCGAGCAGTTGATAGCTTGCACGATCTCAGCCCATGAGAAATCTGTTGTTAGCTCTGATAGGTCGAGCGGAGTATATAAAGAGGCAACATCAACGGCATCCGTCGAGACTATAGGTTGTCCCAAGATCTCCCTGAAATAATCTGTAGCCAAACGCAACTTCTGCGAAGTATCAAAAAATTCCACTCCTTCATGAACCAACACTCTGATCTTGTTGCGTCGAGCTTGGTGATTGGCCGCCGCGTGAAAGAACTGGTTGTTTTTGTCCCCGGACACACACCAGCGTAACTTGGCCCTACGACGCCAAGCAGCAGTTTGCCATAGGATCAGGTGCTCGGCCTTGGCAGCCGCAGAGACCCTGAGCACAGCTTCAATAGGAGAGAGCGGCCTCAACTCTTCAACAGCATTCAGATAAGCCACCACATGCTTATTATTGTCCACAAGGATCCGTAGACTGGGCTTAGAACGACACCACTACCGCAGAGCAGCACGTACACGTCTCATTTTGAAGCTGATCAAGGAAGCAGCAGAACTGATCTCTCTAGTGCCACGGGACCAAGCCTGGGAGATGATGTTGCGGGGCTCCTCTAACTCCAGACAGTGATTTTCCATACGAAACAACTTACTCCTTGGCAAGTTTGTGGAGAAAGAAAGGAGCAAGGGCGTGTGATCAGATGTCGTTGTTGGAATGCATGATACAGTTGACTGCAGAAAGCTTAGATTCCAAGCTGCATTTACAAGCACTCGATCCAAACAGACAAGAGTAGGCTGCTCTCTCTTGTTAGACCAAGTAAAGAGTCTATTATCAATCTGAACATCGTCCAAAGCATGGTCCCTGATCCAAGAGTTAAAAGCTTCCATCAAACTCAAGTTGATTTGGCCTCGAGACTTCTCATGTGCAAATCTGTACATGTTGAAATCACCCAACACCACCCAGGGCATGTCAGGTGAACTGGCAACACTACTAACCGCCTTAAAGAAGCTTGATCTCTCATTTTGCAGATGAGGTGCATAAACAGCAGTGAGGCAGATCGTGTTGTTTGTTGATGTAGAAACCAACTTCAGAGTTGTATGAAACCTGTGCAGCGCAACCACCTGACCAAGAAACACTGCAGGGTCCCAAGCAACCAAGATACCTTCGGCCGCGCCATCAGACGGAGTAACAGCATGCTCCTTGAGATTTGTGGGCAAGAAGGCTCGTAACTTGAAGGCGGAGATGGATGGCAGCTTTGTTTCCTGCAAACACACAACACTAGGGCAGCAGGAGGTTATTGTATCACGAACCAATGAGCACTTATCGTCCTCGCCGAGTCCACGGACATTCCAGTTCAGAAACTTCATAGTGCAGTAAGGAACACACAGCCCAACGGGAGGAAGAACAAGAGCATATGCATTATGATCATGAAGAGAAAAACAGAGCATACATCTAGGATTGATAACTTGGTGGAGCAGCATACAGACTCAGAACCAACTGACCGAAGCAAACTACGGACCCTGAAGAAAGGTAAAGCCGAACTAAACGGAGACCCTAGACACATAAGAAACAAAGGAGGACTACATAGCATCAAGCAAAACATATGACTGGGAACAACAACTGCAGGCAACATTGCCCGAATGCCTGAAACAGAGGCTCTCAACCTAAACATTGGAGGAACTGTAGTCACACGCAGGAGAAACAGGAGCGGCACCAGCGGAAGCAGAGGTGTCGTCTGACGAGACCGGAACTGCCTGGATCTTGGCATGCTCCAGGATGGCGGAAGCATTGAGGTCGCAGCACTGTGTAATCTTCTTCAGTTTGCCGCGAGTCATGGGAGACGGTATGTTCAGTAGAGGCAGCTCAAGCAAGCTGGCTACTGCCGCAGTCTTCGACTTCTTGCGACAACGAGAGGAACCAGGCCGTCGTGATGGCCCAGAACTGGAGTCGGATCCAGCCGCCACTGCCTTCCGCTTAGCCGCACGCTCGACAGAGCCGAGGCGCACGCCGTCGTAAGTGCGGCTGATGCGCGGGCTACACCGGGGTGAAGCAGTGAGCACTGGCGGAAGCTCCTCCTCCGCGCCCTGCTGATCGAAGGCAGGCTCAGTACCCTCCCCGTGGCACCCCTGGTCGCCTGATTCCAGAGGATGGATCTCGACCGCCTTGTTCAGGTCAAGATCGACCGGGGCGGCTGCGACCACAGGACCCGCACCCTGGAGAGGAGCAGGGAAGAGTGGGAGCAGAGGCTTGGCCAGGAGATCTCTGGCGCTAGGCTCGCAAGGCGGCCCGCGGCAACTGCAGAACACGGTGGCGACCTGGGGCGAAAGCGCGGCGCAAGCACCGTGCTACAGATCGGTGGAGAGAACTGGAGATGGTTGACCACACGGCAGGACCCCAGGCTCAGGCCAAGGGATGTGATGAAAAGGCCTGGAGCATATAGGCCGGGCCACAAGGATCTGGTGGGCGTGATAGTGCTGCTGGGACGGGAACTGGACATCCGACAGGGGCCCATCACCGGAAAGGACAAGCATAGGCCCAACCGCAGGGAGCAGCCCAACAGGCACATTTGGTTTGGGTGGGTGTCTACATTCAACGGAGGGGAGCAGTGGAAGTGTGCGGGGACACGACCCACCGGTCAGCAGCTTAGGCAGGAAGTTGAAAAGGAGAGAGCGAGAATTTTCCCGCGCCAGAACCCCCTTGGTGTAGTCGAAGCAAGGAAAGAAGCCATCATCGAACGACAGTAGGCGAACTGGGATAGAACCCGAGGCGATCCGACTATTGTTGAGCTCGAGCTTGAAGGAGAAGCACATGCCTTCGGTATCAAAGGTGACTGAGACTCGCGGCGTGCGCACCTCCGCCGCCCATAGTGAGGAGTGGAGACATAGCCTTAGCTCATCCTCGTGCAGGATTTGAGCCTCAGACGGCAGGGAGAAAGTGGATCCTCTGATAAGCTTGGGCTTGGCCGCCAGTTTGAGCATGGCCAGAAAGTCGGCCGGAGCGGTCGGTTCCGGGAACAGGAAAGCGCGAAAAGCGCAGTCAGCCATGCCCTCTCTAGCGCTCGCATGCCCGCGGCCCGTGGAGGACCCGTGGTGAGCACGCCCACGGCGAAGGGAGGGCGGAGCGGGGGCGTCGGCGCCTCCCTCCTCGAGGCGACCGGGCGGGCGCGGCGTGACCGTGGGAGCACCGAGGGAGCGAGCAACATCCCAAATCTCGTTGATGATAACATCAGCGTAGATACCATTGCCGTCAACACGATGAAAAGGTGATGTGGTGGGGGATGTGATGCAGAGCCTCAAATTTGATGAGGACGAAGATGCTGGAGAATTCGCTACCGTGGAGGCACGCGTGCTTGAGGCGGAAGAGGCTGGCGAACCCGGCTACGCACGCCGCCACCCCCCGCCGATTCCACAGCTCCAGGGGTAACTTCTCGAGCGAGAGGCTGACGACGTGGCGGTAAGCAAAGCGGAAAGCGTTATCGCCTGCGTTGTGTGGGAGGATCCAGACGGTGTGGTCACCCACCTCCAACGGGCTCGCACGCAGAGCAGCGGCCTGCTCGGACTCACGCTGGAAAACAACGAAAGCCGTGCCCACAGCCGAGCCGGCAAAGCGGACCGCGGTGATGCCGAGCCGGTGGCGAAGGACTCTACGGAGCCAAGGAAGGAAAGAGGCCTTTGGTGGAGAGATGGTGACAAGGCAGACAAGGGAGTTCTGATCAGGTACGAGAAGGTAATGGACATCCAACGAGGAAGGGCGGCCGTGCACTACTGGTTCCATGGCGAGGGAAGGAAGGGAGGCTGTGCTCAGGGTTGGTGGAGAGGTGGAGAGAGCAAGTGAAGAGGCCTGTGAGGGAGTGAACAGTTCCGTGGGAGCTGCACTTATAGATGGGCAAGCACGCCGAGACTTAGGGCAAAGAGACCTATAGCTACAGGCAGCGCGAGTGTGGCCAACAGAGCGGCATAGCCAACATACCACAGGATCCCTGCAATCCTGTCGCCAGTGCCTATAGGAAAGACATCGATAACAACGGCTAAGCAGGTTTTTAGGCTTTCTAAACCACAACCGTGGATACGGCGTGGCTCCCGAAAGATTATAGACAGCAGAAGTAGCTGGGGAGGAGAGCAGCGCATCTCTGTAGGGTGTAGGGGTAGGATCTGGCGACAGCGAAGGCAGAGGACGGGCAGCTGGAGCGTCGCCAACCTCAGCAGAGGAATCCGCGCGTGGACCAGCCAGCGGTTGGTCAGCAGGAGGTGGCAATGGCGTGGAGTAAGGAGTAGGCTGGGATAAGCACGAAACTAAATGATTGCATGAAGCCTCAAACCCGCGTGTGACAGAGCACCCGTCGTGCGAGCGTATCACAAAATCCCGGGAAATCGGGGCACGCGGGGTCGTGACAGTCAAAGTATTGCTAACAGACGACGATTGCGCAGAGTGTGGAGGGCAAGGTCCAAGAATAGACGGCAAAAGGGAGTTAGCCTCCCACATACGTCTACGTGCATGCACCCATGCAGCAGGCGACTCACGACAGACGGAAGAAGCCATAGCAGGAAAGGACATGGCAACAGCGATAAAGCCTGACCGCCATGGATCGCGGAGCATGATCTCCTTAGCAATACACTCATGAGCCACCTCGAAGCGAAAGGAGCCCCCCTGACACGGTTGGACTCGGAAGCCACTGGCACAGCCCCCGAACCAGGAAACCAGGAGGGAAGCAAACGCATCAGGGGAGAAGACAACACCGTCGTTTAGGACGACAGCGAGAAGGCCAGCCGGCCGGCAACGGCCAGCGATGGCCGAAACAGTGCCGCAACCATACTTGGACAACTTTTCGTCCTCAAACCAAGATCCATCCATGGAGCAAGCCGGAAACCCAG
The DNA here is from genome assembly GCF_002162155.2 of Triticum dicoccoides. Lineage (NCBI taxonomy): Eukaryota > Viridiplantae > Streptophyta > Magnoliopsida > Poales > Poaceae > Triticum > Triticum dicoccoides. The sequence continues at coordinate 378,574,750 of NC_041387.1, forward strand.
AGCACAGAAACCCTATCTAGACCTCACAGAGAAGGACGGCGCCTGAACGGCATGCATGCATCAAGGAAGGCTGTGGTCCAGAACAAGCACTATGGAGAACTGACCTACAACCCGGGGAAGGCGTAAGACGGCGACCGTTGATCCAGATCCAGACCTCAAGCTGCACGGCGGGGCTCGGGGGGGTGCACGCCGAGCCCGGGTGGTGCACGGCGGAGGGTACGATGAGCCCACGCCTCCTAGCAGCTACGATATACGGTGGACGCCATGCCCGGGTGGCACACGACGGTAGGGAGCGTCGGCCGGAAGGTGGATGCCGTGCCCGGAGCGGCACGCGGCGGTGCGGCGAGCGTTACTTGAACCGAGTCACTCCGCTAGACTCAACACCATATTTTCTAAAAAGCTAGCAAGAACCATACCTCTCGAGCAAAGGAACAACGCGGGATAAAGCGGAGGAACTTGGCGGAAGAATATGCCAGAAATAAAAGAAGAAATCTCCAGATTTCTCCCGTTCCAAACGCACCGGTGCATGTACCCGCACGGCAAGGACCCACACGAACAAATTAACTATACTCCCTCCGTTCCTACATACAAGTCTTTTTAGAGATTCCAAATGTGTACTACATACGGAGCAAAGTGAGTGAATCTACACTCTAAAATATACCTATATACATCCGTATGTAGTGCTTATTGAAATCTCTAAAAGGAGTATATATTTGTGCAGTCTTGCTAAATCTCAATCGACTCAGATTTGGTTATATCTCAGTCGATGATATATTTGTGAGAACTTAAATTTAGATCCATACAATTCTTTTGTTTTCAATATTTTTTGTCTTTCCTACATGAAGTCACTTGACTGAAAAGTTTACCGAGACCTAGCCACATCCGTATTTATGGAAAGCGCTTGTATCCGGCCTGCCGGACGAAAGTCTCTGTCGACAGAGACCCAGCCACATCCGTATTTATGGAAAACGCTTGTATCCGGCGCGCCAGCCGAAAGTCTCAGTCGACCGAGACCTAGCCACATCCGTATTTATGGAAAAAGCTTGTATTCGGTGCACCGGTCGAAAGTTCGGCCGCTGCCTCACACTGGCTGTGAGTGTGTGGCCCTTCGTACTATAAAGACCCCATTAGACTGTTTTCCTCCCCTTATCTTTATCTATGTACGTCCTCGACCACCCATTGTCTTCCTCCTCAATCCCCTCTCAACTACAGCTACAACGACCATCACCGCCGCCCTGCCGCCGACGCCTCGGCAAATACCATCTCCGCTCCCTGCCGCAACTCATCGGATGTTGCGTCCAGCTAAATGTTGCAACCTCAAATCATGAAAGCCATGCAGGGATGCTGGGACTCGTGATGGCCGGAGCTACATGGAGGCGACCACCGTCACCACTACAATCACTTCTACAACTCATGGTGTTCAGATGCTGCAACTGTGGCATCAAAATGTTGTACCACGGTGACCAGATGCTGGAAGCCGTAGTTGTCAGTGCTGACCACGCGTGTGGGTGCGCTGCGACCATGGCCTCCAAATGCTAGAACCGCGATGCCCAGATGTTGTAACCATGTTGGCTTTTGCTAGATGCATTCACGGTAGAGCTGTGACCAGCAACGGCGGTGGCAATGTTTTACTGGAACCATTGCTGGATTTTGCTACAACCGACAAGTAAATTTGCTACCTACATTCACGGAGGAGCTGCGACCCGCAATGATGGCGAGGACGTTTTGCTGCAACCGTGACAGATTTTGCTACAACCGACGAGATTTTTTGCTACATCCATCATGGCAGAGTAACGACTCGCGACGATGGCAATGGCATTTTTGCTGCAACCGCCATCAGTTTTTGCTACCATTGGGCGAGAAATTTTTTACATCCATTTTGGATGGCAGAGACCTGTGGCCGTCGTTTGCCGGGAAACATGCGCGATGAGCGTCGGCGGCGAGGGGCGGTGAGCATCGACGGAGGAAGCTGCGGGACCAGCAGTGCGACGAGTCGGGCGAGCAATGACGGTGAATGGAAGTGTTCATCGCGGACGCTTTCAAGCTCGCCGTGAGGTTGGGCGTGGTCAACGGCGGGCACACGAGGGTGCGCTAGCGGCAGGGGGGGAAGGAGGAAGACGCGAGAAAGGGACGGGGCTCTAGTTAACCTGGCTCATCTGACGACTGACCGGCGCCTATCACTGCCCCATGTTCGCACGCAAGCTCTTATGCACAGGCTAGGCACAAACATACGCTACTTTTTTTTAATCTAGCTTAGAGTTAACCCGGTATTAATTTTTTTAGAGAAAAGGCCAGAGCCCGACTTTATAAACAAAGCCACACAGCAGCGTCATGACACCGAACAGGAAAGAGACCAGCTAGCGGAACAACGCAAACAGTGCACCGAGCAAATAGTTTGAGACCGACAAAAAAGAGGGGATACAGGCATCCTACCAAACACGGCGCGCAGGCCGGGAGGGAGAGAAACCTAAACTCCGCAAACAGCAACACCAAGATTAGACGACGGGATCCCGCCCGGAGATGAGGGATGCCGAAGCCCGAATTTTGTCGATGAGTAGGTCCAGGGCATCCCGATCTTCCTCCTTAGTCAATGATCTCCACTGCTGCAATAGGATACATGATTTGAAAAGAACGTCAGCAGGCTTAGATGGGAAGATATGTTCAATAGTAAATTTGTTCCTAATAGTCCAAAGAGCCCAGCACAAGGCTCCCAGGCCGACCCAAAACACCCTCTTGGTAACCCCAACCAAAACTTTGGCTAGGTTTCGAATATCGGAGAATGAGGAGGGGTTCCAAGAAACCTGTAACCAAAATCTGACACAGCACCAAACAAACTTGGCCAGCACGCAATTGAAAAAGATGTGATCCGAGTTCTCCAAGGCCCCACAGAGATGACAAAACTCCGAGCCAGGCCCATTGCGCTTTTTAATCTGATCAGCAGCCGGAAGGCGACCGCGAAAGGCTTGCCAAAGGAAAATCTTAATCTTAGGAGGGACTTTGGCCTTCCAAACACCAGAGAATCTGTTCGTAGGAGAGCCACCAATAAGTCTAGAATACAACGACTTAACCGAAAATCTACCTGAGGCCGAATGAGGCCAGACCACAGAATCGGCCGACTCCGAGAGCACGGGGAAGAGGGCAGAGAGACTTTGCCAATCTTCCAACTCTTCAGGAGACAGGGCCCGACGAAACGCCAGATCCCAATTATTAGCCACCACCTCCGCGATGGAGATACCCGGATTAGGACAATAAGAAAACAAAACCGGAAAGGTAACAGCAAGGGGGGCATCCCCAGACCACCAGTCCAACCAAAAACGGACTACCGTCCCATTACCAACGATAAATTTAACATGTTCCAGAAAAGTAGGTCTTACTTTGACAAGGGATTTCCGAAATTGCGAGCCGCGACTCGCGGTGGCAACCAACGGGCTGGAGTGTGGGAAATATTTAACCTTAAGAATCAAAAACCACGGCGAATCAGCCCCGCTAGTCATAATTTTCCACCACCACTTAATAAGCAAACAAATGTTCATCACCCGAGTGTTAATAATGCCTAACCCCTAAGGTTTTTAGGCTTACACATATGTTGCCACTTGACCAGCCTATATTTCCGTTTTTTATCTGCGGAATTCCAATAAAAGGCTCCCCTATGTTTGTCGAAGCTAGAATGTACGCCATTAGTAAGAAGATAGAAGCCCATAAGAAACATAGGAAGAGAGGATAAGCAGGATTTAATTAGAGCAACTTTGCCAGCATTGGTATTGTATCTACCCCTCCAAGGGAGCACCCTGTTACCCACTTTAGCGACCGCTGGAGCAAAGTCTTTAGCATGGAGCACGCCAGGAGAAATAGGGAGGCCTAGATATTTGAAGGGGAAGGAACCCAAGGAGCAGTTGAGAAGCCTGGACACCCGCAAGGCTTCCGCCTCATCCACGCCCGTCACCAGGACCTCACTTTTAGCGAAGTTAATCTTAAGACCCGAAACAGCTTCAAAACACAACAGGATGAATTTAAGATTGGCAATGCAAGTGTCGTCCAGCTCCACCAAGATAATTGTGTCATCCGCATATTGCAAGTGGGAAACACCCTCCGGAAGTAAGTGAGAGGCCACAGGAGAAATGTGCCCACAACGAGCCACCCTAGAAAGCATGCATGAGAAGGCGTCGGCCACAAAATTAAAGAGAACAGGGGAAGCAGGATCCCCTTGGCGAAGGCCCCTACCATTGGCGAAGAAATTGCTAATGAAACCATTAACCAAAACGGCAGTATGACCACCCGAGACCAACTGCATGACACGATGAACATAAGCGCCGTCGAAACCTTTAGCAAGGAGGACCTACTTGAGGAAGGGCCAGCTAACCCAGTCATAGGCTTTCTCGAAATCTAACTTAAGGATAATCGCCTTGGATCTCCGAGAATGAAGATCATGAACAATCTCGTGAAGGGATAGGATACCATCGAGGATGAAACGCCCTTTAATGAAAGCAGATTGGTAGGGGCTAATAACTCTATGAGCAACCGGCGACAAACGATTCGCAAAGCCCTTAGCCGGAAATTTGGCGAAGTTATTAATCAAAGCAATAGACCGAAATTGGGAAATTACATCAGCACCCTTAACCTTGGGGATCAGGGATATCACTGCGTAGTTTAGACGGGCAATGTCGACCGTACCAAGACAGAAACCCTGGATAACATTACAAACCAACTGTTTCAACAGGGGCCAAAATTTCTGAAAGAAAGGGATAGAAAAGCCGTCTGGCCCAGAAGCGGCATTAGGGTTGGCAGAGTTAACAACATCCCAGATTTCCTGATCAGACAGAGGGATCATCAAGGAGGCATTCTCCTCGGGCGAGATTTTAAAGCCTATGTTCCAAAGGGAGGGGGAAATGGAGAAGCCCGATTGAGGTTTAGCCCTCAAAAAAGAAGAAAAGAAATCCACCACATGAGCCATAATAACAGACTGATCCGAAGATCGCACACCATTAATCAACAGGCTGTTGATACCACACCGCCTACGCCTACCGTTCGCGATCGCAAAGAAATACGCCGTGGGGGAGTCACCTTTTAGAGTCCAATTAAGAGTACCCCGTTGACGCCAATAAATCTCAGCCTGGTGGTGCAACTGCATTAAGGCGGCCTCAAGATTATAACGAACCGCCCAACCATCGTCAGAAAGCCCAATAGAGTCGGTCGCGTGATCCAGCGACAAAATTTGATCCTCAAGGAAAGATTTGGTATGACGATCCTCCGCCGCACGGTTATGAGACCAACCTCTAAGGAATTTACGCAGGTTATAGGAACACGAGTGCCAATCATCCAGAGGCCCAAAAGAGCGAGCATTGGAGGAAAGAAAGAGGGAAATCTTTGCGGCCACCAAATCCGCAAAACCATCCACGGATAGCCAGGAGGCATCAAATTGAAATCTAGCTGGAGGTCTAAGGCTAATAGTACCATCGTCAAGAATTAAGGGGGTATGATCAGATCCTACAATGCATTTGGCGGTAAGAGAAGCCCTAGGAAACATGGAATCCCACCTGGGACACAGGAAGACTCTATCAAGCACAGATCTAATAGGGATAGCCTGATGGTTGGACCAGGTATAGCGGACCCCGCCCCGGGGAAGCTCACGAATAACATTGGCACTAATGAAGTCGTTAAAGGCATTAGCTAGAGACCAGGAAAAATTATCATTACTTTTATCAGAAGGACACCGCAGAAGATTAAAGTCTCCCCCGATAACCATCGGAAAATTGTAGGATTCGATCTTCATCGAGAGCTCATTAAGAAATAAAGGCAACAGAGAATGGTCCGCCGGCCCATAAACGACGATAAACTCACAGAGAATATTCATAGCTTTATGACAAAGAACAACACTAGCCCAAAAGATCCCATGATCAAAAGCAACAAAATAAAAAATATCTTTATTGGAGCCTATCAAGATCCCACCAGAGTGACCCGAAGCAGGTAAGAAGTGCCAATTAAATCTGTCCATACCCACGATAGCAGAAAAATCATTAGGGGAAAAAGATTCCTTGAAGGTTTCAACCAGCCCCACAAAGTCAATATAGCTAGAACGAATCAGATCTTTGAGTTGGTCACGGCGCCCCCTAGCACCGAACCCTCTAATATTCCAGAATAACGCCCTCATTTATAAGAAAGATTCTTGATTCGAAGGCTCGACCTGCTAGGAGCCACGCAGGATTTAGCTCGCTTATTTGTGCCCCTCTTAGATAGACTGGATTGAGGCTGGCCACAACCAGCGCCCGCGTCCACAGCCGGATCACCACTCGAAGCCCCTAGCTGAGAAGCAACGGACTCTTTGGCTTTAGCTATGGCTGCCTGAACCATCTCGTTAGCTCGAATGGTAGCAAGAAGAGAGCTAGGAGAGCCCATAGACGAATCAACCACCACACCCACATCCGACATAATATTTAAAAGATGATCATCCGAAAAAGAAGGAAGAACCAACCAAACCGGAGAAGCAACAGAAGAGGGGGCGGGGAGATTACCTGGGGGAGGGAGATCCTTCGCCGCAGCCCGCTTCTCAGCCCGCTCCAGGATAGAACCACCCGAATTTGCCACCCGCCTTCCTTTGCGAGCCGTGGACACAGGAGACCGAATAGCAGGCGACCACGCAGCAGGAGAGACCGGAGGGGGACCCGAACAAGACATAGATCCCATATCCTTATCAAGACGCCGGCAGACCCCCGTCATGGATTGCTTCGAGCCCGACGAGTTCCTGCTCTTAGCCGAGAATTTGCGCACTGAGGATTTCTTCTTCCGAAGGGACTGGGACTCCATCACGTCGCGAGCAGGGGAGGAAGGAAGATCTTCAATTCCCGAGCGAGTGGGGGAGAGCAGGCGAACCGGAAGGTTGGAGCAAGCACCAGATACGGGTGTAGCAGAGCAGGGAGGGAACTTCATCGGATCAGCACCAGCAGCATGGACAGTCGGAGCAGCAGACGGGATCGCCATATCCTCACGGGGAGCAACACCAGAAGGAGCTTGGGAGTGAAACAACTCTCATTCAGAATCAGCCAAACCATCCCATTCAGATTGGGTGAAGCGGAGGTTAGACCCATTGCTCTGATTAGGGCCACCCAAAGATCCGTCCCCCTCCTTGTCATGCTTGTCCGAGGGATTAGAAGGAGGAGGAGGGGGAGGTGGAGCCTGAAAAACAGCCGCCCCCTCCACCCGCACCCGAAGTCTGATACCATTGGGAGAAGGGAAGACACCAATCAATCCATGCACACGATCGGGATCCACACACCAAACCTTCATCCTAGCAGGGCCAACCTCGTTCAGAGATTCCTCATCCACCTCCATGGGCTTCCCAATCAAAACCCCAAAAGACATGAGAAAAGCAGACGAACGAAGGCCAGCAGGCAGATCATCAATCAGAACCCAGACTGGGGAGAGAGGACCAACTGCCGTACCATTGCAAGACGTCGCTTTGACAGAGACCAACAATTGATTGAGGGGCAAGGTGAAGCTAGTGCAAGAGGCAATCATCCGCAAACATTCTTTGGAGGGAAACACCAAAGAGAACTCTTAATCAGATACCTGCACTACTTGCTAGTCCCATCCAGCCTCATCCCAAATGTGGAGCCCTTCCAGAAGAGTTTGGGGCAAAATCTTTTGATCCTTTACCGTGACAATCGCAGCATTAGACAAAGCAGGCGCCACCTCCCGGACAGGCAAGTCACCGTCGAATGCGAAAAAGGCGCATCCGTGGAGGCCCGAGCCGAACTGGAGGACCGCGGGAGGCTTCTGCCTGTTCATGCAGTTGACCGTGAGGTGACCATCAGAGCGGCAGATCAAACAGAATGGAGGGTTGGTGCAGCGAGACTGGAAATGACCAGGCCTGTGGCAGGCGAAGCAGGTGAGCGCCAAGGGATTGCTATGGGAAGCAGAGGACGGGCGGGATTGCGGAAGCAACGGAGGAGGAGGAAGGATCCCATCCCCCATCCCCGGGAGGGGGGCGCCCCAGAGGCCGGGCCGGGCGGCCGGCGCGCCGGCCCCGCGAAGGACCGAGACAGCGGGCGAGCACCAGCATCGACCCCAGCCACGCGAGGAGGATGGGGAAGACGCGACGGAGCAAACGAATCACGCCCCACACCCGCAGCAGGCAGGGAGGCTGAAGACGCAGAAACCCCGCCACCAGAAGCCACCGCCGCCTCCCACGGGTCCAGCGCCGAAGTAAGAGACGGGCCAGATCCAGAGCCCTGTGGACCAGATCCAGGCACACCCTCCCTCACCGAGCGCTGCAAGCACTCCGGACCCGAGGCCCAGGCCTCGCGGCCACGAGCCACCTGCTCGCGCTCCACCTGCTCCGCCTCCAGCTTGGAATGGAGCAAAGCCTCGAGCTCCAGATCCACCGCAGAGGCAGGGGAGTCCTCACGGCGCCGCTTGCTGCCCGAGAGCGCCTCGCAAGAAGAGCCCCGCGATTTGTCCATGGAGAGCACCACAGCAAAAGGAAGGAGAAGGGGTGGAGGCGGGGTAGATCTGATAAGGCGACGAATGGGGAGACGGTGACGGCGCAGATCGGAAGAGGAAGCCGAAAACCCCAGCAGAGGGGAGGACGAGCCGCGAGGGATCCATAAATAGCCCGACCGAGCCGTGCCCACCTGGGCCCGACTCGCCAAATGGGCCGAAGGGGGTTGAGGAGCAGGGACCCGGCCGATGGGCCTGACTGGGCCGACCGAGACAAGAGGGGGGAAATCTGCCACAGAAGAAAGAGGGGGAGGGGGCAGGCCCTACAGCGGCAAACCGATAGGCCCAGCCGGCTCACGAGGGGGAGCGGCCCACAGCCCGATGGCCACCGCGGAGAAATCGAGATCTAGGTTACACGACGTCACCAGCGATCCCGTCGACGTCGCCGCCGGCGACGGGGCCGCCGCAGAGGAAGCAGGAGAGGGGGATGGGAGGCCTCCAAGCTCCCCATTAGGAGCACTGCCCAGGATGCCCAAATCAGGAGAGGCTACAGCAAACTTACCAGACTTGTGCCGCCGCCGAGAAACCCGGATCCAGCCATCGACCGACGAGGACGCGACCGCCGACCGGCCCCGGCCACCAGGAGCGAACTTGCGGGGGTGAGGAGCGGCTGAAGACAGTGTTGGGGAACGTAGTAATTTCAAAAAAATTCCTACGTACACGCAAGATCATGGTGATGGCATAGCAACGAGAGGAGAGAGTGTTATCCACGTACCCTCGTAGACCGTAAGCGGAAGCGTTATGACAACGCGGTTGATATAGTCGTACGTCTTCACGATCCGACCGATCCAAGTACCGAACGTACGGCACCTTCGAGTTCAGCACACGTTCAGCTCGATGACGTTCCCCGGGCTCCGATCCAGCAAAGTTTCGGGGATGAGTTCCGTCAGCACGACGGCGTGGTGACGACGATGATGCTCTACCGGCGAAGGGCTTCGCCTAAATTCCGCGACGATGTGACCGAGGTGGAATATGGTGCAGGGGGGCACCGCACACGGCTAAGGAACGATCCGTAGATCAACTTGTGTGTCATGGGGTGTCCCCCTGCCCCCATATATAAAGGAGCAAGGGGGGAGGAGGCCGGCCCTAGGAGGGGGCGCACCAAGTCCAATTCGGACGAGAGGGGGGGCGCAGGCCTCCTTCCTTTTGGCCTTTCTCCTCTATTTCCGTATGGCCCAATAAGGCCCATATACTCCCGGCTAATTCCCGTAACTCTCCGGTACTCCAAAAAATACCCGAATCACTCGGAACCTTTCCGAACTCCGAATATAGTCGTCCAATATATCGATCTTTACGTCTCGACCATTTTGAGACTCCTCGTCATGTCCCCGATCTCATCCGGGACTCCGAACTCCTTCGGTACATCAAAACTCATAAACTCATAATATAATTGTCATCGAAACCTTAAGCGTGCGGACCCTACGGGTTCGAGAACTATGTAGACATGACCTAGAACTATTCTTGGTCAATAACCAATAGCGGAACCTGGATGTCCATATTGGCTCCTACATATTCTACGAAGATCTTTATCGGTCAAATCGCATAACAACATACTTTGTTCCCTTTGTCATCGGTATGTTACTTGCCCGAGATTCGATCGTCGGTATCCAATACCTAGTTCAATCTTGTTACCGGCAAGTCTCTTTACTCGTTACATAATGCATCATCCTGCAACTAACTCATTAGTCACATTGCTTGCAAGGCTTATAGTGATGTGCATTACCGAGAGGGCCCAGAGATACCTCTCCGACAATCGGAGTGACAAAACATAATCTCGAAATACGCCAACCCAACATGTACCTTTGGAGACACCTGTAGTACTCCTTTATAATCACCCAGTTACGTTGTGACGTTTGGTAACACCCAAAGTGTTCCTCCGGTAAATGGGAGTTGCATAATCTCATAGTTACAGGAACATGTATAAGTCATGAAGAAAGCAATAGCAACATACTAAACGATCAAGTGCTAGGCTAACGGAATGGGTCATGTCAATCACATCATTCTCCTAATGATGTGATCCCATTAATCAAATGACAACACATGTCTATGGTTAGGAAACATAACCATCTTTGATTAATGAGCTAGTCAAGTAGAGGCATACTAGTGACTATATGTTTGTTTGTCTATGTATTCACACATGTATCATGTTTCCGGTTAATACAATTCTAGTATGAATAATAAACATTTATCATGAAATAAGGAAATAAATAATAACTTTATTATTGCCTCTAGGGCATATTTCCTTCAGTCTCCCACTTGCACTAGAGTCAATAATCTAGTTCACATCGCTATGTGATTTAACACCAATATTCACATCTGCATGCGATTAATACCCATAGTTCACATCATCATGTGATCAACACCCAAAGGGTTTACTAGAGTCAATAATCTAGTTCACATCGCTATGTGATTAACACCCAAAAGAGTACTAAGGTATGATCATGTTTTGCTCGTGAGAGAAGCTTAGTCAACGGGTCTGTCATATTCAGAGCCATATGTATTTTGCAAATATTCTATGTCCACAATGCTCTACACGGAGCTACTCTAGCTAATTGCTCCCACTTTCAATATGTATCCAGATTGATACTTAGAGTCATCTGGATTGGTGTAAAAGCTTGCATAGTTGTAACTTTTACGACGGGCTCTTTTATCACCTCCATAATCGAGAAACATCTCCTTAGTCCTCACTAAGGATATTCTTGACCCATGTCCAGTGATCTACTTATTAGATCAAAATTGTATTCCTTTGCCAAACACAGAGCAAGGTATACAATAGGTCTGGTTCACAGCATAGCATACTTTATAGAACCTATGACTGAGGCATAGGGAATGACTTTTCATTCTCTTTCTATTTTCTGCAATGGTCGGGTCTTGAGTCTTACTCAACTTCACACCTTGTAACACAGGCAAGAACTCCTTCTTTGACTGTTCCATTTTGAACTATTTCAAAAATTTATCAAGGTATGTAATCATTGAAAAATCTTATCAAGCGTCTTGATCTATCTATATAGATCTTGATGCTCAATGTGTAAGCAGCTTCACCGAGGTCTTGCTTTGAAAAACTCTTATTCAAGTATACTTTCATGCTATCCAGAATTTCCATATCATTTCCAATTAACAATATGTCATCCACATATAATATTAGAAATGCTATAGAGCTCCCACTCACTTTCTTGTAAATACAGGCTTCTTCAAAAGTCTGTATAAAACCATATGCTTTGATCAACTCATCAAAGCATATATTCCAACTCCGAGATGCTTGCACCAGTCCATAGATGGATCGTTGGAGCTTGCACAATTTGTTAGCACCTTTAGGATTGACAAAACCTTCTGGTTGCATCATATACAACTCTTCTTTAAGAAAATCATTAAGGAATGCAGTTTTGTTTATCCATTTGCCAGATTTCATAAAATGCGGCAATTGCTAACATGATTCAGACAGACTTAAGCATAGATACGAGTGAAAAACTCTCATCGTAGTCAACATCTTGAACTTGTCGAAAACCTTTTGCGACAATTCTAGCTTTGTAGATAGTAACACTATCAGCGTCCGTCTTCCTCTTGAAGATCCATTTAATCTCAATGTCTCGCCGATCATTGGGCAAGTCAATCAAAGTCCATACTTTATTTTCATACATGGATCTTATCTCAGATCTCATGGCCTCAAGCCATTTTGCGGAATCTGGCTCACCATCGCTTCTTCATAGTTCGTAGGTTCGTCATGGTCTAGTAACATAACTTCCAGAACAGAATTACCGTACCACTCTGGTGCGGATCTTACTCTGTAAGACCTACGAGGTTCTATAGTAACTTAATCTGAAGTTTCATGATCATCATCATTAACTTCCTCACTAATTGGTGTAGTAGTCACAGGAACAGATTTCTGTGATGAACTAATTTCCAATAAGGGAGCAGGTACAGTTACCTCATCAAGTTCTAATTTCCTCCCACTCACTTCTTTCGAGAGAAACTTCTTCTCTAGAAAGGATCCATTCTTGGCAACGAATGTTTTGCCTTCGGATTTGTGATAGAAGGTGTACCCAACAGTTTCCTTTGGGTATTCTATGAAGACGCACTTCTCCGATTTGGGTTCGAGCTTATCAAGTTGAAAACCTTTTTCATATGAGCATCGCAACTCCAAACTTTAAGAAACGACAGCTTAGGTTTACTGCTAAACCATAGTTCATACAGTGTCGTCTCAACGGATTTAGATGGTGCCCTATTAAACGTGAATGCAGCTGTCTCTAATGCATAACCCCAAAACGATAGTGGTAAACTGATAAGAGATATCATAGATCGCACCATATCTAGTAAAGTACGATTACGACTTTCGGACACACCATTACATTGTGGTGTTCCAGGTGGCGTGAGTTTGTGAAACTATTCCACATTGTTTTAATTGAAGACCAAACTCGTAACTCAAATATTCATCTCCACGATCAGATCGTAGAAACTTTATTTTCTTGTTACGATGATTTTCCACTTCACTCTGAAATTCTTTGAACCTTTCAACTATTTCAGACTTATGTTTCATCAAGTAGATATACCCATATCTGCTCAAATCATTTTGTGAAGATCAGAAAATAACGATACTTGCCACGAGCATCAACACTCATTGGATCGCATACATCGGTATGTATTATTTCCATTAAGTCAGTAGCTTGTTCCATTGTTCCGGAGAACGGAGTTTTAGTCATCTTGTCCAAAAGGCACGGTTTGCAAGCATCAAATGATTCATAACCAAGTGATTCCGAAAATCCATCTTTATGGAGTTTCTTCATGCGCTTTACACCGATATGACCCAAACGGCAGTGCCACAAATAAGTTGCACTTATCATTATCAACTTTGCATCTTTTGGCATCAATATTATGAATATGTGTATCACTATGATCGAGATCCAACAAACTATTTTCATTGGGTGTATGACCATCAAAGGTTTTATTCATTTAAACAGAACAACAATTATTCTCTGATTTTAAATGAATAACCGTATTGCAATAAACATGATCAAATCATATTCATGCTCAACGCAAATGCCAAATAACATTTATTTAGGTTCAACACTAATCCCGAAAGTATAGGGAGTGTGCGATGATGATCATATCAATCTTGGAACTACTTCCAACACACATCGTCACCTCGCCTTTTTACTATTTTCTATTTATTCTGCAACTCCCGTTTCAAGTTACTACTCTTAGCAACTGGACCAGTATCAAAATGCCGAGGGGTTGCTATAAACACTAGTAAAGTACACATCAATAACATGTATATCCAATATACCTTTGTTCACTTTTGCCATCCTTCTTATCCGCCAAATACTTGGGGCAGTTCCACTTCCAGTGACTAGTCCCTTTGTAGTAGAAGCACTTAGTCTCAGGCTTAGGACCAGACTTGGGCTTCTTCACTTGAGGAGCAACTTACTTGCCGTTCTTCTTGAAGTTCCACTTCTTCCCTTTGCCCTTTTCTTGAAACTAGTGGTCTTGTCAACCATCAACACTTGATGCTTTTCTTGATTTCTACCTTCATTGATTTCAGCATCACGAAGAGCTTGGGAATCGTTTTCGTCATCCCTTGCATACTATAGTTCATCACGAAGTTCTACTAACTTGGTGATGGTGACTAGAGAATTCTGTCAATCACTATCTTATCTGGAAGATTAACTCCCACTTGATTCAAGCGATTGTAGTACCCAGACAATCTGAGCACATGCTCACTAGTTGAGCGATTCTCCTCCAACTTTTAGCTATAGAACTTGTTGGAGACTTCATATCTCTCAACTCGGGTATTTGCTTGAAATATTAACTTCAACTCCTCGAACATCTCATATGGTCCATGACGTTCAAAACATCTTTGAAGTCCCGATTCTAAGCCGTTAAGCATGGTGCACTAAACTATCAAGTAGTCATCATATTGAGCTAGCCAAACGTTCATAACGTCTGCATCTGCTCCTGCAATAGGTCTGTTACCTAGCGGTGCATCAAGAACACAATTCTTCTGTGCAGCAATGAGTATAAACCTCAGATCACGGATCCAATCCGCATCATTGCTACTAACATTTTTCAACACAATTTTCTCTAGGAACATATCAAAATAAACATATGAAAGCAACAACACAAGCTATTGATCTACAACATAATTTGCAAAATACTACCAGGACTAAGTTCATGATAAATTTAAGTTCAATTAATCATATTACTTAAGAACTCCCACTTAGAAAGACATCCCTCTAATCCTCTAAGTGATCACGTGATCCAAATCAACTAAACCATAACCGATCATCACGTGAAATGGAGTAGCTTTTAATGGTGAACATCATTATGTTGATCATATCTACTATATGATTCACGCTCGACCTTTCGGTCTCCGTGTTCCGAGGCCATATCTGCATATGCTAGGCTCGTCAAGTTTAACCTGAGTATTCCGCGTGTGCAAAACTGGCTTGCACCCGTTGTAGATGAACGTAGAGCCTATCACACCCAATCATCACGTGGTGTCTCAGCACGAAGAACTTTCGCAACGGCGCATACTTAGGGAGAACACTTCTTGATAATTAGTGAGAGATCATCTTAAAATGCTACTGTCAATCAAAGCAAGATAAGATGCATAAAGGATAAACATTACATGCAATCAATATAAGTGATACGATATGGCCATCATCATCTTGTGCTTGTGATCTCCATCTTCGAAGCACCGTCGTGATCACCATCATCACCGGCGCGACACCTTGATCTCCATCGTAGCATCGTTGTCGTTACGCCATCTATTGCTTCTACGACTATCGCTACCGCTTAGTGATAAAGTAAAGCAATTACAGGGCGTTTGCATTTCATACAATAAAGCGACAACCATATGGCTCCTGCCAATTGCCGATAACTTCGGTTACAAAACATGATCATCTCATACAATAAAATATAGCATCACGTCTTGACCATATCACATCACAACATGCCCTGCAAAAACAAGTTAGACGTCCTCTACTTTGTTGTTGCAAATTTTACGTGGCTGCTACGGGCTTAGCAAGAACCGTTCTTACCTATGCATCAAAACCACAACGATAGTTCGTCAAGTTAGTGCTGTTTTAACCTTCGCAAGGACCGGGCGTAGCCACACTCGGTTCAGCTAAAGTGAGAGAGACAGACACCCGCCAGTCACCTTTAAGCACGAGTGCTCGTAACGGTGAAACCAGTCTCGCGTAAGCGTATGCGTAATGTCGGTCCGGACCGCTTCATCTCACAATACCGCCGAACTAAAGTATGACATGCTGGTAAGCAGTATGACTTGTATCGCCCACAACTCACTTGTGTTCTACTCGTGCATATAACATCAACGCATAAAACCTAGGCTCGGATGCCACTGTTGGGGAACGTAGTAATTTCAAAAAAATTCCTACGTACACGCAAGATCATGGTGATAGCATAGCAACGAGAGGAGAGAGTGTTGTCCACGTACCCTCGTAGACCGTAAGCGGAAGCGTTATGACAACGCGGTTGATGTAGTCGTACGTCTTCACGATCCGACCGATACAAGTACCGAACATACGGCACCTCCGAGTTCATCACACGTTCAGCTCGATGACGATCCCCGGGCTCCGATCCAGCAAAGCTTCGGGGATGAGTTCCGTCAGCACGACGGCGTAGTGACGACGATGATGCTCTACCGGCGCAGGGCTTCGCCTAAACTCCGCGACGATATGACCGAGGTGGAATATGGTGAAGGGGCGCACCGCACACGGCTAAGGAACGATCCGTAGATCAACTTGTGTGTCATGGGGTGCCCCCTGCCCCCGTATATAAAGGAGCAAGGGGGGAGGAGGCCGGCCCTAGCAGGGGGCGCGCCAAGTGTGGAGTCCTACTAGGACTCCCTAGTCCTAGTAGGATTCCACCTCCCTTGTTGGAGTAGGAGAAGGGGAAAGAGGGGGAGAGGAAAAAGGAAAGGGGGGCTGCGCCCCTTGTCCAATTCGGACCAGAGGGGGGGCGCAGGCCTCCTTCCTTTTGGCCTTTCTCCTCTATTTCCGTATGGCCCAATAAGGCCCATATACTCCCGGCGAATTCCCGTAACTCTCCGGTACTCCGAGAAATACGCGAATCACTCGGAACCTTTCCGAACTCCGAATATAGTCGTCCAATATATCGATCTTTACGTCTCGACCATTTTGAGACTCCTCGTCATGTCCCCGATCTCATCCGAGACTCCGAACTCCTTCGGTACATCAAAACTCATAAACTCATAATATAATTGTCATCGAAACCTTAAGCGTGCGGACCCTACGGGTTCGAGAACTATGTAGACATGACCTAGAACTATTCTTGGTCAATAACCAATAGCGGAACCTGGATGCCCATATTGGCTCCTACATATTCTACGAAGATCTTTATCGGTCAAATCGCATAACAACATACTTTGTTTCCTTTGTCATCGGTATGTTACTTGCCCGAGATTCGATCGTCGTTATCCAATACCTAGTTCAATCTTGTTACTGGCAAGTCTCTTTACTCGTTACATAATGCATCATCCCGCAACTAACTCATTAGTCACATTGCTTGCAAGGCTTATAGTGATGTGCATTACCGAGAGGGCCCAGAGATACCTCTCCGACAATCGGAGTGACAAAACCTAATCTCGAAATACGCCAACCCAACATGTACCTTTGGAGACACCTGTAGTACTCCTTTATAATCACCCAGTTACGTTGTGACGTTTGGTAGCACCCAAAGTGTTCCTCCGGTAAACGGGAGTTGCATAATCTCATAGTTACAGGAACATGTATAAGTCATGAAGAAAGCAATAGCAACATACTAAACGATCAAGTGCTAGGCTAACGGAATGGGTCATGTCAATCACATCATTCTCCTAATGATGTGATCCCATTAATCAAATGACAACACATGTCTATGGTT
The DNA here is from genome assembly GCF_002162155.2 of Triticum dicoccoides. NCBI lineage: Eukaryota > Viridiplantae > Streptophyta > Magnoliopsida > Poales > Poaceae > Triticum > Triticum dicoccoides. The sequence continues at coordinate 378,592,141 of NC_041387.1, forward strand.
AGGAAACATAACCATCTTTGATTAATGAGCTAGTCAAGTAGAGGCATACTAGTGACTATATGTTTGTCTATGTATTCACACATGTATCATGTTTCCGGTTAATACAATTCTAGCATGAATAATAAACATTTATCATGAAATAAGGAAATAAATAATAACTTTATTATTGCCTCTAGGGCATATTTCCTTCAGACAGCACCACCCCCCCAGGGCATAGCACAGGGCCACAGGGGGAGGAGGCCGACGACCGTGAATCATCCTCATCGGACGCAAGGGCCCAAAAGCGAGATCCAAGCACAGGCAGCGGGGAAGACGGAGGAGAAGGCCCCACCCGAGGGGAGACAGGGGAGGGGGAGAGAGAGCACCAGCGAGGGGGCGGAGGGCGACCGAGCTCCGACCGGCGAGCAGGGGCGGGAGGCAGGACGACCAGGGCGAGAGGGGGAGGAGGGGGAGGAGGGAGGAAGGGGATCCATCCGCATAAGACCCGCTGTGTATCATCTGTGTGTGGTTTGATTTCGTCCCCTGTATTAATTGTTAGCACATACGGTCATAATATTATTATTTTTGTCCCGTAAAAAGGAAAAACGGTCATAGTATTATCAAACCCGTGGGTAGTTGAGTGCGTGGATGAAGATGAAGCCCTAGCTCGAGAAACGCGCGCGTGATATACCTTTGTCGCGCAAGCTCATCACCCCTGCCACCATTGTTGTCAAGCCCACTCCAGAACAACGCCCTTGGTGCATGCCCCTCTTCACGAGCAGATTCGTTCACCCTCTCCGGCCCACACCCCCTCTCGTGCGCACACACACGTACGATGTCACAAGGCCAGCTGCGTACCAAAGGAAACATGCACGCACGCATATATGCTCCATTCTTTAATGTTTTACATGTACGCCACGAATAGATATTGATGGTTTTGAAGCTGACGAGGGACTAGCAGCAGTGCACCATGGTTTGGCTCGCTACTAGCTTCAGGCGTTGTCGCCTATACGTTACGTATGGGCTGGCTCACACTTGGATGTGATGCGATGGTTACCTGATCAACTTCTTGCGTCGTCACCATTCCCACAAAGAAAAGGAGAAGACAAACTTATCCCGTCGATCCTCTCTGTGTCTTCTGTCGAGAGCCTATGGACATATCAGGCATGGCAAGTTCCAAGTTGCAAGGACAGGGTGGTGCGTGCATTTTATCGATGATGGAGGGAAAGTTTTCGAGATTATACGAGATCCCGTAAAAAAATCGCATTTACAGAAACTGTGAACTGTTGGGGGGCTTTGTTTTGACCCAATTTCCTCTGAACGATGGTTACTTTCTTGATACGGCAATTATCAGAAATGGTCTGAGGGCAACTCCAATACCGGTCATCAAATTGTCTGGGCTAAACGGTTCAGACACTTTAGACATTCAATACGGGTCACCAAATAGAGATGGACTAGTCCGGATGTGTGGAACCTTACAAACCGACACCAAATTGAGGGGAGCTTTGGTGGAGTCTGAATGCCTGCTCGGCCGACTGTCAGTTGGATCACACATACCCCAACAACCCATGCGTCCTACAATTTTTTTCATCTAGTTCCGCCTGACCCACTATGGGTCATAGGCCATCCATATTTAATGAGTAC
>NC_041387.1:378594510-378596460 GCF_002162155.2 Triticum dicoccoides
CGGGGACGGCTCTGCCCATCAGATCCGGTCGCCTTGCTCGATCTGGCGGCTGGTGGGCCGCAGTTTGCCGGATCCGCCAGATCTGGCCGGCGTGGCCTTGCCTCGGCCCGGCTTGGATGATCGCGGTGTGGTGCTCCCTGGTGGCGGTGGTGTGGGTCGTTCTTCATGTTTCGACAGGATGTGTGCGGTGGATGGATGCCGGGGCGGCGGCCTCGGGCGGTGTGGACGGCGTTGCCTCTTCGGCGGGCGACGGTCGTGGGTGCTGGTGGTCCGCGACTTCGGCCGTGCGGGCGGCGAGGTCTCGGTGGACGTCTACTACAGTGGGCTGGGGTGCCCCGTCACCCGGCGTGCCTGCTGCGATGAAGTCCAACGCTTTCTCCGGCTGCGTGCGCTCCACTGGCCAGTCTTTGGCTGGGTGGATGGGATGGGGGCGGGACCGGGGGAAACCCTTGGCCGTCGGCGGAGGCCACAACAATGGCGGCGTCTTTGCTGGGCGTCGGTCCCCTTCTTGGAGGCCTTGTCGAGGTCCTTTCCCGTCCTTCACCGTGATCTTCCTTTGGGCGAAAGCTCTAGTTCCCCTTGCGGGCGACGGCGTCGTACCCTCGTCGCGCTCCTTCTTGAAGGCGTCGCCTGGGGTCCTCGGAAGCATGGTGGGTGCTTTGCGGTGCGTGTGAGGTGTTTGGCGGCGGCATTGTGTGCAGCGTTTCACCTATTCTCCGCCGGTCTTCGTCCTGTGGTAGTGCTCCTTCTGCTTGGAGATGGACTAGCGTAGATGGTGGTCGTCGTTTGGTGCCTTGATGGCGTCGATGGCGGAGGATCCTACCAAGGTTGGCACCTCAATCTGCTCTGAAGATGGACTAGTGGAAGATGGCGGCGACGACACATGTGAGTGCGTCAGACCGGATTGTGCCCCGAACCCGGTATGTGGCTCGGTCGGGGCCTCCGGCTTTAGATGTTAGGCTTAGGTGAGAGGTCTGGGTATTTGGTCCAGCTTGCACCCCCTTCATCATATGGATAGGAGTAGTGGCAGATGTTGCCAAGATGGCGGATTCAGGCATATTGTTGTACTACTTTGTAAGGTCCTCGAGAATAATCAATAAAATGGCCGTATGCATCTCCCAGATGCAGAGGCCGGGGGTCATCCTCCTTTTCTAAAAAAAATATTTAATGAGTACAGTTGGATGATTAGGCTATCCATGGACACATCCGTTCGTGTTCACGAAGATTTGGTGATCCTATGATTTTGCTTGAGATGCCGCCCAAAAGACTCTGCCCACGCAAATTTAGCCGCCAAGGTCACGAGGGCCATATATGATAAATTAGCAACGGATAATGCACTGGCCTTCCATTCCTTTTGTACAAACTTGTGCATATACATATGAGAATGTTTTCCGTGCATGCATGCAAGCCCGGTGCTGATGTGATGACTAAATAATGCTACAAGCTGGTACTGGTATATGCAGTGATAGGACGGTATGTTCTTACTTAATTTGGACCTTGGAGGCTTGGTGGCTTAGTACACTTGGTTATTAAGTTGTGAGCTGAGGCCAGTTACCTATGTGATATTTGAGAATCCTGATTCATTATCACAAGCTTTCATGTGACCATTTAAAATATGTGGAGGGGCGCTTAGAGAAACGGCAGATATGTTGGAAGGGCAAGTTTTCCTTGACCGGAGAGACTCCTTATCAACTCAGTGCTCAACAGTATGCATGGCTCCGCATATACTCTACCTTTTCATAATTCTAAAAGGGGAACTACAGAAGTTGGACTAATTCAAATACAGATTTTCCTTGCAATGTGATAGTGAAAATAATTGGCTAAATAGGATATTATTTCTATCCAAAAAGAATAGCGTTGTCTTCCAATTCAAGACCTTAAGGTTATGAACGTCACTTTCTTAGTTAATAATTTTTTATATACACGCCAACACTCTCTCGCTCTCTCTCT
>NC_041387.1:378596804-378614556 GCF_002162155.2 Triticum dicoccoides
ATTCACACTCTTGGAATGGTCTCATGAAATTTAAAGAAAAACTTCTTTTACTTTGGATATTTCATCAAGAACAACTCTAAGATTCGCTTCTAGGAAGATTTGTGGTTCAGTAATGCCACTCCCCGCGAACAATATCCGCCTTATAATTTTCTTTTTTAAAACAAAAGTGATACAACTACACAACTATGTGGCTTGTCCCCGCCTAATGTGATGTTTGGCCATGTTTTGGTTGGGCCTCGACTTGCAATAATGCCATGTTTGGGCGCTAGATTGTCCAACCATCTCAAGGTCACAAATGAATTTAGGTGGAATCTACACCAGAATGGAAGCTTCTGAATGGTCTCCACGTACCGAGCACTCGTCCACTCAGATTTTCAAGTTACAAGCAATAAACAAATTTGATAAATGAAGGTATCCTGAATTTTTTTTAAAAAAAATTCAAATTGTGCTACCTCCGCAATGGAATGATCCTAAGCATGGACAATCCCGCTAAGTGTAACTGACATGAAAGTAAGAGACGTTGTTTCTGAATAAGATGTTCAAACATCATTTTTCCTGATGTTGTTTTCTCATCCAGGTGACTTCTAACTTGTACCAGCTTCGTATGTCAACAAGTTTAGACTCCTCCGTTTTCACAAGCAAGGGATGTAAATTTTTGCTCAAGTCAAACGGCGCAAAGTTTGATTAAGTTTATAGGAAAAACTACCAGCAACTACAAGACTAAACAGAAAATAGAGATAATATAAACTATATTTTATTATGGATTTAACAATACTAATTAATTTGGTGCTGCAGTTGCTGGCAGTTTTTCCTACAAACTTGGTCAAACTTTGCACCGTTTGACTTGAGTCAAAAGTTTCATGCCTTCCTTTTAAGAACGGAGGGAGTAGTTACTTAAGGCATCTCCAACGTTGAACCACAAATTTTCTCTTGCATCCTTCCATGAAAGGGGGATCAGTTCGCGGATATGGATGCGGGAGCCGACCTTCCAACACTATATGTATACATATCAAGCGGCTTCAACATATCGGACGAAATTCATCAAACCCGATGGAATTCATCAAAGTTCTGATAGAAAACAGCCCAAATCATCCATGTATAGAATGCAAATAAGTATAGTACAACGATAGTTCAAATTCAACGAGAAATAGTTCAAATTCAACAAAATTAACCGAATGTTCAACAAGTTTTTTTATGAACGGATCATATCGTCCCACACATAGTGCCCCTTCACCTTCATCTAACAGTGTATGTACGTAAATGGACATCCCTTTATCCTGTGGTACGTCACGGGAGCGCGTACAGGCTACACAATGTGTACATAAACATTGAGTTAATGAATGATTCAATCCACAAGTTGAGCAAGAAGAAGCAAAACGTACGATCTCCTCCACCGTCATACGCAATGGCCACCTTGCCTCCAGCCAAGCAACCGCATCAAAAAACTTGGTGACAGTGCTCTGGATGGTGTACCATTGATATGATAACGACTTCACATTGCGATCATTGCGATCATAGATGATGTGCATGTCCACTACTAGGGAAAAGCCTAGCAGTAGCGCTGATTTTTGGTACCGCGCTACTGATAAGGCGCTACAGCTAATGGTTAGCAGTAGCGTTGGTCTACACATGCTACTGCTATACGTACTTAGTAGTAGCATTTTTTTTCATAACTCGCTACTGGTACGTACTAGCAGCGCGCCTCTGCGCCCGCGCTACTACTATTATTGCGTATTTTTTTTCTTTTTCATTTTATCCATATTCATACACCATTATACAAGTTTTCATATAGTAGCAATTTAGAGATTGTTTTTACATCATTAGAGTTATTACATCGCTGGGTGAAAGAACCGTGGACTAGTTTCAAGTGGATGAATCCTTCCACTTGAAACTAATCCGCGCTTCTTTCATCCAATGATATAATAAATCATCATCATCATCATCATATCATTAACAACTTATCATCATAATACATCATTGTCATATAACACCTCCTCATGATCATCATTTTCATCAATGAGACATCATATAGCAAGTTGGTCACTAGTCATAATCACAACTCCTCCACATCATCATCAACTCTAACACATTGTAGCACATAATAACACACTGTACCTAGGACCTACTCCTCTTAGGTAAAATAGCATAAAACAGGATAGGCTCTGACTCTCCATTATGGAGAATGAAGATTATCCTGTCTCCGATTCTTGCGCTTCGCATAATGTTGCTTCCAAGTAGCTTCCTACGATTGACCATACATTTTTTTCCAATCTTTGATTATCATGTCTTCATCGGTTTTAGAAATCCGGTATGAACAACAGTGATGCGTAGGATGACCTGGTCGTAAGTTCATAACATCAAGGCGACCTTTCAGAAACATCAGATGAGGCACACAGTCCTTCGGGATTTTCTGTTGAAAAATATAGTAATAACTTTGTAGTTAGCAATGTAGTTGAGTTTTAGAAGAATTTATGCAAAAGATGCACGGATGTCGTAATAGTAAAAAATCTTTCCATGACATCTCCATGGATGTTACCGTAGTTCAACACGTGCACTAGTGGCACGTATTGATCATAATGTGGAGGAGTTTGATAATAGATATTGTAATTCTCAAGATCATTAATAAATGAGATCAGATGATTTATCTCCTGATAAATTAATTCTGAGTCAACGGTGTAGTAGATTCTGTCTACCATCTTCCGCACATTCTTTGAAGAATGAAAATAAGCTATCAATGGAAAAGGTGTCAACTATTTTAAAATAAATAATATAAATTACTTAATACTATGTTTGAGAAACTCACATAGTGGTAGAATTGGAAGCGTATCAACAAGGACCCAAATGTCCATATTGTCTTCGGCGATGTTAGGATCACCAAGATCCATGGTCACAAGCATACTCTCATGAAAAGCACACGTCTTGCAAAGTGCTTCCCAATTCGGGCAACCAAAATGGGTTATGCTCTCAGAATTGTATAGATTTACATGAAAATCCATACCATGATGGGTCCTTAGGTGAATTATCTTTGTTTCCATACTTTCATGATCTTCAAAATCCATCCTCTACAAGACATAGCGTCTTGCATGGCATGGGATAAGCTAGTCGAATTGTAAAAGATAAAAATTACACGTTGAAGAAGCGGAAGTCGTGCTTAATTATGAAAAAAACACTTGTCGTCGTTGCGTACTGTTTCAACATCGAAGGTCTCCTGGAGCTTAATGCTGAAGCGCCGACCTTCTACCAGGTGAGGCCTGTCGCATAGATGCCAGTCGTTGCCGCACTAGTCGCACTCCGCCGGGAGACTTTTGTCGTTCGACCACGACATCGACGACATTTCCTATGTTCATAATTCAAAGATTAAACTTGTATAGTCAAATATATGTACTACAAAAACTAAATTAGATCATTATTATTCATCACGGGTTGACTATCGGTCTGTCGAGTCTTTTCTTGAAAACTCTCAGCTCACGCGATGCATACATTCGACCATTGGTGATGGTCGCTCCTCCTTTTGTTCCCAACTGCATTACACCAAAATGTCTAGCACATAGGAATGAAGGAGAAGCGACCCCCACGACAACAGTCGGGATTTTTTGTCCTCTCTCATATATGGTGGTGGACACACTCCCTCATTGATTTTTTGACCGTCGGTGATGGTCATTATTCATCCTTCTCCTAGTGCATAACAAAGGTCTAGCACAAGGAGAAGAAGGAAAAACGACCCCCACGACAATAGTAGGGATTCTTCTTCTCTCATGTATGGACCCTCGACAGACTTAAAGTCAACCCGAATTGTCGTTTAATTATCTTTCTAGAAAATCCAGGCCACTCGATATTTCCTACATATTCTAGCACAAGTCATGCCAAAATTCACGAAAAAATCCGGCATGACCTTTGTTAAAAAAGGACATATCGAGCGGCTGAAATTTGTCGGGGCAGAAATTAATCAACACTCCGGCAAAACATAGGCCACTCGGAGGTGTTACCTGCAAACATGGCCGGCCACTTGGGCAAGCACATATCCTATTTGAGCAACACAAGATATACATGTTTATATCTACATAATATGAGCATTCAAACTTGATGGTCATTGCATTTCAATGGTTGAAAATATGAACAAAAACATTTCAAAATATCTTATAGGGCTCATATTGACATGGAGATTTGGCTAGTCTCACCTCGAGGTTGGAGGGGGTCGGTGACGGGGACGACGGTGTGGATGATGGAGGGGCTCCTTGATTTCTACAAAAACAAAAACCCTATAAGCTATCAACTAATCAAATGCATATGCCTTGCATGGTGCTCTCCAATTTGAGCATTTAAAATAGGAGTAGTTCTCCAATTTGAGCATTCAATAAGCAAAACTAAATCATGAAATAAATTAGTATTCAAATTAGCATGCATTCAATAAGCAAAACTAAATCATCTCTTGCGTCCATACATCATTGAATATTATCATTAATACATCTAGAATAGTATCATACATATAACATCACTAATACAGCTAAAACCCTAGCGAACGACGGGTATCGGCGCGGGCGGTGGACACCCAAAGAGAAGGAACCATCACAGGATCATAGCTCCAGTGAGAACCTTGAAGAACATGCCAGGTATTGTCGAACCTGCCCTGCAACACAACCATGTAGCGACGGACGTGCTCGTCCTCCTCGCTGACACGGTGACATACCACCTCCGCGGGGTCCTCAAGCCTCCGCACTGTCACTGGCCCATGCGACCGCCACCAAAGAAGGTTCGGGTCACGATGGGTTGGATCCTCTCCAAGCTGCACCCTCCGGAAGGTAGCACCTCCCAGTACCAGCCCGGCGGAGCCCAGTCCCGGACATGGCCTCTTTGATCAAGCAGGCCTCCTCCGCCGAGTCGACGACGATGATGCGGGATAGGCATTGTCGACGTCGATGCGGGAATAATTGCTTTAACTAAAAAATAACAACAAATGTGACATGTTCAAAATATGTGTGACGCCCCCGATTTAATCATACACTAATCATACACGCAAACGTGTATGATCAAGATCAGGGACTCACGGGAAGATATCACAACACAACTCTAAAAATAAAATAAGTCATACAAGCATCATAATACAAGCCATGGGCCTCGAGGGCTCGAATACAAGTGCTCGATCATAGACAAGTTAGCGGAAGCAACAATATCTGAGTACAGACATAAGTTAAACAAGTTTGCCATAAGATGACTAGCACAAACTGGGATACAGATCGAAAGAGGTACAGGCCTCCTGCCTGGGATCCTCCTAAACTACTCCTGGTCATCGTCAGCAGCCTGCACGTAGTAGTAGGCACCTCCAGTGTAGTAGGAGTCGTCGTCGACGGTGGCGTCTGGCTCCTAGGCTCCGGCATCTGGTTGCGACAACCAGGTAGAAGGGAAAGGGGAAAGAGGGAGAAAAGCAACCGTGAGTACTCATCCAAAGTACTCGCAAGCAAGGAGCTACACTACATATGCATGGGTATATGTGTAAAGGGCCATATCGGTGGACTGAACTGCATAATGCCAGAATAAGAGGGGGATAGCTAATCCTGTCGAAGACTACACTTCTGGCAGCCTCCGTCTTGCAGCATGTAGAAGAGAGTAGAATGAAGTCCTCCAAGTAGCATCGCATAGCATAATCCTACCCGGCGATCCTCCCCTCGTCGCCCTGTTAGAGAGCGATCACCGGGTTGTATCTGGCACTTGGAAGGGTGTGTTTTATTAAGTATCCGGTTCTAGTTGTCATAAGGTCAAGGTACAACTCCAAGTCGTCCTGTTACCGAAGATCACGGCTATTCGAATAGATTCACTTCCCTGCAGGGATGCACCACATAACCCAACACGCTCGATCCCATTTGGCCGGACACACTTTCCTGGGTCATGCCCGGCCTCGGAAGATCAACACGCCGCAGCCCCACCTAGACACAACAGAGAGGTCAGCACGCCGTCTAAATCCTATGCGCGCAGGGGTCTGGGCCCATCGCCCATTGCACTCCTGCATGTTGCGTACGCGGCCGGAAGCAGACCTAGCAACCTCCATTACAAAGGAAGTCACGTTACGCGGTCCAATCTGGCACGCGCCGCTCAGTCGCTGACGTCACGAAGGCTTCGGCTGATACCACGACATCGAGTGCCCATAACTGTTCCCGCGTAGTTGGTTAGTGCGTATAGGCCAGTAGCCAGACTCAGATCAAATACCAAGATCTCGTTAAGCGTGTTATTATGAAGCAATCGCGAACGCCGACCAGGGCCAGGCCCACATGTCTCCCAGGTGGTCTCAACCTGCCCTGTCGCTCCGCCACAAAGATCCACACAGAGGGCCGTCGGGACAAAGGTCCTTTCAGCCCCCAATCCGTGAATCACTCGCGGGTACTCCTCGAGCCGACCCGACTTTAGTCACCATCTGTAATATGTATACATGTATAGTATATACCCGTGATCACCTCCCGAGTGATCACGGCCCAATAGTATAGCAAGGAAGACTGACAAGAATGTAGGGCCAATGATGATAAACTAGCATCCTATACTAAGCATTTAGGTTTTCGAGTAAGGTATCAATGACTGTAGCAACAATGACAGGCTATGCATCAGAATAGGATTAACGGAAAGCAGTAACATGCTACACTACTCTAATGCAAGCAGTATAGAGGAGAATAGGAGATATCTCGTGATCAAGGGGGGGGCTTGCCTGGTTGCTCTGGCAAGAGAGAGGGGTCGTCAACTCCGTAGTCGTACTGGGTAGCAGCGGCGTCGGTCTCAGTGTCTAGCGGAAGAAGAGGGGGAAGAAACAATGAATACAATGCAAACATATGCATAACGATGCATGACAAAGCAAAGCGTGATGCTAGGCATGCCCTGATGCTGGTGAAGGGGGGGGGAACATCCAGGAAAGTATCCCCGGTGTTTCGTGTTTTCGGGCAGAGGAGCCGGAGGGGGAAAGTTGCGAGTTTGATAGGTTAGGGATGCGTGGCGGTCAAACGGGTTGCGTTTCCGGGTTCGTCTCGTCGTTCTGAGTAACTTTCATGTTGAAAATAATTTAATCCGAGTTACGGATTAAAAGTTATGATTTTCTAAAGATTTCATTAATTTCCAGAATTTAATTAATTATTTAATTTAATTCGAAAATGGATTAATGACATCAGCATGATGTCATGCTAACGTCAGCAGTCAACAGGGGTTGACTGGTCAACCTGACCAATGGGTCCCACTGGTCAGTGACACATTTTAAATAAGCATTTTAATTAACCTAAACAGGATTAATTAGGGGGGGTGGGCCCCACTGTCATTGACTACTTAAATAACTAATTAACTGATTAATTAGTTTAGTTAGTTGATTAGTTTAATTAATCAAAATTAATTAAGTTAATTAATTCTTTACTAGTTAATTACTTAATTTTTAATATATAATTTTATTATTATTATTATTTATTTTAATTTCTTTTTAAAAAAACATTCTGGGGCTAGTGGGCCCCGTTTGGAAGTGACCTAGAGGGCCAAACGGGGACGGGTTAGCGGGCGCGCAGGCGCTGGGCGGAACCGGGCATCGGGCGCCAGCCTGCCCGACAGGGCACCGCGGCCAGGAGGCGAAGGTCGCCGGCGCGTGGCTCGGCGTCGCCGGCCATGGCCGGAACGGGGCGACACAGCGTGGCCAGACGAGGCCGGCCGGAGCGCAGGGGGGCGGTGGATTGGGCGCGGGGCACCGCGGTCGCGTGGACTCGCGGGCGCGGCCAGGGGCGCGGTGGTATGAGGCCAGAAGCCGGGGCGCGCGGGACGGACAGCCTTGGGTCGCGGTGAGCGCGACCGGCGTAGGGGAGGCGGGTGCGTGCTCGCGCACGATAGCACACCGTGCGGGGCGAGTGCGGCCCTGAGCGCGGGCGCGTTCGATGACGAGCGAGCAGAGGGAAGGGGAGGAGCGAGGCGGAGGCTCACTGGGGCCGTAGGGGGAATGGCAGCGGGCTCGACGGAGGTCGGGGAGGTCCGACGAGGGAGAGGACGAGGCGGCGGCAGTCCGGCGACGACGGGCGATGGCGAGTCGGAGTCGGGGCGGCGAGCACGACGCGGACAAGGTGGCGCAGGTCGGGCGGCGCCGGCGAGGCGACAGGTGGACGACGACCCGAGGCAGGGGCGCGGCGTCGAGGCGGCGGGGTGACGCCGGGGATGGGCACCGGAATCGAGGCGCGGGGTGACGGGGTTAGGCCCGATCCAGTTCTGGATCGGAGGGGGGGATGGGAGCGAGAGGGGGAGTAGGGGTGCTTCGTGGAGGAGTGGGGGTTCGATCTAGGGTTTGGTGGGGACTGGGGGATAAGGTGAGTGGGTGGGCGATTGGGCCTGGCCGGTTGGGCCATTGCCCAGTTGGGCTGGCAACTGGGCCACGGTTGGCCTAGTGATTTGTGTTGTTGTTTTTTTTAGTTTCTCTCTTGCTTTATTTTATATTTCTGCTTTACTGTTTTATTTTAGTTTTCTTTTGAATTTGGTTTTATAAACTACACCACTGGTTCCTAATTTAGTTTTAATAACTATGCCATTGCCCTATAAGTATTTGGCAATAAGACAAACAGTTTAATATTTTATCAAATTGAAAATGGTAGGTACTTAAATGTTTTGCTGCTGTTTTAAATAATTTAGTGCACTTAATCCTTTTATAAAATTGTGGTTTCTCCACAATAATTACCTATGCATTACTTGGCAACACCCCAACATTTTAGTTTTAATATTTGAAAATATTTTATTGTTTGCTTGATTTTGAATTTGAATTCGAACCGGTTTCGAACTAACGCAAGATTAGCAATAATAATCGAGGTGACGTGGCATCATTAACATGGGATTACTGTAGCCTAATTACCCGGGCGTCACAATATGACATGTCTGTTAGGGAATGTAGCAAAAATTCAAAATTTTCTACGCATCACCAAGATCAATCTATGGAGATACTAGCAACGAGAGAGAGGGGAGTGCATCCTCATACCCTTGAAGATCGCGATGCGGATGCGTTACAAGAACGCGGTCGGTGGAGTCGTTCACGAAGCGATTTAGATCGCTGCCAAATCCGATCTAAGCACCGAAGAATGGTGCCTCCGCGTTCAACACACGTGCAACCCGGTGACGTCTCCCGTGCCTTGATCCAGCAAGGAGAGAGGGAGAGGTTGGGGAAGACTCCGTCCAGTAGCAGCACAATGGCGTGGTGGTGATGGAGGAGCGTGGCACTCCAGCAGGGCTTCGCCAAGCAGTGCGAGAGACGAGGAGGGAGAGGGGTAGGGCTGTGCCAGGGAGAGGGAAACTCATGTCCATGGCAGCCCCAAAACCCCCACTATATATAGGGGAAGGGGAGAGGAGGCCGGCCCCCTCTAGATCCCATCTAGAGTGGAGGGACGACGGCCAGGAGGGGGAAACTTGCCCCCCAAGCAAGGTGGAGGCGCCCCCTCCCCAAGGGTTTCACAACCCTAGGCGCCTTGGGCCCTTGGGGAGGGGCGCACCAGCCCACTAGGGCATGGTTCCCTCCCATATTCAGCCCATTTAGTCCCCTGGGACAGGTGGCCCCACCCGGTGGACACCCGGACACCTTTTGGTGGTCCCGGTACAATACCGATAACCCCCAAAACTATTCCGGTGACTGAAACTGGACTTCCCATATATAAATCTTTACCTCCGGACCATTCCGGAACTCATCGTGACGTCCGGGATCTCATCCGGGACTCCGAACAACATTCGGTAACCACATACAAACTTCCTTTATAACCCTAGCGTCATCGAACCTTAAGTGTGTAGACCCTACGGGTTCAGGAACCATGCAGACATGACCGAGACGTTCTCTGGTCAATAACCAACAGCGGGATCTGGATACCCATGTTGGCTCCCACATGTTCCATGATGATCTCATCGGATGAACCACGATGTCAAGGATTCAAGCAATCCCGTACGCAATTCCCTTTGTCAATCGGTATGTTACTTGCCTGAGATTCGATCGTCGGTATCCCAATACCTCGTTCAATCTCGTTACCGGCAAGTCACTTTACTCGTTCCATAATGCATGATCCCATGACTAACTACTTAGTCACATTGAGCTCATTATGATGATGCATTACCGAGTGGGCCCAGAGATACCTCTCCGTCATACGGAGTGACAAATCCCAGTCTCGATTCGTGCCAACCCAACAGACACTTTCAGAGATACCTGTAGTGCACCTTTATAGCCACCCAGTTACGTTGTGACGTACGGTATCCGGGAGTTGCACAATCTCATGGTCTAAGGAAATGATACTTGACATTAGAAAAGCTTTAGCAAACGAACTACACGATCTAGTGCTATGCTTAGGATTGGGTCTTGTCCATCACATCATTCTCCTAATGATGTGATCCCGTTATCAATGACATCCAATGTCCATGGTCAGGAAACCATAACCATCTATTGATCAACGAGCTAGTCAACTAGAGGCTCACTAGGGACATGTTGTGGTCTATGTATTCACACATGTATTATGGTTTCCGGTTAATACAATTATAGCATGAACAATAGACAATTATCATGAACAAGGAAATATAATAATAACCATTTTATTATTGCCTCTAGGGCATATTTCCAACAGTCTCCCACTTGCACTAGAGTCAATAATCTAGTTCACATCACTATGTGATTGTAATGAATCCAACATCCATTGGGTTTGATCATATCTCGCTTGTGAGAGAGGTTATTAGTCAACGGGTCTGAATCTTTCAGATCCGTGTGTGCTTTACAAATCTCTATGTCATCTCCTAGATGCAGCTACCACGCGCTATTTGGAACTATTCCAAATAACTGCTCTACTATACGAATTCGGTCTACTACTCAGAGTCATCCAGATTAGTGTCAAAGTTTGCATCGGTGTAACCCTTTACGACGAACTCTTTTACCACCTCCATTATCGAGAAAATTCCTTAGTCCACTAGTTACTAAGGATAACCTTGACCGTTGTGCTGTGATCCATTCCTAGATCACGCTTGTACCCCTTGACTGACTCATCGCAAGGCACACTTCAGGTGCGGTACACAGCATAGCATATTGTGGAGCCTACGTCCAAAGCATAGGGGACGACCTTCGTCCTTTCTCTCTCTTCTGTCGTGGTCAGGTCTTGAGTCTCACTCAATACACACACCTTACAGCCAAGAACTCCTTCTTTGCCGATCTATTTTGAACTCCTTCAAAATCTTCTCACGGTATGTGTTCATTTGAAAGTACTATTAAGCATTTTGATCTATCCTTATAGATCTTGATGCTCATCGTTCAAGTAGCCTAATCCAGGTTTTCCATTGAAAAACACTTTTCAAATAACCCTTTATGCTTTCCAGAAATTGTACATCATTTTCGATCAACAATATGTCAACAACATATACTCATCAAAAATGCTATAGTGTTCCCACTCACTTCTTTGGAAATACAAGTTTCTCATAAACTTTGTATAAACCCAAAATCTTTGATCATCTCATCAAAGTGTATATTCCAACTCCGATATGCTTACTCCAGTCCTTAGAAGGATTGCTGGAGCTTTGCATACTTGTTAGCATCTTTTAGGATTGACAAAACCTTCTGGTTGTATCACATACAACCTTTCCTCAAGAAAATCATTGAGGAAACAATGTTTTGACATCCTATCTGCAAGATTTCATAAATGATGCAAGAACTGCTAATATAATTTCAACAGACTCTTAGCATCGCTACGAGTGAGAAAGTCTCATCGTAGTCAACTCCTTGAACTTGTCAGAAAACATCTTAGCGACAAGTCGAGCTTTCTTAATGGTGACACTTACCATCATTGTCCGTCTTCCCTTCTAAAATTCATCTGTACCCAACAGCCTTACGACCATCAAGTAGTTCTTCCAAAGTCTACACTTTGTTTTATACATGGATCTTCTCTCGGATTTTATGGCCTCCAGCCATTTGTTGGAATCCGGGCCCACCATCGCTTCTCCATAGCTCGTAGGTTCATTGTTGTCTAGCAACATGACCTCCAAGACAGGATTACCGTGCCACTCTGAAGCAGTACGCGTCCTTGTCGTCCTACGAGGTTTGGTAGTGACTTGATCCGAAGTTTCATGATCACTATCATCAACTTCCACTTCAATTGGTGTAGGTGCCACAGGAACAACTTCCTGTGCCCTGCTACACACTGGTTGAAGTGATGGTTCAATAACCTCATCGAGTCTCCACCATCCTCCCACTCAATTCTTTCGAGAGAAACTTTTCCTCTAGAAAGGACCCGTTTATATAAACAATTACTTTTGCCTCTGGATCTGAATTAGGAGGTATACCCAACTGTTTTGGGTGTCCTATGAAGATGTATTTATCCGCTTTGGGTTCGAGCTTATCAGGATGAAACTTTTTCACATAAGTGTCGCAGCCCCAAACTTTCAAGAAACGACAGCCTAGGTTTCTCTAAACCATAGTTCATACACTGTCATCTCCACAGAATTATGTGGTGCCCTATTTGAAGTAAATGCGGTTATCTCTAATGCCTAACCCATAAACGATAGTGGTAATTCGATAAGAGACATCGTGGTATGCCCCATATCCAATAGGGTGCATCTATGATGTTCGGACACACCATCACACTATGGTGTTCCAGGCGGTATTAGTTGTGAAACAATTTCCACAGTGTCTTAATTGTATACCAAACTCATAACTCATATATTCATCTCTATGATCATATCATAGACATTTTATCCTCTTGTCACGATGATCTTCAACTTCACTCTGAAATTACTTGAACCTTTCAATAATTCAGACTTGTGTTTCATCAAGTAAATATACTCAGCATCTACTCAAATCATCTATGAAGTAAGAACATAACGACATCCACTGCGTGCCTCAGCACTCATTGGACTGCACACATCAAAATGTATTACTTCCAACAAGTTGCTTTCTTGTTCCATTTCACTGAAAACGAGGCCTTTCAGTCATCTTGCCCATGTGGTATGATTTGCATGACTCAAGTGATTCAAAATCAAGTGAGTCCAAACGATCCATCTGCATGGAGTTTCTTCATGCGTATATACCAATAGACATGGTTCCGCATGTCTCAATCTTTTCAAAAATGAGTGAGTCCAAAGATCCATCAACATGGAGCTTCTTCATGCGTTTTATACCAATATGACTCAAATGGCAGTGCCACAAGTATGTGGTATTATCATTACTATCTTATATCTTTTGGCATGAACATGTGTATCACTACGATCGAGATTCAATAAACCATTCATTTTAGGTGCAAGACCATTGAAGGTATTATTCAAATAAACAGAGTAACCATTATTCTCCTTAAATGAATAGCCGTATTGCGATAAACATAATCCAATCATGTCTATGCTCAACGCAAACACCAAATAACAATTACTTAGGTTTAACACCAATCTCGATGGTAGAGGGAGCATGCGATGCTTGATCACATCAACCTTGGAAACACTTCCAACACACATCGTCATCTCACCTTTAGCTAGTCTCCGTTTATTCCGTAGCTCTTTTATTTCGAGTTACTAACACTTAGCAACCGAACCGGTATCTTAATACCCTGGTGCTACTAGGAGTACTAGTAAAGTACACATTTAATATAATGTATATCCAATATACTTCTGTCAACCTTGCCAGCCTTCTCATCTACCAAGTATCTAGGGTAGTTCTGCTTCAGTGACCGTTTCCTCATTACAGAAGCACTTAGTCTCGGGTTTGGGTTCAACCTTGGGTTTCTTCACTAGAGCAGCAACTGATTTGCCGTTTCATGAAGTATCCCTTCTTGCCCTTGCCCTTCTTGAAACTAGTGGTTTTACTAACCATCAACAATTAATGCTCCTACTTGATTTCTACTTTTGCGCTGTCAAACATCGCGAATTGCTCAAGGATCATCATGTCTATCTCTGATATGTTATAGTTCATCACGAAGCTCTAATAGCTTGGTGGCAGTGACTATGGAGAACCATCACTATCTCATCTTGAAGATTAACTCCCACTCGATTCAAGTGATTGTAGTACTCAGACAATCTGAGCGCATGCTCAATGATTGAGCTTTTCTCCCTTAGTTTGCAGGTTAAGAAACTTGTCAGAGGTCTCATACCTCTTGACGTGGGCACTAGCCTGAAATCCCAATTTCAGCCCTTGGAACATCTCATATGTTCTGCGAAGTTTCAAAATCGTCTTCGGCGCCTCAATTCTAAACCGTTTAACATTACTGAACTATCACGTAGTCATCAAAACGTGTATGTCAGATGTTCGCAACATCCACAGACGACGTTCGAGGTTCAGCACACCGAGCGGTGCATTAAGGACATAAGCCTTCTACGCAACAATGAGGACAATCCTCAGTTTACGGACCCAGTCCACATAATTGCTACTATCAACTTTCAACTAAATTTTCTCTAGAAACATATCTAAAACAGTAGAACTAAAGTGCGAGCTATGACATAATTTGCAAAAACCTTTTGACTATGTTCAGGATAATTAAATTCATCTTATGAACTCCCACTCAGATAGACATCCCTCTAGTCATCTAAGTGATACATCATCCGAGTCAACTAGGCCGTGTCCGGTCATCACGTGAGACGGACTAGTCATCATCGGTGAACATCTTCATGTTGATCGTATCCACTATACGACTCATGTTCGACCTTTCGGTCTCTTGTGTCCCGAGTCCATGTCTGTACATGCTAGGCTTGTCAAGTCAACCTAAGTGTTTCGCATGTGTAAATCTGGCTTACACCCGTTGTATGTGAATGTTAGAATCTATCACACCCGATCATCACGTGGTGCTTCAAAACAACGAACTTTGGCAATGGTGCACAGTTAGGGGGGATACTTTCTTGAAATTATTATGAGGGATCATCTTATTTACTACCGTCGTTCTAAGCAAATAAGATGCATAAACATGATAAACATCACATGCAATCAAATAGTGACATGATATGGCCAATATCATTTTGCTCCTTTTGATCTCCATCTTCGGGGCTCCATGATCATCATCGTCACCAGCATGACACCATGATCTCCATCATCATGATCTCCATCATCGTGTCTCCATGAAGTTGTCTCGCCAACTATTACTTCTACTACTATGGCTAACGTTTTAGCAATGAAGCAAAGTAATTACATGGCGTTATTCAGTGATACGTAGGTCATAAAATAAATAAAGACAACTCCTATGGCTCCTACCGGTTTTCATACTCATCGACATGCAAGTCGTGATTCCTATTACAAGAATATGATCAATCTCATACATCACATATATTTCATTCATCACATCCTTCTTGGCCATATCACATTACACGGCATATGCTGCAAAAACAAGTTAGACGTCCTCTAATTGTTGTTGCAAGTTTTTACGTGGCTGCTATAGGTTTCTAGCAAGAACGTTTCTTACCTACGCCAAAACCACAACGTGATATGCCAATTGCTATTTACCCTTCATAAGGACCCTTTTCATCGAATCCGATCCGACTAAAGTGGGAGAGACTGGCACCCGCTAGCCACCTTATGCAACAAGTGCATGTCAGTCGGTGGAACCTGTCTCACGTAAGTGTACGTGTAAGGTCGGTCCGGGCCGCTTCATCCCACACCGTCGAAACAAGATAGGACTAGTAACGGTAAGCATATTGAACAAAACCAACGCCCACAACTACTTGTGTTCTACTCGTGCATAGAATCTACGCAATAGACCTAGCTCATGATGCAACTGTTAGGGAACGTAGCAAAAATTCAAATTTTTCTACGCATCACCAAGATCAATCTATGGAGATACTAGCAACGAGAGAGAGGGGAGTGCATCTTCATACCCTTGAAGATCGCAATGCGGAAACGTTACAAGAACGCGGTCGGTGGAGTCGTTCACGAAGCGATTCAGATCGCGGCCGAATCCGATCTAAGCACCGAAGAATGGTGCCTCCGCGTTCAACACACGTACAGCCCGGTGACGTCTCCTGTGCCTTGATCCAGCAAGGATCAAGGGAGAGGTTAGGGAAGACTCCGTCCAGCAGCAGCACAATGGTGTGGTGGTGATGGAGGAGCGTGGCACTCCAGCAGGGCTTCGCCAAGCACTGCGAGAGACGAGGAGGGAGAGGGGTAGGGCTGCACCAGGGAGAGGGAAACTCGTGTCCATGGCAGCCCCAAAACCCTCACTATATATAGGGGAAGGGGAGAGGGGGCCGACCCCCCTCCAGATCCCATCTAGAGGGGAGGGGCGGCGGCCAGGAGGGGGAAACTTGCCCCCCAAGCAAGGTGGAGGCGCCCCCTTCCCTAGGGTTTCACAACCCTAGGCGCCTTGGGCCCTTAGGGAGGGGCGCACTAGCCCACTAGGGGATGGTTCCCTCCCATATTCAGCCCATTTAGTCCCCTGGGGCAGGTGGCCCCACCCGGTGGACCCCCGGACACCTTTCGGTGGTCCCGGTACAATACCGATAACCCCCAAAACTATTCCGGTGACCGAAACTGGACTTCCCATATATAAATCTTTACCTCCGGACCATTCCGGAACTCATCGTGACGTCCGGGATCTCATCCGGGACTCCGAACAACATTCGGTAACCACATACAAACTTCCTTTATAACCCTAGCGTCATCGAACCTTAAGTGTGTAGACCCTACGGGTTCAAGAACCATGCAGATATGACCGAGACGTTCTTTGGTCAATAACCAACAGCGGGATCTGGATACCCATGTTGGCTCCCACATGTTCCACGATGATCTCATCGGATGAACCACGATGTCAAGGATTCAAGCAATCCCGTATGCAATTCCCTTTGTCAATCGGTATGTTACTTGCCTGAGATTCGATCGTCGGTATCCCAATACCTCGTTCAATCTCGTTACCGGCAAGTCACTTTACTCGTTCCATAATGCATGATCCCATGACTAACTACTTAGTCACATTGAGCTCATTCTGATGATGCATTACCGAGTGGGCCCAGAGATACCTCTCTGTCATACGGAGTGACAGATCCCAGTCTCGATTCGTGCCAACCCAACAGACACTTTCAGAGATACCTGTAGTGCACCTTTATAGCCACCCAGTTACGTTGTGACGTTTGGTACACCCAAAGCATTCCTACGGTATCCAGGAGTTGCACAATCTCATGGTCTAAGGAAATGATACTTGACATTAGAAAAGCTTTAGCAAACGAACTACACGATCTAGTGCTATGCTTAGGATTGGGTCTTGTCCATCACATCATTCTCCTAATGATGTGATCCCGTTATCAATGACATCCAATGTCCATGGTCAGGAAACCATAACCATCTATTGATCAACGAGCTAGTCAACTAGAGGCTCACTAGGGACATGTTGTGGTCTATGTATTCACACATGTATTACGGTTTCCGGTTAATACAATTATAGCATGAACAATAGACAATTATCATGAACAAGGAAATATAATAATAACCATATTATTATTGCCTCTAGGGCATATTTCCAACAATATCCACTTCAAAATGAATCAATCTAGAATTCTGTTAAGTACACCTAAAAATAAACTAGTTCTATTAATTTTCTTACTAAAAATGAACTAGTTCTATAGTAAAATTTTAATTAGATCATCAAATTCCATATACCTAAATTTTCTTACTAAAATAAACTTATATTAATTCAACTAGTTCAACTAAGCACTTACTATAAATATAAATAAACTAGTTCTTACTAAAAATAAACTAGTTCTATTAATTTTCTTACTAACTCTATTAAACACTTGCTAAAAACGGTAAAAAAAAATTACATTATACAAGAACAGTAAAAAAGACTTT
>NC_041387.1:378614856-378615834 GCF_002162155.2 Triticum dicoccoides
CGGAGAAGGAGGGAGGAGGGGTCGGCCAGAGGAGGAGGGAGGAGGGGGCGGCCGGAGGAGGAGGAGGGAGGAGGAGGAATGGAGGGACTACCTCAGTGGAGCGTCCGCGGCGGTAGGAGACGACGGTGGTCGGGGAACGGCAACGGCGGCGGACGACGGGGGGTGCGGGGGAGAGTGAGTGAGAGGAAGAGTGAGAGGGTCGGCCGCGCGGGGATGATAAGGTAGGGTTAGTAGCAGCGCAGGTTGAAGAAAAGCGCTACTACTACGAAGCATAGCAGTAGCGCTGGATAAGGATACGCGTTGCTGCTAAGTGGGGCTAGCCATGTGCGCCCACTTCAAACTTAGCAGCAGCGCGTTTTTCTAAAACAGGCTACTGCTAACAGGATAGCAATAGCGCCTTTTACTGCCACTCACTACTAGTAAGTAGCAGTAGCGCTTCATTTTATCCAGCGCTACTGCTAAGATTCTGTGTATAACATTTTCCCTAGTAGTGGTCGTAGGGTGCAATGTGCTTTCGCGCGTGAAACGAATCATGCATGTGAGAAGAGCCCCCTTCCGCTCCTGCCTACAGAATCCGTGGATATGGCCAACCACGCATCGTACAACAACTCATCCTTCATGGTAGAGTACCCCTCCATCCTTCATACTCTAAAAAATGACACAACGTTCGAAAAAAGCTCAATGGCATTTGACCGAACACATGTCGGGTGTGGTGTCCACCATGGACATTGTCGACAAAAGTTGACGGAGTGTACCTAGCTGCGGACGGGTCTTGGGTGGACTGTGTTGTCGTAAAAAGCGAGCGGGTCCGTCGATTGTGGTTGCGGATGTCCGGCGGTGCATATGCAAAGGCCGAAGAGGTGCAACGGCGGTGAAGGAGGAGGAGGAGGAGGGAGCAGATGCAAAACAAGGGGGAGAATGGATGGATTGGATGAGAATGAGACTGAGAGGGGGATTTTAGTGGGCCGGGGATGTTCG
>NC_041387.1:378616018-378630280 GCF_002162155.2 Triticum dicoccoides
TTTGCTTCCAATTTGCGAGGAAAAATGCGTTTGAACTGGTTGACAGATCGATACAGGCCCTCGTTGGATGATAAAACACGTCCGAACTGTACAGTTCGAATGTGTGCGAGCGGTTGGAGGGTCGGTGTTGAAGATGCTCTTACGAAGCATTTGTCACAAGCTAGTAAAGAATCCTCATATGAGTGAGAGCAGCAACTTAGTTTTGGTCATTTTGGCTATGTAAGAACGATATAATTTTTAATAATAAAACGCATCTCCGCTGCAGGATCTATCAGTGTACATAGTGGCTTTATTCGTGATATATTCTTTAGCAACAGGAATCCTGACCGATGCTTATGGTTGTGTCTACGCTTGGAGCAGACGGTCAACTATATTAGTCATGTGTGGCTATGTATTTTGCCTCCATTAGTGCGTGTGTGTTGTTGGTTGTGTACGTCCTATGCCTATGCAGAAGTAGAGGGTGAACCCGTTATGCTTGTATCAGAAAAGGGTAATCTTCATGTCAGCAACCTCGTGCCAACCAAAAGAAAAACAATTCTATATGTTTTTTCACGCTTTTCTGTTAAAAGTTCAGGAATGAAATAAGTGACATTCAACTTTTTAGCGGCGGCACTGTGTGTGTTGTGCACTTCTTGGAGGCGCCGGCCGGAGCGTTCAGGTGCTCGGTTAGAGAAACTGCAGGCGGAGGGGATAAGACCAGTGGCAGCAGGTGTGTTTGCGAAGGAGGAGCGGCGTGGCATTGTCTGGCATCATGGTGGGTCTTGGCGGCTTGGAGCAGCGAGGTCTCGGCGATGGGCGCGTGATGATGCACGAGCGCATGATGGTGGCGTTGTCTAGCATCATGGTGACGTCGACGACAGCTAGCCCTGGCAAGGTCGATGCGTCGGTACAGCTTTGAATATGGATCGGTGGGAGACGGCGGCGGCCTCCGAGAGTGCGCCGGGCCGGTGTGTGTCCCAGATCCGACAATGTGGCTTGGTTGGGGCCTTCGGTTTTGTATGTTAGGCTATGGTGCGAGGTCTGTTTGGTATTTGGCTCGGACTATCAACACCCCTTTATCAAGTGGATAAGAGTAGCGATAGATGTTGTCAAGATGGTGATTTCAGATGTACTGATGTATTACTTTGTAAGGTTTTTATGAATAACTAATAAAGTGGCTGAATGCATGGCCCAGATAGGCCGGGGTCCTCCACCTTTTAAAAGGAAACTTTTTAGCATTTTAATGGAACCGAACATGAAAACATGAGATCACGGCTATCGATCAGATGGCTACATATTTCGATATTACTCCCTCTGCCCTATAATATCTTGCAAAATGATTTTATATTCTGAGACTGATGAAGTATTAAGTAAGAGAATCAAGAAGATAGCAACAATAATTCATATACTTCCTTCATTCCACATTACTTGTGTTATACTCCTTCCGCCCAGAATTACTTGTCATTAAAATACATGAAAATGGATGTATCTAGAACTAAAATACATCTAGATACATCCATTTCAATGACAAGTATTTCCGGACGGAGGGAGTATATTTGTTTAGGTACAGATGTGTTTAGACATGTTTTAGGGTTAGATACATCTGTATGTAGACAAAATTAAGACAAATAATTTGGGATGGAAGTAATATATGGAAAGCAGAAGGTCACGTGAGTGACCACCGGGGAGACCACTATATAGATATGGAGAGCGAGCTCCAGCCTTCTCGCCTTTCTCGGTGTTCCATGCTCTTAAGCCATAAGCTGCTCCCACCCACAAGCTCTCTCTTCCTCTCTGCTGTCTCTCTCGCCTGGCTTCCATTCAGAGATTGTGCTGTGGTGCGAGAGAGATGATGTCGAGGGAGCGCAAGAAAGCGGCAGCTCTGCAGGAGAAGCTGCAACTCCTTCGCTCTCTCACCCACTCCCATGCTGTAATTGATCCGGCCCCTCCCCTTAGTTTCTCAATTTCCGTCCCAGTTGTGCAATCTCCACATATGCATATGCATTTTTCGCCTACGATCGAGCTGGTTGTGCGAACTTCACCATGCCTGCTACCTCTTTCTTTCTTCTTCCTTTCTTTCTTTCTTTGTTTCTTTCTGGGCGACTTAATTAAGTAGATGGATGTCATGCGTGGCTGCAGCTGAGCAACACGTCCATAATCATGGACGCCTCCAAGTACATCAAGGAGCTGAAGCAGAAGGTGGTGATGCTGAATCAGGAGATCGCTTGCGCGGCGCAAGACTCGCGCAGCAGACAGACCTCCTACCCGACGGTACGCATGAATGCTAGATTTGTTTCTTACATATATACTTACTATAGCTAGCTAGTACTTCCTCCGTAAAGAAATATAAGAGTGTTTTATATTTCTTTATAGAGGGATTAAAAAAGTAGTGGCGTTTCTTCTTTTCCTTTTCACACATGCTAACACAAGGCAGGGAGATTTGGATTGAAACAGTAGGAGTACACTGCACACATACATATGTAGATGTAGGACCGCTCCTACACACATGCATGCATAAAGCTTCCAAAACCCTCCCTGCATTTATCAGTTGGTTAATCGATCTGGTACCCGCATGCAGGTGAACGTTGAAACCCTAGGACACGGGTCGTTCCTCGTCAATGTGTTGTCAGACAAGAGCTGCCCGGGGCTTCTGGTTTCCATCCTCGAGGCCTTGGACGAGTTGGGCCTCAGCGTCCTCCAAGCCACGGCCACTTGCGCGGATACTTTCCGCCTAGAAGCTATAATACGCTCTGTACCAAAATATAACTAGCCTACAAAATTTGTTGATATGATACAGACTGACCAAAAGAAGAAAAATGATGATTTCCACTCTATCTATACAAACGTGCAGAACCTGATGGAGCTAGCAGATCCCCGCCCCCGCCCCCGCCCCCGCCCCGCCCCCGCCCTACTTGTCATCAAAATGAATAAAAGGGGATGTATCTAGATGTATTTTAGTTCTAGATACATTCCTTTTTTGTCCATTTTGATGACAAATATTTTCGGACGGAGGGAGTACTTGTAAGGATGGAACAAAACTAGGCACTCGATCAAATCAAATCCTTGATATTGCATCAATACTTTTGGCAAGTTTGATGAAAGGGGAGCAAAAAAATTCAACACTTACAGTCTGCAGGTTTTCCTAGTCTGATCAATGAATGGCTCAGGCTCTCAGTGTTAGATAAACGGCAACCCTAACATTGGCTCCCAAAAAAAGTATGGCTCCTGTATGGAGTATTGCCTGAGAAAAACATTACTTAAGGGTATGTGGTTTGGTTCCTCATCCACTTTGTCATCAGCTTGATAAAGACAAATTAGCCACTGCCAGTATTCTTTCGAGCCATTTTTACCCGGTCGTAATCGTCTTTCCATGCTCTATAAGCTGTCCTAACTTTATCCAGCTGAGGATCTGGTATGCTGGTGAAGTGGTCCAAGTTCTCCACCCATTCTTGCCACGGAGGCAGGGATGCATCCAGGAATTTTGCTAGCTCAGGCACAAGAGCCGCCTTGTAGAATTCCATTACACCCTTCTTGATTTCTTCAGATTCATTAATTGACTGGATGCCAGGCCGAACAATACTCCCTTGCTTGTTCCTCGTGCACAAACTGTTATCTCTAAGGATCAGAACTTCGGATGGGGCGATTGGTAAAACGATGCGAGAAAACTTTGCAAGCGAAAGTTCTATAATATCTTTGGGTAGTAATCCACGCTTCACTGCCACCGCGGTACCAACCATTTTCCGGATCTGAGGTCAAGAAAAGGAATAACATCACTGAAAAGTCAGAGATCTGTATGCATAATACTTCTACTGTTACGATAAACATTCATCTCAAACATCATGCTAGTTTTAGTATATCAGCAATAAACTCTACTCCCTCCGTAAACTAATATAAGAGCATTTAGATCACTATTTTAGTGATCCAAATGATCTTATATTAGTTTACAGAGGGAGTACATCCTAAAACCAGAACTAAACTAATCTACTAGTTATGCATACATTTAAGAAAGGACTAGTTTATTGACACTAAATGCTGAATACTACTCCCTCTGTTCACAAATATAAGATGTTTTGGATATTTCAATATGGACTATACACACACTGATATGAGTGAACAAACACACTAAAATGTGTCTATATACATCTGATTCAGAAAAAAGTTAGAAGATCTTATATTTGTGAAGGGAGTACTGTTTAGTAACCACATATCCAACTTAGAGAGAGCTAATTAGTGAAGAGGGGCATTGGGCAATGGGCATTACTAATAGAGCTTTGCTACATCTACGAGTAATTACTGGGTGAAGGGGCTGCCCTTCATTGGATATTAATGGGGCACAGGGCCCACCCCCTGAAATTCAGGGGGACAGTTTTGATTAGGAGACGAGGGAGTTCCATAAGTTTACGTAGAAATCATTCGTAAGTCTAGCATTTTTGTTACCAATATACCATTCAATTCACAAGACAGAAAAATAACTAAGCCTAGAAAGAAAGTCTATAAAAACTTTAACATCATCTTGTGAATTTAGTTTTCATTGATGAGTGTTTCTTCATAGACTCTGCATACCTGATGTAGCATAAAAGATACTCCACATATCGTCAGTTCCACAAATTGAACTCCTGATGAACTCTGCAACTCACCACATGAGCAGGTGAGGATATCTCTGAAGTGTGATGCACTTAGTCTGTCATTGTCATTAGGCTCATGGAGCCATCTAGCTTGAATTTGCACACGACTCTCAGGAAGTTCAGGATTATCCATCTTACAATTGTCTTCTGGTGCACTAGAATCAAGTATTGATGGAGAGTTTAAGTATTCCTCATCTATATCAGAAGTGGTTCCATCTCCAGAAGTGCTTTGGTCCGCAACCATTTCGGAGGGGATGGAATGCGATATTGTGCTTGTTTCTTTGGCCCTTCGGTGTGCTCCAGCTAGAACTTTTCTGTACTTCGCACGAGCAGTGTAATTATGAAATGGGTGGTTTCCCTGCAAGTAGGAACAGTATAATGAAGCTTGTGCAGAAACAATTGAATGAAAAGTGAATGGGTAAAATTATTATCTGATCATATCTGCCTTAAATGTGCTGTACAAAAATGGTAATCATTCGCATGGCACAAATTTATCCAGCAATGACCCATAGAAATATCCGCACTTGGGGTTATACGCATGATTTGTCTTAGACAGGGGGGAAATGTGAAATGTGGAAATATCACCTGGACCTGGTTGGGCAGGTTTTTTACAGATTTATATTAATTCTGGAAACTGTGTAAGCGAAGATTACATTGAACAAAAAAACGTCCTCACTTGTTCAGCTTTATTAATGTCGCCTTGTACTTCATTTTTTGTCTGGCAGATCACCAAAATTGTTTACCTGAAATCTTAAAAGTGCACGCGCACTATTTGGTCGAGCCGAGCGGCCGCACCGAGACCGCTCGATGCGTCGAATCCATCGGCCCGCAAGAGCAGGTGTTATCTTGTCGGAGCCCACACACTATCCTCGCCTCGCTACTTTCTCTCCGAGAAAAAAAGGCTTCCCTTATCCTCTTTTCCTCGTCTACACCAAATCCGGTGAAGCAGGAGCCCGGGAGGTCGAGGTGAGGCGGCGGACCGGACAAGCCTGGAGAGCAGATCAGCCGGGGAGCTAGACCAGCAGCGCTGCCGTCTCCTCCCTCCTCTTTCTATGAGCTGGAGCAGGGGTCGCTCAGCCGCCGCCGCGCTCCTCCTCCCGGCTATGCGCTCGGCCGTCACGTTCCTCGAGCCACCTCCCTGCGCCGCGCGCTGCGGCAAGTACACCCCCGGCCGCCTCCTCCAGTTGCCTGTTCCCGGCGACGCGCGCCGCGCCTAGCACGCGCCCGGCCGTCCCCCTCCTGCTGCCTCCTCCTAGCGACGCACGCCGCACCCGGGAGGGCCTGTTTCCCTTGGTCCCCTACGCCGACGGCCGATTACAGTGCTGTCTAGGTGCCATTGCTGCGTACTTGGGGGAGAGATTGAACATAGGTGCCAACTTTCTTCTGTTAGCAGAGGTATGAGCAGCTCCGATGAAATATGAGTTGTAGTATATGACTGTTCTGATAAGAATGTTTCCTCCCAGCAATGAATGTCCTGATATTTTTGGATTACCATCTTTTGAACTTGTAGTTTGTGACATAGAATGACCATTCAAAGAAGAACTAGAAGTTTGGTTTTGGGATGACCGTAGGTGAGTAGATATGCTCATAGGAATTACCGTGAGAGGACTACAGATGTCTCCTCAGTTTGTTATAAGTGCAGGTTTACCATGGTCTAGGTTCAGTGTTCTGGACTACCAACGGCTCCTCAAGGGTTCACGCTCTTTCGATGTACTTGTGGTTGTCTCATTTTCAGCTGCTTTAGATAACATGGGCTTTTGGCGTCATGCCTCCGAGCTCCTACATGGAGGACGACCTAGGACCCAGATCTGGCGTTTCACGTCCACATCTGCGGTTTCCGGCACCATCTCCCCTATGTATTTAACAGATCTAGGTAGCTGCACGGAGAGCATTACGTAGTTGGCTAGTTAGATTATGTAGTTGCACAAGAACGGCAAGGAAGTTGACTACATTTGCATAAAAGCATGTTCATGCACTCTGGGGTGTTTTTGCACACACATATGCTCAGTTGGCCTGCAATGTAGTCTAGTTGCACACATTGATGGATGCTCAGTTGGCCTGCAATGTAGTCTAGTTGCACACACACATTGATGTTTAAGTTGGCAGGACTAATTGCACACACATATCCTCAGTTGGCATGCAATGTAGTCTAGTTGCACACATATTGATGTTTAGGATGCAGAGTTGATGCTTCGCGTGTCGACGACTGTGAGGAACCGCGCACGACGCCGGCGACAACAGTTGCTCGGGGTTGCGGCAGGAGTGGGTCACAGGGGGTGGGCCATGCTTTGTTTCTACGTTTGCACGGGACTCCGGCGAAGTGCTAGTCGTCAGGGGATTGAATGCGTGGCTAGCCGTTTTGCTTTAGGTGTCCAATTTTAGTTGTTTTTTCAGACATGTCTGGTGAAGTTTCACTCAGAGCAGTACATAGTTGGCGAGTCAGGTTCTGTAGTTGCACAGGAACCTCTAGGAAGTCGACTACACTGCACAAAGCATGCTTCATATGAGGTGTATTTTTTGCACATGCTCAGTTGGCTTGCATTGCTGTCAAATTGCACGCACTGTTTTTTTAGTTGCGTACCACACAGATGATCAGTTGGTTTTCTCTCGTTGTTAATTGAATAATCAATGGCATTTTGCCGATTATATGATACGCCTGCTGCCGATGATGAGTTTTTGCATTTTGTTGTCTGCTACATGATTTTGTTCTCGTTTTTTCGTGGCTGTAACTAAATTCCTCTAGTGATTGTAGTTAAATTATATAGAAGTTGCAGGCTGTAACTAAATTCCTCTAGTGATTGTAGTTAAATTATATAGAAGTTGCATACCACGGGCTGTTTGTGGGTAATTCACACAAGCCATTGCTAATATTTTGATTTCTTTACCCACTTTTTCTGTACATGATTATGGTAGGACTAGGGTTCCTACCGGCTCTACTCCGTAGGTTATACGGGCAGAACAACGAGGCTTGGGGGCGAGGGCGGCGGCTCCGGCGTGTTGGCGCCGTCGCGAGGGAGAAGAAGGGCGGCGGCGGCTAGGGTTCGGCGCGGCTAGGGTTTCCGGCTCCTCTAGAGCCGGGCAATATGATAGAACTATCTTTATTGCTTGATCTCAAACGATGTCTTACAACTAGTATTTATAACTTTAGCCTAAGATAACTTGCCTAAAATAACTTGCCTAAGATAACTTGTGGGTCAAGCCCCTAATACTAATGCCCAGTGGGCCTCTTTCGGGTATAGACCAAATCGGTCATAACATCTCTCCCCGCCTGCGCAAACAGCTCGTCCTCGAGCTGGAAGTCTGGATAGTGTTGGCGGAATTCTTCACGCTGCTCCCAAGTAGCCTCCTCCTCCGGAAGGCCTGCCCACTGAACGAGGATGAACCAGACGCCACGACGGAGCTGCGCCTGCAACACCTTTGCCGGCTCTGGAAGAATGCGACCATCGGCGATGGGAGGAAGCGCCAGGGGAGCCGCCGGTGGCTCGCCACGGAAAGGCTTGAGCAGCCCCACATGGAAGACGTTGTGGATGCGAGCGCGGGCTGGAAGCTGAAGACGATAGGCCACCTTCCCAATGCGCTCCAAGATAGGGAAGGGCCCGGCGTAGCGAGGGCCGAGCTTGCGCTTTGCTCGCGGGTCGAGTGACTGCGTAGAGCGGTGGAGAAGACGCAGCCACACCCAATCACCCACCGCGAACTCCGCCTCGCGATGATGATCGTCGTAGTAGTGCTTGGCCAGCTGCTGGGCCTGAAGGAGACGCTGACGAACCTCAGCAAGCATCTCGTCATGAGTGTGGATGAGGTCACCCGCAACCTCCGTCCGAGCTGTCTCCGGATCCACCGGAAGTATAGGCGGTGGTGGTCTACCATAGACCACCTCAAACGGCGTAGCGCGCAGGGCGGAGTGATAAGAGGTGTTGTAGCAGTACTCCGCCCAAGAGAGCCAGTCCACCCAAGCGCGAGGCCGATCACCTGTCACACAACGCAAATACATGGCAATGACCTTGTCAACCACCTCGAACTGTCCGTCCGTCTGAGGATGGAACGACGTACTGAGGCGGAGCTGGACACCCGCCATCCTGAAGAGGTCGCGCCAGACATGGCCCGTGAACACTGGGTCCCGATCACTGACGATCGAAGCAGGGAACCCGTGTAGACGGACGATGCCGTCGAAGAAGGCCCAGGCCACTGACGCCGCCATGTATGGATGGCCGAGCACGATGAAGTGGGCGTACTTGGAGAAGCGGTCGACCACCGTGAGGATGACCGACTTGCCGCCCACTTTGGGAAGGCCCTCAATGAAGTCCATGGATATATCCGCCCAGACCTGAGATGGCACCTCCAAGGGCTGGAGTAACCCGGCCGGCCTCAGGGTCTCTGTCTTGTTGCGCTGGCATGTCTGACAAGACCGAACCCAGTCGCGGACCAGGGCGCGATCGCCAGGGATGTAGAAGTCGGCGCGAAGACGATGGAGGGTTTTCTGCATACCCTCATGACCCGCCGAGTGGGCGAGCTGTAACACCTGGTGACGGAGATCATCCTGCGCCGGAACAAAGACCCGGCGCCCATGTAGGAGCAGTCCGTCAGAGAAGCGCCAAGGCTCCTCCAGGTCGCCGGCCGTGAGTTGCTGCTGAAGACGGACGGCGTCGGCGGCCGTCGCAGTGGCGTGGCGAATGTTGGCGAAGAGGCCGAACGTCGGCCCAGAGCGGATGCACAGGGCCGCCCCGGCGGACTCGTCGGCGGAGGAAGCGAGGTCCGAGTCGCGACGGGACGGCGCGTCGGCCACGGTGTTAAGGCGGCCCGACCGATACTCGACGGAGAAGTCGAAGCCGAAGAGCTTGCTGATCCACTGGTGCTGCGGCACGGTCGACAGCCGTTGGTCCAGCAAGAACTTCAGGCTGTAGTGGTCGGTGCGAATGTGGAAGGACCGTCCCCACAAGTACGGCCGCCAATGACAAACGGCCTGTACAAGGCCAATGAGCTCCCGCTCGTATGCCACCAGCTTAAGGTGACGCGGAGCGAAAGGCCGGCTGAAGAAGGCGAGGGGCCCATCGCCCTGATGAAGCACGGCGCCGAACCCTGCGCCCGAGGCGTCACAGTCCACCACGAACGGGCGGTCGAAGTCGAGCATCTGGAGGACGGGGCCCGTCATGAGGGCCCCCTTGAGGGCCTCGAACGCCGTCTTCGCCTCGTCGTCCCAGGCGAAAGCGTCGCGGCGAAGCAACCGCGTGAGGGGCGCCGCGATGAGCCCGAACTCCCGGATAAATTTCCGGTAGTAGCCGGCGAGGCCGAGGAACCCGCAGAGAGCCCGCGGTGAGTGAGGCATCGGCCATGCGGAGACGGCTGCCACCTTGTCGGCGTCCATAGCCACCCCGTCGGCCGAGATGACGTGGCCCAAGTAGGCCACCGAAGGCGTCCCGAACAAGCACTTCGAGCGCTTAAGGTGGAGGTGGTGCGCTCGAAGCTCGTTGAAGACGATGACGACGTGCTGGAGGTGCTCGGCCCAAGACGCACTGGAGATCAGAATATCATCAAGGAAAACGAGCACAAACCGGCGTAAGTAGGGCCTGAGGACGTCGTTCATCAGAGCCTGGAAGGTCACCGGGGCGTTGGTGAGGCCAAAGGGCATCACCAAGAACTCGAAGTGGCCGTGATGAGTCCGAAACGCCATCTTGGCGATGTCATCCGGGTGCATGCGCACCTGGTGGTACCCCGACCGGAGGTCCAGCTTGGTGAAGAAGCGCGCCCCGTGGAGCTCATCGAGGAGCTCGTCGACCACCGGAATAGGGAACTTGTCCTTAAGTGTGACAGCATTAAGGGCACGGTAGTCGATGCAGAAACGCCAGGTGCCGTCTGACTTGCGGACGAGAAGCACCGGCGCGGTAAATGGCGAAGTGGAGAGCCGGATGATGCTTGCCGCGAGCATGAGCGCACACTGCCGCTCCAACTCATCCTTCTGCAACTGTGGGTAGCGGTAAGGCCGGACCGCCACCGGCGCGGAGCCTGGCAGAAGATGTATACGGTGATCGCACGTGCGGGCGGGCAGCAGCCCCTGTGGCTCGGTGAAGATGTCAGCGTGCTGCTGGAGGAGGCTCTCCAAGAGGGGGTGCTCGGCTGGCGGTGGTCGCGGCCAGCTGGAGTGGTGGTGTGGGTGCGGCACCCCCAATGCCGTCCCACTGAATGCGGCAGCCCAACCGCCAGAAGGTCATCGTCAGCGCGTCGAAATCCCAGAGAATAGGACCAAGAGTGCGCAAGAAGTCGAAGCCGAGGATGAAGTCGAAGCAGCCCAAGTCGATGCCGGCGCAGGTGATGGTGAAGTGCTCGTCGCCGATAGTGATGGGCACGTCGCGGGCGAGCCCGTGGCAGCGGAGGCGGTCGCCATTAGCGACTGTGACTCGCAACTGCTCGCCGCCGGTTGGTTGTAATGCAAGGCGCCGCATGGTGGTTTCTGGCAGGAAGTTATGTGTGGACCCTGTGTCCACTAGGGCCACCAGGCGCTCGCCCTGGATTATGACCGGTAAGAGCATCGTCCGTTCATCACGGATGCCAGCCAGCGCGTGTAAGGACACCACGAGGACGGTGGCCGGGGCAGGCGCGGGTGCCGCTACGGGCTCCGCAAGGGCTGGAGCGCTGAGGCCATCCTCCAGTGTCTCAGCGTCAGTCTCGTCTGTCGTCTCCAAGTAGAAGAGGCGGGGACAGACATGGCCCGGTGCATAGGGCGCATCACAGTTGAAGCACAAGCCCAGGCGCCAGCGTTCCAGCTGTTCCGCCTGAGTGAGGCGCCTGAACGGCCGCGTCGGAGCCGGGGTGGGCGCCGGGGCGGCTGTGGATGACGCCGGTGCTGCCGGAGACGGCCGAGGAGGTTGTCGGCCCCCACGTGGCGCGAATGGACGCGTCAAGGCCTGGGCGCGCTGCTCGAACGCCCAGGAATAGTACATGGCCGTCTGAAGGTCTTGGGGCCCCTTCATCTCGACGTCCACGCGGATGTGGTCGGGAAGGCCGCCGAGAAAAAGCTCCGCCCGCTGTAAGGCCGTCACACCGGGCGTGTGGCACGCCAGGGCCTGGAAGCGGTCGGCGAAGTCCTGCACCGTGGAGGTGAACGGCAGGCGGCCCAACTCGGCCAAGCGGCTCCCGCGGACCGGTGGCCCGAAACGAAGAAGGCACAGCTCTCGGAAACGGTCCCATGGGGGCATGCCGCCCTCGTCCTGCTCGAGGGCGTAGTACCATGTCTGGGCGGCCCCGCGGAGATGGTAGGAAGCCAGCCAAGTGCGCTCCGAGGCGGGCGTGCGCTATCCGCGAAAGAACTGGTCACACTAGTTGAGCCAGTTAAGCGGGTCGTCGGAGCCGTCGTATGTGGCGAAATTGATCTTGGCGAACCGGGGCGGCTGCTGGTGTGGCGCCCGATGATGGTGCGCGGTCCATGGTGGAAGGCCCGGCGTAGTTCCCGGTGGCGCCCGACGCCTCGGGCTGCAACGGAAAACCGGACGGCGGACGAGTCTCCGGGTAGGCCGGGGCGGCCTGTGCAGCCAGCCGGGGAGTGGCGATGGTGACGACGGAAAGCGGACCTCCTGGATCGGAAGCCCGCTCGGCGATGACCGGCCCCGGTTAGGGCTGGGCGGGGGCGGTGGAGGAACCTGCTCCAGGGCCGCTAGAAGAGATGGCGCGGCGGGAGACGGCGCGGCCGGCGCGGTCCAGGCGGGCCACCGCGGCCCGGTGTGTGGGCGGCGAGTGGCGCGGTTGCCGTCGCGAGCTGCGGCGGCCATTGTGGCCAAGGCGGCGGTGCGGCCACCGGGGCTGGGAGCGCCAGGAAGCCTCCGGTGATGGCCCCCGGTACCGAGTACCACGGCAGCGCCTGCTGACCCGCGACCATGGCTGGATGGAGCGGTGGAGGCGGCCCGTATGGACTTGCCAGGTAGAGGCGGATGCCCTGGACCGTGGCGACGAGGTCGGTGAGGACGCCGGCCATTGTCTCCGGTGTGAACTGCTGCGGGGGAGGTGACGGGGGCGGCGTATGTTGGACGGGGGCTGGTGGCCGCCCGTGGCCCGGCGCGGTGCCGGGGGCCGGGAGGGTCGGCGCCGAGAAGGGCGCCGTGGCGCCCGCCGAGAGCGAGGCCGTGATGCCCGGCGCGGAGGCGGCGACGGTGGAGGAGTTGGCGGCAGCGGCGGTGGTGGAGTTGACGGACAGCGGCGGTGGTGGCGGCAGTGGATTTGGAGGTGGCGAAGACATGGTCGAAACCTGGCTCTGATACCAAATTGGTAGGACTAGGGTTCCTACCGGCTCTACTCCGTAGGTTATATGGGCAGAACAACGAGGCTTGGGGGCGAGGGCGGCGGCTCCGGCGTGTTGGCGCCGTCGCGAGGGAGAAGAAGGGCGGCAGCGGCTAGGGTTCGGCGCGGCTAGGGTTTCTGGCTCTTCTGGAGCCGGGCAATATGATAGAACTATCTTTATTGCTTGATCTCAAACGATGTCTTACAACTAGTATTTATAACTTTAGCCTAAGATAACTTGCCTAAAATAATTTGCCTAAGATAACTTGTGGGTCAAGCCCCTAATACTAATGCCCGATGGGCCTCTTTCGGGTATAGACCAAACCGGTCATAACAGATTATGTATTAGTAGTAGGTTTCCATAACTAGTGCTTGAAATAGCAGGACATCTGTAAGAGAGACGCATAACATCCAATTAATTTATTCAGTTTGGTCATTTTTGTAGTACTAGTTGGCCATTTTAGTATTCCTAGTTGGATATGAGCATGAGGAAGTTGCACAATATGGGCATACTTAGTTGGCAGTTTAATTATCTTGTTTATCCATAGTCACATTTTTTGTTGGCATCTCTAGCTGTTGTAGTTGCACACGAACCTCATAGCAGTTGGCTCCAAATATCATGCAAGTTTCGAGAAATCTAACCACCAGTCGGCAAGATTTTAGTAATAGATCCGAACGACTCCTTCGCCGTTCGATCCGAATCATGCGGGCGCGCGCTCGTCTTCCCTCTTTCCCGATTTTCGTCTTCCCTCTTTCCTTATTTTCTGGTTTCAGTTTCCTATTCTATCGGTAGTAATTAACGTTTCCTTTAAAACTGCACCTGCCACATTTGTACTGCTTCGATCCTGGCCCGATTGTTGCTCCCACCCCGAAATCTCGCAATAATTAATGCTGGATTAAGTAGCATGCATGCCGCACCATTTTTACGGGATTATTAAAGCAGCGGTCAAAAATATAGGTCATTCACGGGATTTGATCCTTGGTCGTTGGTTTAGTACATTTGCTCACCAACCACCTATTGTATGTCTAGTCCTTGTGCAGATGAAAGGGTATTTTCATGGTTGACTTTTCGTTTTTATATTACGATTGTAGAAAAACCCATTTATGTAGTGCTATTAGAATGGAACAAAATTCACCTCGCGTGGCTATGATGGTCTCACCGCAAAACGCCCCGATGGTGCCGACGGACAATGTTAATACGATAGGGTGAATATGTATAAAGCATGATAATTTACACATAGCACATCTAATAACTTGCATACAAACACTATGATAACTTTGACAGGAGTGGGAGGTTGTTGAGACCATACCCCTGATAACTTCTATGTGAAGAGCATGCTAATTTACGCATCATTTAGCTGATAACATGTGTACAGACACTATGATAACTTTT
>NC_041387.1:378631124-378676108 GCF_002162155.2 Triticum dicoccoides
TGCATGTTGTTAAACACCCTTCAGTAACTCATGTAAGAATAACATGGTAATATGAACACAATAGAGGTGATGACTTACTTAGCCCTGGCCTGGTAACTTTTTAACCTAAAAAGTTATCAAAACACATCAATGTGAGATCTAGTTTTGAAGATCTCGTCGCAACGAATTTTTCATGTCAAAATGATTTTTGTAACTATTGAACTGTAAAACTGAACAGAGTCTGAACTTATCTCATTGATTCAGAGTCAGGAGTACATATAGGCACTGAATACAGGCAGTTTACAGAGAACGTGCACACATATCGTGCATCGTGGGACTAATGGTGGGGAGACTAAGTCATGTAAACGTGACAGTAATGTGTACACTTAGCATCCCCCCGCAGTCGCAGCATCGATGTCGACGATGGTAAGACTGGAGCGAAATTCACTGAAAATCGCTGTTGGTAGTCCTTTGGTGAAAATGTCAGCATATTGAGATTGAGTAGGAACATGCAGTACTTTGACTTCGCCCAGCTGCACCTTCTCACGGACAAAGTGGAGATCGATCTCAATGTGCTTGGTGCGGCGATGCTGAACTGGATTCGCTGACATGTACACTGCAGAGATATTGTCGCAGAAAACAATGGTGGCCTTGGATATTGGACGTTGGAGTTCCAACAATAATTGGCGGAGCCACACAGACTCAGCAACAGCGTGTGCCACAGCTCTATACTCCGCTTCTGCTGACGACCTGGAAACAGTGTGTTGCCTTTTGGAGGACCAAGAGATTAGATTATCACCTAAATACACACAAAATCCAGAAGTAGAGCGACGGGTCTCGGGGCAGCCGGCCCAATCGGCATCCGAGTATGCTGTCAGGGAAGTTGGGGAGGAGGTGTTTATGTGTAAGCCAAGATGAAGAGTGCCCTTGAGGTAGCGAATGATACGCGTGACAAGAGCGAGGTGAGGATCACGAGGATCATGCATGAATAGGCAGGCCTGTTGGACAGCATAAGCAATGTCCGGGCGGGTTAGGGTGGCATATTGCAGAGCACCTGCAAGGCTGCGGTAGAATGCCGGGTCAGAAACAGGGTTGCCGGAGGAGTCAAGCTTGTTGCCAGTGTCAACGGGGGTGCGAGCAATGTGACAGTCAGTCATGCCAGCGCGGTCAATGAGGTCAGAGAGGTACTGACGTTGGGAGAGAAACAGGCCAGCAGAGGAGCGCGTGACAGTAATGCCTAAGAAGTGATGGAGAGCTCCAAGATCGGTCATGGAGAATTCTGACCGAAGAGAGGCTATAAGAGAGTTGAGGAAGGTAGTGGAGGAGCAGGTTAGGATGATGTCATCAACATATAAGAGGAGGTAGGCGGTGGCGTTGTCGGAGTGATAAGTAAACAGAGAAGAATCGGACTTTGAAGGGAGGAAGCCAAGGGTCTGAATGTATGTGGCAAAGCGAGAAAACCAAGCTCAGGGTGCTTGTTTAAGGCCGTAAAGAGACTTTTTGAGCAAGCAGACGTGATCAGGAAAGGATGGATCTTCGAAGCCCTGTGGCTGTTGACAGTACACAGTTTCAGTCAAGGTGCCATGAAGGAAGGCATTTTTTACATCTAGTTGGTGTATAGGCCAGTGAGAGGAGGTCGCAATGGATAGGACGGCACGAATCGTGCTTGGTTTGACAACGGGGGAGAACGTCTCATCGTAATCGATTCCCGGTTGTTGAGAGAAGCCGCGGCATACCCAACGAGCTTTATAGCGAGCCAAGCTGCCATCAGCGTGAAATTTGTGGCGGAATAGCCATTTGCCTGAGACAACGTTGCAGGAGGGAGGACGAGGAACAAGCTCCCAAGTGTCATTCTGCTTAAAAGCATCAAACTCGGAGCGCATAGCCTCAAGCCAATGGGGATCATTAAGTGCAGAGCGGTATGTTTTAGGAACAGGGGATATGGTAGAGGTGGAGGCTAACAGGTTAAGACGGCGAGCAGGGATGCCAAAGCCCCGTTTCGCTCGAGTGGTCATCTTGTGTGGGTTTTGGGGAATAGGGACCGGAATTGCCTTGGCCGGTAGAGGTGGAGTATGGGGAGGTGTGGTGGAGGCAGTATAGGGAGGGGGTGGAGGGGACGGTGGTGCCGGAGGTGTAGGAGGTTCATGCGTAGTTGTGGCCTGCGTGGGAGCTGGGTTGTCGGTAACGGCAAACAGAGGCCGTGAGGAAGGGGAGGATGAGTTGGGATGCGGAAGCGTGGAGGTGGCGTGCAATGTGGCAAAGGGAAAAGATTGTTCGTCGAAGGTCACATGGCGGGAGATGATAATCCGACCAGAGGATAGATCCAGGCAGCGATATCCGCGGTGCTCGTCAGGGTAGCCCAAGAATACGCACGGAGTGGAACGTGGAGCAAGCTTGTGAGGTGTTGTGGCATTGAGGTTGGGATAGCACAGGCAACCAAAAACGCGCAGCGTGTCATATGGTGGAGGTGAGTTGTGAAGGCTGATGTATGGCGTAGAGGAGGGGTTGGATTTGTAGGGGCGAAGGTTGAGGAGAAAGGTGGCCGTCCGAAGAGCTTCGACCCAGTAGGCAATGGGCATGGATGCCTGAATGAGCAAGGTGCGGAGTATATCATTCGTGGTGCGAAGGGCGCGCTCAGCCTTGCCATTCTGAGGCGAGGTGTATGGGCAGGAAAATCGAAGGACAATGCCATGCTGGAGAAACAAGTCGCGATTGCGTTGGTTGTCAAATTCAGTGCCATTGTCACACTGAAGAAATCGAATGGGTGTGGAGAAATGGGTAGAGACAAACTGTTGAAACTTCACAAAAATGCCATGAACATCAGATTTGGCCTTAAGAGGAAAAGACCACATGTAGTGAGTGAAATCATCAACCACAATCAGATAATATTTGTATCCAGACACACTGAGAACAGGGGACGTCCAAACATCACAATGTAAAAGCTCAAATGGTGTAAAGGTAGATGTCTTTGATAGATGAAATGGCAAACGTACATGCTTTCCTCTCTGACAGGCTTCGCAGAGCGCTGGGTCATGAGAGTCTTTTCTACAGGGAATTTGAAAATACTGAAGTAAACTAGATACAGTCTGTGAATTGGGATGGCCTAAGCGACGGTGCCAAAGGTTGACACTAGCGAGGAACGTTGATGCAGAGTTGGTTGTCATGGCTTCATGGAATGGATAGAGATCGCCAGTGCTATCATGTCGTGCGATCAGGGCCTGGGTTTTGAGATCCTTCACAGAAAGACCAAGGGGATCAAATTCCATGGAAACTTGATTGTCAGTTGTAAAGCGGCGAACAGAAATAAGATTTTTGACTAGGGAAGGAGCAACAAGAACATTGTTAAGATATAAGGGACGATGAACATTAGGAATAACAGAACAACCGATGTGAGAGACAGAGAGATGTGATCCATTGCCAACAATGATGGGTGGTGTAGAAGGAGATGGGTGGGCAGAAGACAGCATACCAGGCGTACCAGACATGTGCGCAGTTGCTCCAGAGTCGACGATCCAGCCTCCATCATTGTGGTTGGTATAGGCGTTCAAGGCGTGAACCAAGGCCGCTTGGTCCCAGGCAGGAAATGCAGGAGTCGTGGGAGGTGCGTACATCGGCGCTTGCATCGGCGCAGCCGCATAGGCAGGAGGCGCAAATGGCGAGGCCGGGTATGTCGCAGGCGCCGGTTGATGGTTCTGCACGAAGGAGTAGTATGCCTGAGCAGGAGGCCGGCCAAGCAGGCCGGGGCCGCCGACGAGTCGTGGCGACGGCAGCTGCCAGGGCACGGGGCCAGGCGCGGCGACGGCAGTTGCCTGGGTCCATGGGACAGGCCAGGCCTGAACCAAGCCGGTCCAGGGATCAGTGTGGGCACGCCATGGCGGAGTCATGGGTGCCGTCGGTGTCGCTGCCGGTTGACGAGGCGGTGCTGGTGAGGCGTGAGCCGATGGCGTCGTGGAGGTCGACCCGTTGTTGGATGCGTTCCGGTGCTGAAAACCGGGAATCGGGTTCTTGCCCTTGTAGTTCGGGCTGACGCCGGTGGGGCGCACGGCCGGCTGTTGC
The DNA here is from genome assembly GCF_002162155.2 of Triticum dicoccoides. Classification (NCBI taxonomy): domain Eukaryota; kingdom Viridiplantae; phylum Streptophyta; class Magnoliopsida; order Poales; family Poaceae; genus Triticum; species Triticum dicoccoides. Next base: position 378,635,160 of record NC_041387.1, read on the forward strand.
GGGGACGGAGCTTGGGCGGCGTTGCCGCTGTTGCGAGGCCCGTTGTTGGAGTAGAAGGCCTGCGGTTGCTCTATCCTGGTGCGCAGTTTGGTCTCCTCGAGTTGAAGCATGGAGAGCACCTCAGAGTACGGCGGCGCGAGGCGAAGCAGAGGGATGACGGAGGTGACCTTGTCGAATCGCTCGCTGATGCCGGCGAGGGTGGCGGAGATGAGCCGGCGGTCATCCACCGGAGCGCCGAGCTCATGCAGTTCATCCGCCATGGCCTTGAGGCGCTGGCAGTAGGTGCCGACGGGCTCGTCCCTCTGCTTGAGGGTGCGCATCGCTGTCTCCAGGTGGTTGATGCGGGCATCGCGGTTGTCCTGGAACAGGCGCTGGAGCTCGCGCCAGATGACGAAGGCGGTGGCGCCGTCCTTGGGGAGGAGGCCGAACAGCTCCGTTGAGATCCGCGTGTAAATCCACTGCAGAATGGCGAAGTCGTCCTTGATCCAAACGGGATCGGAGGAGGCCGCCAGGTTGTCGCCGTCGATGTGGCTGCGGAGGCCGCGGCGCCCGAGGTGGACAAGGAACAAATGACGCCAGTGGTACTAGTTGTGCGCCGCCAGGTCGAGGACGATGGGGATGAACGGGGATACATCTGTGATGCTGTCGATGATTGAGGTTGGGGCAAGCAGAGTAGCAGATGGGGGGTGAGTAGGTAAGGTAGGTTGGTAGGTCGGGGGAGGAAGATGACCCAGAGGTCCGAGGTGGGTGTTGCCGGCGGCAGGCGAGATTGCCGCGCCGGTTTGGTTCATCGTGGACGAGGACTAGTCTAGCCTGATACCATATTGAACTGTAAAACTGAACAGAGTCTGAACTTATCTCATTGATTCAGAGTCAGGAGTACATATAGGCACTGAATGCAGGCAGTTTACAGAGAACGTGCACACATATCGTGCATCGTGGGACTAATGGTGGGGAGACTAAGTCATGTAAACGTGACAGTAATGTGTACACTTAGCAGTAACGGAGTGACTGTTTGAGTTACAAAACATTTTCAATTTTTTTCAAATTCAGTGGAATCCCCCCTTACATTAGCATTTTGCGTCCTCTTGGGCAATGCATGAATGTGTATGTGGGGAGAAGATCGAAGAAACCATTTTATATGCCCCGGTAATTTTTGTGGAAACACTATGATAATTTATGCTCAACTAGCATGATAACTCGCGTAGCACATCCGTGATAACTTTTTACCCTCCAAAAAAGTCACTGGAACATACCAATGTTGGATCTAGTGTCCAAGATATCATCACGACAAAATCATTTATGTGAAAATAAGTTTTCAATTAGGGCGACAGTTTGAGGTACAAAAAAATTTTGAAGTTCTAAAATTGGGAGAATCTAGGATAACATCAACATTTTTTTTGTTATCTAGGGCATGCATGCATGTGCACCTGAGAAGAAAGGTTGAAAAATAATTTTTCATGTCCGATAATTTATGTGAAAACAGGTTGGTAATTTATGTGTTAAAGGCATGATAACTTACATAGCCCAGACCTGGTAACTTTTTACACGAAAAAAAAATTCGTCAGAATATATCAACATGGGATCTACTTTCGAAGATCTCATCGCGACGAACATTTTATATGAAAACAGTTTTTCAATTGGATCGACGGTTTGAGCTACAAAACATTTTGAAATATTGAAATAGAAAGAATATTTTGCTGACATCATCTGTTTTGTCTTGTAGTTTGCATGCATGCATGAAAACATAAATCAACACATACATCCTTTCCTTAGACACGAAAGAGATTAGTAATTAAGGGAAAAGAAATAATTACATGTATAATTAGTAATTAAGAAAGAGAAATGGGCGTGCGGATCTGTTGCTAAATTCAGTACGTCCGGAAGTTAGCACAGTCCTTCTTTCATACACGAAATTGATTCAAGTTGAAACCCCTACAGTTCATAGTTGCACATGAACCTTATAGTAGTTGGCATCCATATAAGGCATAGTTGCACATGAATTTGATACTAGTTGTCATATTTTAAAATTCAGTATTCCAGTTAGACAGACCTAAAAGGTTTCATGTCCTAATTATTTGAATTAGACATGCATGTAAGTAATTTCCCCCATCCAACCAATGGTATGGGATAGCAATTTAATCGTCATAGTCATTCAGATGGACTTGAAGGCGTATGGTGTGTTTGGCAAGCTACAAGTGAGTAGACCTTTTTTGCTTCCCTTCTTTTGTTTTTGAATACATCTCCCATCTTTTTACTCGCACATGTTTGCTATGGCAGTTGCACAACTAGGCATTCCAGTGTGCCACAACAACCCATGGTAGTTGCACAAATACTTATGACTTTTTCTCTCAAATGTAGTGGAAGAGGAAACAAATAAACAAATCAGTATGAGTCTAATCAGTTGCACTTTTTTTTATCAAACTAAACATCCAAGTAAATTCTCTCGTATGCACACATGGGTCTAATCAGTTGCACAGATGCATCCACAAGTTGAACAAATAACACACAAGATGGGCACTGTTTTTTGCTGTTTGATTGTATTTATTTTTCTATTTTCAAGCTTTTCACACAGCTTCTATTCCAGTTGCACACCAATAGACACAAATCTGAAAGTACTTTTATATTCAAGTAAAAAAATCCAAACTACTTATGTCAGTTGCACAATTCTTTTTTAAGTTGACATAAGCGAGCCATAAGTTGCACACCACAAACCTATGTAATTCCAATATGTTGTCAGGCTTGCCGCCACATACATTTTTCATAGTTTCACACAGGGGATTCTTCCAATTTTGGCCAAGATGACATACAACATGGGGTCCCATGTCTTCTAATGAAGTTTTTGTTTTATCATGCATCAACAACCTTACAAGCAGTAGCACATCTTTTTGTTTTGTTTTTGTCTGCCAACCAGGAGCTGGATAGATGAGCTTCTAACAAGCAAATTTTGCACAGAAGTGATCACCAAGAAGCAATCTGCTACTCTGTCTTTTTTTAGTTCTTTTAGCCATTGTTTGCCTTTTGAACTAAAACATTACTGCATTATAGATCTAGTAGACTATGTGCAACAAACCAGAACATATGACCCAGCAGGATGTTCATTTGTTTCCTGTGTCTCTGTGTGAGTTGCACAATATGAAATAAAAGTTGGCTGGGTTACCTGAAATAGTTGGTCCGCAACCAAAACAGAAGTTGCACAATATGCAATTCAATGTTTGTGTGTTCCTGGGGTTTTGTGTGTGTTTTTTGCACAAGTTTGGGTGAACTATTTTTGGACCAGTTGTAGTCAGCATGAAGAAGGATTGGAGAAGTTGAATTCAAGGTGAAGAAGAGAAACATGTCACCTTGCTTCTTCCTTTTTTTCAACTTGAAGATTTACAGCAGCCTGGTATGCCCCACTTCTTTCCTTCTCTTTTCCCCCTCAAAAACTGCATAGATCAGATCTTCTTGGTCTTTACCTTGACAGATCTTCCATGACAACTCTATAGATAGGGAAGGCTCCCATGGCGTGTTCCTGACTGCTTTTTCGTGGGAAAGATGGTGGGCGAAGCAGTAGGAGATGGGTTGGTGCGCGTCATGTGATTGGTGAGACCAGGTCGGAGGAAGAGAAAGGGAGGAGGGGAAAATCATGTGAGTTCAGGACTGAAGTGGGCGCTGGGACCTGATGCTTTTTGTACAGTGGGGGGTTGTCCTTTCCCTTCTTTTCCTTTTTGGGATTAGATGGGGACAGAAACTTACCATATATAGGAGGCCGCCGGACCGCTAGGGAGCCAACGGCCGCTCCCTAGACGCGTCCAATTGTTTAACTGGTCACTGAAGTCCATTCAATGATAAAGTAGGTAGAAAGTAACAAACTAGACCACAATGAAGCTACTGAACCTGCTAAATTATGCTATTACCCCCATTATCCCGATTTTCATGGTTAATTTGCACTGCTCACGTGTTTTCCATGTCAGTGTTTGTTATCATAGGCTATAACAAAGAAAATTCAGGAAGATGACAGGGTACAGATCATATTTAGTGGACTAACAGGTCAGATCTGATTATCCCTAGTGTAATCTTCTCTCTTATGTCAGTCTTATTCATCATACAGTTATATCAATATGTCTCCCCCAGCATATGTTTGTTATCAGATGATTCATCGAAGTATTCACAAACCCTGTTCTTCTGCACAAACAAGTCCACAGCATACAAAAGACATATTTAATCAGAAATTTACCTCAAAACCTTTCAGTATGTTATTGAATTCAATTAAGTGCTCCTCCACTTCCCCAGAGCTGCAACTGCTATTAATTCCAATTATTTCAGCAGGCAGAAGATAGAAGTACTCCCGGTACAAGCATTCCCTTCTTACATCAAAACTCCTACGATCAAATGCAGACCATGTCATGGAAAAATGTCGTTGGTTATGCATAATATGTTTTCAAATTAAGGGGTTCCCCCAAAATTTTCATTTCTGAAAAATTGATAAGACAAAACATCCACCATGTGTTCACTGAGATAAGATCTTGGCAGCATCCTCACATTCTCAATCAATACACTTATGAATAATATGTTAAGTTGTTAACCATGGGACACCAGAAACATCCCCGGTACCTTTGAGCAGGCAAGATACTGAAAACTTTGATATTATCTGGTAAATTTGAGTTAATAAAGTTCGCAAGAGCAATGCCATCAGGATCCTTCTCCCATGCTCGATCAGGGATTTCCATCTTAAGAGAGATCATTGTAGCCAGTGAGTGTACCTGAAATTAGTCCATACTAAGCATGCATAAAAGCATTGTTAGCCAAAAGTATACATATTTTTTTCACTCAATTAGGAAATCCAAGAGGTTAAACTTTCAAGTCCTACCCCTTTATCAGTTCGGCTGCTCCTTTCCCAACCAACTTTTTGCAACTTTCCATAATTACTCTCAAGAATGCCCCCTGCCTTGAAGATGGCAGATTCCAAAACTGACTCAATGGCTACAGAAGAAGACGAGAACGTTTAATCAGCATTCACTAATCCTCTGATGATACTTGACATAGAAACAAGGGTCAACTCAGAATCACCCTTTTTTTGGCATCTGATTAAAAACACATAGAATTCCTGGTGGAATAACTATACTTGTGCACCCATAAATAGCATTCATGTTATATACTTCCAATATCACTCTCATAATCACCTTGTCATAATGCCACAGAACAAAGCATGACGCCACGTATAAAGTATTTCATGTTAATGGTAGAGGAAATTGCACAAATACACAACACTTGTTAAGTGACTAGAGGGACGATTTGACTTGAGCTGAGCCAAGCCAAGCCGAGCTCAGCTCTCTGGAAAAATTATAATATTCGAAGTTAAAAAAATACAAAAATTCTAAATCCTTGAAAATGTTTTTTCTTTGAAAAACTTGAAAAGATCTGAACAATTCCAGTAATTCAAGCCATCTTCACTAATCAATCTGGGAATTTTTAGCCTATTTTGTTTAGCCATTGTAAAGTTTGGAGAGTTTTTATAAGTCAACTCATCACGTTCATACAGAAATGTCCAAAATTTAAAATGGCTAAGTAAAATAGGCTTAAAATTTTCCAGATTGATCAACGAAGATGGACTGACTACAATCTTTTCAGTTTTTTTAATTTATTAAGATTTTTTGGAAATTTTGATTTTTTAACTTTGAATATTATAATTGGCTCGGCTCAAACCAAGCCGTCCGTCTAGTCACTTAGAGTGTGTTTGGTTGGGGGTAATTAGAGCTAGGGAATGGGAATTGGAGAGGCACGAGACTTCAAATTTTTTTTTTGGTTAGGCGTCTGCCGCCCCATCGAGCTTGGGGGTCTGGGCGTGCGCGACATCGAACGCGCCGGACTCGCGCTGCAGCTGCGCTGGTTATGGTTCTCTAGAACGGATCCCGAGCGAGCGTGGCAAGGGCTCGACCTCCAGTTCCCGCCCATGGAGCGCGCGCTGTTCTGGGCATCCACTTCCATGGTCGTCGGGAATGGAATGACCGCCCTGCTATGGGAGGACTGGTGGATCAACGTCCGCGAGCTCCTGCCCAATCTCTACAGCTGCATTCCCAAGCGACGGCGCACGTCGAGAACAGTGGCGGACGGGCTCAATGGCAACTCCTGGGCACGCGACATCCACCGCAACCTAGGCCTGCACGAGATCGCTCAGTATCTGCAGCTATGGCAGATCATGCAGCACACCGAGCTCTCCGCCGCCCGGGACCAGCTGATCTGGAAATGGACGGCGAGCGACACCTACTCCGCACAGTCCTGTTACCTGGCCACATTCCATGGATCGACCGCCTGCTACTCCTGGAAACTTATCTGGAAAAGCTGGCGCCGCCGAGAGTCAAATTCTTTCACTGGTTGGCCAACCAGGACCGTTGCAGGACTGCAGAGAGGTTGGCCCACCCTGGACTGCAACATCACCCTTGCTGTCTCCTATGCGATCAAGAGCCGGAAACGATCCGCCACCTACTGCTGGAATGCCCCTTCACTCGCCAAGCATGGCACGAGGTCCTGGCCTGGCTTCGCATCCCAGCCCCGGTACCCAACCGCGAGCCCTCACTCATGGACTGGTGGAAGCATGCTAAGGAAAACACACCGCTGATCCTTCACAAAGCCCTGAAATCCGTCGCGCTGCTCGTGCCCTGGATGGTTTGGAAGCATAGGAACAGCTGCGTCTTCGACAACGCAATAATCCATGAATACGCTTCTCGATAGAATCAAGGACGAGGCCTGCTCTTGGGCGGCTGCCGAGCCTCCTGCTTGTCCTCGGACGATTGTAACTAAACATCTATCTTTTCAATGCAAAGAAATGCAAAGGTCCTTTGTGTTTTCTCGAAAAAAAAAGATTGTTTGGTTAGGCGGATTGGGAAGTTTTATTAAACAGGGGAGGGTGTGGGAGTTGAAAGGGAATTGTTTTAGTGAGTCAATCTTAACCCTTCATCATAACTTACGTTAACTTCCCTTGTCTAGTCTCTCGTCAATTCCCATGAACCAAACAAGGGAATACAATTTCTCCTCGAATGCTTAACATAATTCCTATCATGCGTCAAACAGAGGATTAAAATGATTCCTCCCATGTCTAATCTCAATACAACTCCCTAAACTAAACTCCCATCCCCCTTCCCAAATATTGCCAAACACGCTGTTAACACATGGGACCTGAACGTCATATTTCTCATTAAGTGATAAATTGGAGTAATTTGTGTTTTTTGTTATTGATTAGTCCTAGAGTTGTTGTTTTTTATTGAAATCCCTTAGAGTTGTAGTTTTTTGTTACCTCAACCCCAAATGGTGTGTATTCGTGCACTTTCCTCTAATGGTAATAACATACTTTATTTATTGCAAGAATATGTCACATTCCAGGCAGAGATCCCAAGTTCCCATAGAGAGAACGAATGATGACAATTCGATGCAACTAACATGAAACACATGTACTTCCCCGCAATGCTTTTTTGAAATTCAAGCATCAAACCGCAATAAATAAATAAATAACGGCTGACATATCAACAACTCAAACGCATAGATCAACTAAGCTATAACAAAACAAAAGGGATTACTTGAATCCGCGCTGAGATCTCGCTGCTTCTGAAGACCTGGAAGAAAAAGACCAATGCACTGGATCAATGCCTCAAGCAACGACCAACCCGGCACGCATCACAGTGATAGAAACCAACGAGCAAGGCATCCCATATAACCTCGGTACTCGCTGCCGACGTAGCCGACGCGGAGCACGACCCTCTTCTTGCGCGTAGACTCCCACCTCATCCCGCCACCTCCATCGCTGGAGCAGGTTGTAGGAGGAGGAGGAGGCGGGGTTGGCTGTAGAGAAGCGGCGCCGAGGGCGGGGGCGGAGGCAGAGTGCGAGAAGCATAGGGTGGTACGGAGGAACCTAGGGTTATTTTTATTTTTTTTTTTGAGAAAGGAGGAACCTAGGGTTAGTGCACCGTGTGAGGATAGTGGAAGAGAAGGGTCTCCAGAGAAACGTCGTGGCGGCGGCGGCGGCGGCGGCCATGGGCGAGGAGTGCGGAAGGTCCAAGCAAACGTGAAAAGATGGCCGGATTAGATTTATTTTTTTTAGTATAGGCCGGATTAGATCTGTGAACGGAGAGACAATAGTAGTCATTGGGCCTACCATTAGAGTGGGCTCGAAGTTAAAGGCTTCTAATATCACCGGCAAAGCTTAGGCCCTGTTTGGAACGCAGCATAGGAAAAACACGGGAGCTCCTAGTCAGCGCTGCAGGCGCCCGTTAACGAGCTGGCGCCAGCGTCGCTGGCATGGGCCGGCCCACGAGCGCGCGCTCGCTCGGGAAAACAAAACGGTCGCTCCTGCTTCAGTCGCACCTCGCTCGATCGGCTACTCGCTAGCAGCGCAGTTTTTTCCCCCTTATTTTCCTATTTCTTATGAAATAAGAAGGTGAAATAAAAAATGGTTTACAGATTTAAAGAAAAAGCTTCACCCATTTGAAAAAAAGTTCATCTCTTAAAAAAAAAGGCTCACCAATTTTTGGAAAAAGTTTATCGATTTTGAAAAAAAGTTCATCAAATTTGAAAAAGTTCATTGAATTTGAAAAAAAGTTCATCATATTTGAAAAAAGTTCATTGACTCTAAACAAAGTTCGTCTATTTTGAAACAGTTCATCGATTTAAAAAAAAGTTCATTGATTTGAAAAAAGTTCATGCAAATTGAAACAAAAATCAGCCAATTTGAAAAAAGTTCAGTGAAATTCAAAAAAGTTCTTGGGCTTTTTAAAAAGTTCATCAATTTGAAAAAAAAATCACGTATTTGCGGACAATTCATCGGGCAAGGAAAAAGAAAGACAAAACAAAAAACAAAAAATGAAAAAGGAAAAATGAAAAAATGAAAAAAAAATGAAAAATGGAACGAATAAATGACGTATAGGTTAGAATGTTAGCACAGGTGCGCTTGTTGGTGGGGTGATCAGAATCCATCTCGTAGCGCTCTTTTTTTGCCTTTTAACATAAAAGGTTGGAAAGCGAAATGGGCCGAGCCCAAGTAGCGGTGCCATTCAGGCGCCCGTTTGCTCGCAGGCGCATAAGCCCAAATAGGATCTGCCGAAAACACTGGTGTCACTCAAAAAAAAAGGAAAAACACACGTATAAGAAAAACACAGGGTGTCTAAAAAAAGGAAAAATACAGGAGGAACCAATTTCTCCATACCTAATTTTTACAAAGGGCCTTTCGTGCCTTTTGAAATCTATTGACGAGTCATCCAACTTGAGTGGAACTAGAGGATGCCCCGCACGTTGCTGCGGAACCGTTGTGATACTATGTTGTCATATAGAAAATCGAAAAGAAGAAAATAAGGTAGTGCATAAACTCAGTGTACCATATACTCTAGCAAGTGTTCACAAAATGATTGGATGATGTCAGACATATCATCAAATATTGTTTCTAAGAACACAATACATGTGCAAGAATGAACTCCACCGCCAAGGACTGGAACGTGGCACTATCTATCAGACTTGTGTATGAACCATTAAATGTTGCTCTATGTAAATATGAAGGTTAGATTTTTTGAATGGAGAGAATGAACCAATAAAAGCTATTAAATTACTAAATATGTGAAGGAGAACATAATAGACAACCATAGGTATGACCGGCAACGCGAAGCCACGAATTTCAATTGCATGTGAACACTAACAACACATAAAGCACAAATGATATGTGTATCCATCGCTGGAGTGAATTCCCTTTGATCTCACATAATAGCTAAGCTCCACAATAAATCAGAGTCAGAAAAATAGTGTGCATGTACTCAATAAATAATCATCTAAATGACATTATCAGGAGCTACTAAAGAACGTGATGATGAAATTGTGTGTGTGCTGGCGTGGATGCATAAAAGTTCACAGAAGCAAGGCATTGGATATTCACATGGATGCAGGCATGCTTACATGTGCTTGCTGCAGTAAATTGCTGCTCCAAATCAGGTGAGCGAGCATGGCGGCAGGTTGTGTCGCATGTGGAATGATCGATATACAATCAAATTATTGTGCAGCAAGTGAATGGGGTTGTAACCACCTCACTGGTGATTTGTATGTGTATAATTCCGATAAATCCACCCTGTGCAGAGTAGAAGAAAAAGGAAAAAAGTAGTTGAATCACGTATATGCCAAACTAAAGTCATCCAAGCCTTTCTTTAAACTTAAGAGGCGATCATGACTTGCATATATAAAAATGACAGTAAGTTGTAGTCCTGGGTATTAGATGATTTGTTTGAACCAATGGATTGTATCGAATGGAGGGAACAATATGCCGTTATTGTCCTATACGCATCGAAACAAATATAAGGCACATGTCATGTGTTAATCCAATTCAAACAATAAATTTCTGAGATGGGAAGCCTGATTATGAATGTGAGCAAGCAGAGACCTATGCAGGAGGAAACCACAAATATCCCTCGCTATCTGCAGAAAATTATTGAGCAGCTTGTGGTTGAATCTGACAAAAAACAGATAAAACGTTTGATTAGATGAAGTACGGAAGGCCTAAGATGGACTGAACTCACCAAACGTAAGGAAGTTGCGGTGGATGATGAAAATCGAGCCTAGTATGTAAAGGCGAAGCCGATGGTTCAGCTCCAGAGTTGTTGTCCGTTCCTTTTACCCCTGCAAGTAGCAATGCTTGATTACATGACCATATATTGATACAGTACATAACAAACAATAAAGCAGGCCTTCACGTGCTTATAGTGTTGGTGCAATATCTTTTTTCTCGAATACGCACAACATGCATATCATTATATATAAGAGGGGAAAGGGCAAAGAGGGCCCTCCACAGGTACAATTACATCTTACATGCTACGCCATATCAGTACTCCACTCCACCCCACACCACTCTTGTGGTCTAACCCATACAACCGACTAGTCACTCGTGTTCCACCTACCTAGCCTACCAAAAACTCTGTACGCTATCCTTCATGAGCCCTGCATTCCACCATGCTCTTCCTTCCTGCTCCACATGTCGCATGACCTTGGCAATGCTCGGAGTAACACCATCGAAGACCACAGCGTTTTGGTGCATCCACAATTCCCAAAGACCAAGCAGGTTTATAGCCCTAGACGTACTGATGCCGAGGCCTTGTTTGTCTCTACCTTGGCACCATACGGAGAGCGCCTCCGTCCCACTAGGAGCCCAGGCCGGCTCCTCCAGTGCATGGCAGATGTGCGCCCAAACCTCTCTTGAGAATACACAAGTTAGTAATACATGGTTGATGGTTTCTTCCTCCTGGTTGCAGAATTGGCAAGAGTCCTGGTGTGGTAGCCCTCTCCTAGCTAGCCTGTCAGACGCCCAACACCTGTTGTGAAGGGCTAGCCATGAGAACATTCGGCACTGCAAAGGTGCCCTAGATTTCCATGAGAAGTCTGTTGTGGGAACGACCTCACGACCCGCAAACTTGGCCGTGTATGCCGATCTTACTGAGAAGATGTCGCCCCTCTCCTAGGACCAGGTAGCCACATCCGGGTGGGCCTCTTGTAGCTCTACATCACTGATTCTTGTCCACAGCCGAAGGTATTCCCTTATAGTGTCGATCTATAGATTCGGCCCGATATCTCTTGCCCATGTGTTGCCCTCAATGGCCTCGGCCACCGTCCGAGTTCGTCGCAGCCTAGGCGGCACACTAGCGTAAACCACCGGGGCCAGCTCCTGGATGTGGTACCCATAAAACCACCGATCCTCCCAGAAGAGGGTATTGCGTCCGTTACCTAGTTGCACCCTGGTCGCCGTCTTGAATAATTGCATGGACTCCTTTGGCACCGAGATCCTGAACTCCTGCCAACACCCGCCTTCGTCGGCTCGTTGCAACCACTGCCACCTCGCCTGCATGGCAATGTTCATCCATCTTAAGTCTGGAACTCTGAGACCACCGACCCATTTGGGCGCACACACCACGGTCCATGCCACTGAGCAATTACCACCCCTTGCTTCCTTCTTCCCACACCATAGGAAGCCATGTATGATCTTGTTGAGGGTGTTGATAGTTTTTGCGGGCAGTTCCATGGCCATCATCGCGTGCATAGGCATTGTAGTAAGGACGGAAAGCGCTAGGAGAAGGCGTCTGCTTTTGGGCAAAGCTGAGGCCCGCCAAGTCGGTAGGCATGCTCCAAGTTGATCCACCAAGAATTGCAGCTGTGAGGCCGATTGCTTCCGCAGTGATAGTGGCAAGCCAAGATACTTGCACGAGAAGCTTCCCACTAAGCAGCCAAGTATCTCCCCTACCTCCTATATCTGCTGCTGCGAGCAGCAAATGGGGATGACAACACTCTTCCTCAAGTTCGTTTGTAGACCTGACGCCATACCAAAAGTCTGAAGCATGGTATGACACCCAACTACGTCTGCCTACCTTGTGTTTTGGAGATTGTTGACAGAAATAGGTATGGACTGATTTGTTTGCTATTGCATACAGAGAGAAAAATTCCATACATAATCGAAGAGAATGCTGTCTTCGGTGCTGAGTTTGAAGAACTTCACCGAAGATATCTGCACTGGAGAGAAGAACGAGCTATATTCGATGAAGTAATAGAGTCGAGAAGATTGATGTGAAGAAATCGACCCCTCGAAACTTTACTGCAGAAACAAAGCTTTTGTTTCGGTACTATCGTCCGAAGAAATTGACTACAGCAATGGAAGTCGAAGACAAAGTGAAAACATAGTATTCATTTTGTTGTTCTTCTTTCATTCTTTCGAGTCATAGGACCTCCGTACTATTAAAAGGGGTATAGGTTCTTGATGCTTAGCCATAACCTATGAAAGATGCGAGAGAAATCTCTTTGTGCTCCGAGCAAATACTTGTCAGCAAGAGACTGTGATCTTCTTTGCTGCGAGAGATTTGCCTCGGACCGAGGAGTTAGCATTACTTGTTCCATCAGAAATGTTACCATTGTGCACAAATCCGCCCATTGGAATCGTGTCGTTAGGCCATTGGTTGCGGCTATAAATAGCGACCCCGCTCCAACGTTATCTGTTGGATGCTCTGCTTGAGATTTCTAAGAAGATTGATCTGAGCAACCCTCTCCAAGTGATTTGAGTTTAAGATCCACCGAGAGAAAAACCAAGAGCCCAAACTTAGAAAGTGGTTTAACATCACATCTGTTATGAGGAAGAGTTCTTGTACCTATTACTCTTGAGAGCTGCGCACTCTCTACACGGATAGGTTTCGGCTTCAAGTGTTGAAGAGTTATTGTCTTCACCGAGCCTGATCTTCAGCAACCAAGAGTGATTGTGGTTCGCGATGGTCGACCGAATGTTTGGAGATCACCGACAAGGATCTACCACGAGTGAAGTCAACCTGAGTCTGATCAGCTCTACGTTGAAGGAGAATAGAGTGAAGAGAGTTTCTCTTCCGTGTTAAGTCACAACCCCTCCAACCAAACGTAGCCCTTCGGCAGAAGGGTGAACTGGTCTACCAAATATCTCTGTCACCATCGAGCACCACTGGTTATATATACTCTACTACATTTCCTTTTGCAGTTATTATCCGTGCTCTGTGCCGATAGATTATTTGATCATTTTGTTCTGTCATCACCATCATGTGTATCTGTGTTCATCCTTGTTTGTTATCATCGCCTGTTTTCCTTCGTTACCATCCTGTACTTCAGATTCACTTGTGAAATCGGTCTATAGCATTTCATTCAGTATCGATCATGTTTTGCCTTATTCTGCTACATCTGTTTGCATGTTGTATAACTCTCATTGTAGTTAAACATGTGACTTATCAAGCTCGTACTATTGTCAGTGCTTTCATCGATGAATATGCTTCTGACAAGGAAGATTGAATCAGTCTATTTCCCTCTATACTCTATTTCGCTGCTATGAGTGGGAATTGTTTCAAATCTTTGGAGAAAATTTGAATCTCCCGTTCACCCCCCCCCCTCTGGTCGGTATACTCTCGGTCCTAACAATTGGTATCAGAGCAGGTACTCCATGTCTCTGTTTATTAAAGGTCTAACGTCGTTGGAGTTTTGAGTATGTCGCTTGCAGGTAGATCCTCGCACTCTGAAAGATTTGCTATCTTTGATGGAAATGACTATCTGTACTGGAAGGAACGAATGATAATCAGAATTCAAGCAATCAACTATGATCTGTGGCAGATTGTGGAAGATGGCTACACCATTCAGCAACAAAACAATCTGACTTCCGATGCTAAAGCAAATCTGCAGTTGGATGCTCAAGCAAAATATATCATCTGTGGTGTCTATCAAAAGACATTTTTTCGGTTCCACAGGCTCAACACAACAAAGCAAATTTGGGATGCTCTCGGCAGTGCTCATGAAGAATTTGTTGCCAGATCAGATCCTCACACTCAAATGCTTCGTGCTATGTTCACTAGATTCAGAAGCCTCCATAAAGAAAGTGCCATGGAACTCACTGATCAATTGACCAACATTGTCGAAAGACTACATCAGCGAGGAGTAACTGATATCACCAATAGATATGTCGTCAACAAGCTTCTAAGCTCACTTGATGAATCTTTTGATTCCATTGTATCTGAAATCAAGCAAAGACCTGACTATGAAGAGCTTCACTATGTTTAGGTCACACCGTTGTCGATTCATGAAGAAAAGATGGAACATGAAAATGCCAATCAAGAGTTTTCTTCGGAAAGTGAAGGAGAAATTCTCTCACATTATGGTAGTTCTGAAGAAGAAGAAGATGTCGAGAATCAACACACCATCACCAGAGAAATTGAAATGCTCACACAAAGGCTAAGTGATCTAAAAAGACACAATCTCTACCTCACAAATAATGACGAGCTTGATGAGCCAGAATCATCGAGAAGAAGACTGACTCCGAAAGATATGAAGTGCTTCAAGTGTAAGTTATACAGCCATGTCATTGTTGATTGCCCTGGTTGGGAAGAAAAACCTAGCAACAGATGGAAATACCTTCAGTGCAGTGGTTTTACCCGAATGGATCGTCATACTAAGATCTCGAAGGAAAATGCATCTCCGTCATCTTCTTCGACGAGACCAGTCACTGACGTGAAAGCCAGAGCTATCATTGAATCAAATATGAAGAGAATGTCACGGCTAAGCAAAACATGTGCTGATCTGACATTGGACTCTGAAGAAGAAGCAACTGACACTGAATCAGATGATGAAAAATTCAACAAAAGGATTGGGAGAAGCAATGCATATGTTGCCATTGAATCATCAGAGAGTTTCAGCGAATCAGATACTGATGATGATGCTTCAAGTAATGATGATTCAAGCGAAGATGGACCGATCGCCTTCTGTCTCATGGCAAAATCATTAAAGGATCAGGTATCTGCAAACACCAAAGATCCATGAACAAATATTCTCCTGAATATATATCTTATGCCAAGCTGGTCAAGATCGCTAAATCTCAACATGATGAACTTGAAATGCTTGAGAGAAATCTTGGGAAAACCGAAGGATTGCTGGTCGAAGAGATGGAGAAAAATTAAAAGTTGGTCGAAGAGCAGGATGCTCTTTCATCAACTATTGATGATCTTACCAATCGATATGATTCACTTACAGTTAACTACGAGAGTTTATCAGATGGACTTTTTAATAGGAATCAAGAACTCGTGTCACTGAAAGAATCTCATAACGAGCTGGTGTTAGAAAAAGCTTCTCTTTTCACCGAGTAATATGTTCAAATTCCTAATGATTTTGTATCTCCATGCTTAAAATGCCTAGAACATAGCAATGTTGATTCTCATGCTAAAACATCTAATGCTGTCAAAGAGAATATTGCTACTATTGAAGTTGGTACTACTACTCACTCCTCTTTCAAGGATTTTGCTGCTATTACTGAAGAAAATTGCAAGTTAAAGGGCTTGCTTGAGACTGGAATGCTAATGAGCCTAAAAGGGCATCAAACCTTGTGTGATGTACTCAAGAAGTCCATACTTCACAAAAATCCTCAGAAGGAAGGATTAGGTTTCGAAAAGAAACTTAATGTGGATGGATCCTATTGGACTCCCGAACAGTATCCTCGTACGACTTGGATTCATACAAAGAGTAAAACCCTCGAACCTGAAACTCTAACTGGTTATCTTTCTCCCATTCCTGTTGATACTGACGAGTCAAATGAATCAAATTACAAACTCTTCAAACAACATAATGGTAAGATTTTCACTCGATATATTGGAATTAACTGCAGGAAGTTCACCCAAGAAGCAAATTTGGGTAAAGAAGTACACCATTGATACTTTATCAGTTACTACTAACCTGACAATGCAGTATAATTCTCGACGAGGAAATGGTTATCATTCCGAATCTACTCGAGTATCATTCCCAAAAGATTATCACCCTAAGCTGCGCCAAAAGAAGTACATGTGTACATCTTCAAATCATTACATTCATGTATCTGGAAACAACTTAAATGCCTATTCATATGATTATCATCATAGTGCACAGGTGTCTCACAGGACTAAGCGGAGGAATATCCCTAGCCAGGCAAAGCAAATGAGATCCTCACCTCCCAAGCAAGTGTGGGTTGTGAAGAAGAACTAATCAATTCATGCAGGAAATTCTCTCAGGGATATCTCATGCTTATCATAAGCCCTGAGATCAATTATTTTTGGTGCTTACTCTTTATGTGTTCTTATTCGAATGATTTGTGTTTTCCTTTGTTTGATTTTGTTTCGAATCAGTTCCTTTTCTGGTTGTTTCCCGGTTCTTTCGTGTCATAAACATGCAATTTGATCTGAAGAAGATTTCACTCTGATGTCCTTGGTCGCGAATGGAATCAGATTCAGAATTTCATCTATTTTGGTGCTTTCGCCTCCTCAAACCCTTTGACATCCAGTTCAGTTACCGAGATTTTTGCAGGAAATGGCTGACACATGCCCACGATCTCGCGTTCGTGATCATATTCATTGAATGTGGAACGTCCCAGGTTTTTTCGGCCATAGATTTATGAGTGGGCGGTTTCTTCCTCAGGCTATATAAACCCCCTCTCCAGGTCTCCTCTTCCCTAGTCATTCTCCGTTAGGCCTCAATCCTCTCCTCTCGCTCTCCGCCCGAGCCCGAGCTCGAAGCAGCATTGACGTCAAGCCTCGCTGTGCAACTCTAGCGAAGCTCCGTCATCGTTGGTCACGCCAGTGCAGTAACTCTTCTCTCCCACACTGCCGTAGTCGATCTATACTGCTAAGTTAGGGTATACAGATCTAGAACTTTCCCTATCCCTCGAATGTTCTAGGACAGTTCATCCCGACACCATTTATCTCGCTTTATTTCTTGCGGTAGATCCTTAGGTGTCACTAAGCAATGACTTGTGCGGTTTGTAGTAGTTCCTCGTACCAGTCTCTTGGATCTAGGGTTCAATGTGTATACATCGAAAGATTAGAGGAGTTGTTATTCTGTCTTAAAGCATATTACAATTCTCTCGATGATATCGTGCAATATGTATGCCTTGAACTTCTTGCTTCTTCCAAAAAATTATCTGTTTTGAGTCGAAATGCTTATGTGCATGTTTGTGACTTCTTCCTATTTTTCTCTCAGGAGTGGTCATGGCAAATAGTTCGGATGAGCATTCAGGGTCCAAGGAAGAAATTCCACAGCAATCGTGTGTGGCTGATAAAGCAAAGGGGGCTGAAAGAAAATCAGCGAAGCCACCTAAAGCACCAAAGAAAAAGGTTGAATCAGAATCTGGTGAAGATGATGATGATATTCCCTCCACACATAGTCAGCCAGAGGACGAGCTAGTCACTGTCTCCCAAATCCTGTTTTCTGATGGAAATCCCAAGAAGGGTCGTCGCGATAGAGAGAAGAACACCACGGTTGAGATGCCTGATCCAGAAACCTACAAGACTCCACCTGGAGTAGAAACTACTCAAGAAAGAAACAACAGGCTGCAAAAGATTAGCCGTCACTGGGTGAAGAAATGGTTCAACCATGAGAACATTTGAAGAAAATACCAGATTCTATTTGCATTCACTCCACCCTGGAATGATTGCATTGTTGAGGGCTATCTAGGTCCAAATGATGAAAAAATTAGACCAGCTCCTCCTCCCAATGCTCATGCAGACTCATTGAAGACAACTGCTGATATTCCCAAGGAAGTTGAGAAACGAGCAAAGGCCAAGGTCAAGCGTGACGCCAAGGAGGCGGAGAAAAATTATCTAGAACAGAGAGATGTTGAGTTAACTCAACATGATGTGCTAGAGAAGAAGAAAAGGGCCTCTGCCCGAAAAGAAAAGAAGAAGAGGAAGTCTGTTTCTCCAAGAGCTTCCAAGAAGAAGTCTGTTGCCAGAAAATCAAGGAAGGTTGCATCTGCCTCGTCTAATGAGGACTCTTCTGATGATAGTGTTGGCAAATAAATTCCCATGTACGATCAAAGAGCTCTGCTTGATAAGCCTTATCAAACTCCGTCTCCAGCAAAAATTTCTCCACCGATGAGATCTCCACCAAGGCTTGCTCCCGTCCCTTCAAATAAACCTTCGGGTTCTTCTGCCCTAGTGGCAAAGAGAAAACTAATGACCGATGAAAAAGTTGTTGTCCCGGTTAAGAAGGGGAAGAAAATTATTCCTGCTCCCACAGAGGAATATGTTTTTGACCTTATGTTTGACATCATTGAAGGTGCTTCTTATGATGCAAATCCATCTGAGTTGAGCAGTCTGGGTCTGCCTGATGATGTTACCAAAATGGTAACAAAGCATTTCACTAAGCTGAAGCGAATTACCAAGGAATGGAATCAGGCTGTAGAGGATAAGAATTTGCTTGAGAAGATGAGGTATGAAGCTCGCTCTGAATCTGAAAGGAAAGACGTGAACAAGGGAATCCTTGAGATCACTAAAGCCCTCAATGCCATGAGAAATAACAAGATTGAGTGGCACTCCAAGTTGAAAATGGATATTTCTCAACTCTGTGATCATAAGAATGATGAGATTAAGAATCAAGCAGATGCTGCTCGACGAAGAGGAAAAGAAGAGAAACTTCATAGACTCATGCCAAAGCCAACAAGACGAAAGATATCAAGGATTGTCGTATCCAATCTGTAACAACTAATGCACCGGTTGATACAAGTGTCCCACTGCAATAGATTCCACCATCCCCTCGTCCCGAGGAAGTAACCAAACCACAAGCTAAGTTATCATTCCTACCTCAGTCGAACAAGAATCTAATGTTCTGGACATGTATCTGGTCAATCCTGATGAAGTGAATGCCGTGCCCGAGCAAAATGCTCCTGAAGAAATAGCTAATGAAGAGATTGTGATGGAAAAGGCAGTTTCATCGCCTTTGAAGGAAATTCTAGCTGAACCCTCCGAATCCACCAAGGAGGGTGAGAAGGTTGAGGGGGAGCAAGTTGCTTCCCAAGGAAATACCCCTCCGGTCTCCTCATCTGGTGCCCCCCCAGATGGAGGTTGACCCTACTCCTGGTTCTTTGGCTTCACAGCCAGAACATGAAGAGAAGGAATTTGAAGAGCCCATGGCTCCCGAAGAGATAGATCAAACAGTTGTACCACCCATGTTGCCGCAGCACACTGAAGGAGAACAAGTTGTGACCCAAGAGTCTGAAGAAGTTGTCGTACCACCCACAATTGAGAACTCTCTAAAATAAAAGGCTCTAGTGCCTGAGAGTGAGAAAGCCGCTGAAGGAGTTCCAGCGAAGGAAAATGATGGTCAGTCCAGTGATCCCATGCCATCTGCTCCAGAGAAAGTTGTAAGCCCACTTGCTCCATTGATGAAAATGCGCCATACGCTAAATATGTACAACCGATGAAAATTAGCGAGGAAGAACATCATAATAATCCTCAGGAATCATTTCTGTTGTTTCCAGCTGAGGATGGCCCCAATGGCCTGGCATTCAACAAACAGCTTCATTCATCAAAGCTTGCATTCTTTGGGGCCAGTCCTTATGAAGGAGAAAGAACTTCATTATCACCAAGGTTTTGGACTGAGGAACAAGCAGTCTATTATGCTCGGATCTTGTTTAGCAAGCACAAAATTTTCAATCATAAGATGTTAAACTTCACCAAGCTTGAAGATATGCCTTGCTTCTTCAATGCAATTTATCACATTGAACATGCTCTTCTGAAGGGGTTCATGCACTTTAATCATGGCTGGAACAAGGAAGTTATTCTTCAGTTCTATGCCATGCTATACATCTTAGGAGAAATCGGAAATACATCAACCTGGACGCTTGAGTGGATGACTGGCAGAGAGAGAATCAAATGCTTGGCAGATAATTTTCTGGCCTTGATAAATTTGCCTCGATGTGAATTTGAGAACGACAGATAACACAGATTGCATTTCTAGGAAGTATCTGAAGCACAACTCCACATCCTGATGGATCCCACCATGGTGGGCGACGAATGCATTGATGTTGATCCGAAGAAGTTGGCTTATGATAACAAAGTGCCATTTCACATTCTGTGCAATACCATCTTGCCAACAAACAGGCCAAACTCCATTAAAGGCATCATGGAGAATGCACTTGTGGAAATATCTTAGGGAATCAAGTTTGACATTCCTGATCTTTTCATTCAGAACCTGGCATGTGCAGCAGATAGCCCTTAGTCGTTGAAGCCCTATGCTCCATGGATCTTGTTCGCAATCGAGCAGCTTACAAATGAGAAATTCTTCTGGGCCGACATATCGAAGGTATTCATGCCACCAGTTGGTGACACTCTACGCATTGTGAAGGATAACAACAAAGGGAAGGAACAGGTTGATACTGCTGCAACTGCCTCTGTGTCTGAAAATGCTCTGAAGGTTAAGGAAGCCAGGGTTGAAATCTCTTGCGAAGAAGATCCATCACTATATGAGATTTGTATTCACACACAGCAGACTCTGGATTAGACAAATCAAGATGGATAGAAAGGAAAATATGTAATTGATGACTGAGATGAATCTGATTCATAATCACACTCGTCAAATTCTGTTGCATGAGAAGGATGCAAGGAAGCGATCATGGGACTTGTTGAGAGAGCATTACTCTCGCAAGGATTTAGCTAAGAAGAGCTTATTCAAGGAGTATGACTACCTGGACTTGCTTGTTGTACCGCGCATCCGAAGAGAAACTCCAGTGCTGCCACATCGTTCTGCTTCAACGGATCTGTTGTTTGTCAATCATGATGATGAAGTTGCAGATACATCCGGTACTCTTGTCTACATGCCAGATGTTCATCGCTCCAAGTCTTCCAAGGCCAAAGCTTCAACTCATGCTTTTGCCTCGACCATTCCGCGTTCTTCAGATACTGATTCTTCAAGTGGTTTTAATTCGGATTTGGAAGATACTCCCATGGAGTAATTCCTTGAATGTCCTCTCTTTCCTTTTTGGCACTTATTGACAAATGGGGGAGAATTACATCAAGTGATAATTTATCGGGGTTTGCAGGTGTTTTTTCATTCGCTATTTGGTTTTCCTCGAACAATTTGCTTCATGAACTTATTGCGCCGCATGTGGTGCTGAAACACTCGGTCGTCATGTAGCGTTAATAACCCCCCACCTGCAATGTTATTTGCCTTGTACTATCTGTCTGCAGGTATCATCGAATTCGTTTTTCCTAAGGATGTGCATGATTATCTTCAAAACTCTTTTATCTTACAGGGAGACATATCTGCTCCTCGAAGAAGAATAGTGCATCACCATGTGATGGTACTAACTTGGAAAAGTACTTCAAGTACTAAATGAACTATATCTGTTGCTGATGGATCTGTGTTGATTAATATATCTTATTATCTAACCATGCAGGAAGAGAATGTCAGTTTAAGCTTCTATGCAAAGTGTTTTCCCTCACTATTATCTCTCTATGACTATGACAGGGAAACTACATCAGAAACATATCCACTCTGAGCAATATAGTCTTACTATTTTCTTGCTCTATTTACATCAAATACCTAACATGCAGGAATACTACATCTTGTGTGGATTCAAATTGTGTTCTGAGAAAACCTTTCATGATATATCCTTGTCACAAATCTCTCAACGCTTGTTTTACATCTAACCTTCTTCAAAGATTTTGTGATAGGAACCACCTCAAACAGCGTTGAGTGCATTGGAAAAACTTATGTATAAGATCTCCTATCAATGTTACTCATACGAAGAAAAATATTGTTCCTCCGGCTCCTCAAGATATGAAGCATAAATTGTGGGGGAGAATATCTTATCTTCATAATTATCTCTCGACTTTTAGTATTCTTCGCATTACATTTCATTCGTTATCTATAATTCAATGTGGTTTGTTTTGTCAACAATCGTCCAAAAAGGGGGAGATTGTTGGTGCAATATCTGCCTACCTTGTGTTTTGGAGATTGTTGACAGAAACAAGTATGGACTGATTTGTTTGCTAGTGCATACATAGAGAAAAAGTCCATACATAACCAAAGAGAATGTTGTCTTCGGTGCTGAGTTCGAAGAAGTTTACCGAAGTATATTTGCGCTGCAAAGAAGAACGAGCTATATTTGATGAAGTAATAAAGTCGAGAAGATTGATGTGAAGAAATCAACCCCTCGAAACTTTACTGCAGAAACAAAGCTTTTGTTTCAGTACTATCGTCCGAAGAAATTGACTGCAGCGATGGAAGTCGAAGACAAAGTGAAGACGTAGTATTCATTTCGTTGTTCTTCTTTCATTCTTTCGAGTCGTAGGTTCTTGATGCTTAGGTCTATTGTGATGCTTAGCCATAACCTATGAAAGATGTGAGAGAAATCTCTTTCTGCTCCGAGCAAATACTTGTTAGCAAGAGACTGTGATCTTCTTCGCTGTGAGAGATTTGCCTCGGATCGAGGAGTTAGCATTACTTGCTCCGCAAGAAATGTTACCATTGTGCTCAAATCCAACCGCTGGAATCGTGTCGTTCGGCCATTGGCTGAACCTGATATCTAATTTGGTCATTTCCCATCTAGGAAGGTTGCGGCTGTAAATAGCGACCCCGCTCCAATGTTATCTGTTGGATGCTCCGCTTGAGATTTCTGAAAAGATTGATTTGAGCAACCCCTCTCCAAGTGATTTGAGTTTAAGATCCACCGAGAGAAAAACCAAGAGCCCAAACTTAGAAAGTGGTTTAGCATCACAGTAGTTCTGAGTAAGTGTTCTTGTACCTATTACACTTGAGAGTTGCGCACTCTCTAGACGGATAGGTTTCGGCTTCTAGTGTTGAAGAGTTATTGTCTTCACCAAGCCTGATCTTCAGCAACCAAGAGTGATTGTGGTTCGTGAAGGTCGACCGAAGGTTTGGAGATCACCGACAAGGATCTACCACGAGTGAAATCAACCTGAGTCTGGTCAGCTCTGCGTTGAAGGAGAATAGGGTGAGGAGAGTTTGAAAGATCGTGGATGTCGCCTAGAGGGGGGGGGGTGAATAGGCGCTTTAAAATAATTACGGTTTAGGCTTGAACAAATGCGGAATAAACCTAGCGGTTAATTTTCAAGCACAAAACCTACAACAACTAGGCTCACCTATGTGCACCAACAACTTATACTAAGCAAGATAAGCAACTAAGTGATAGCAAGATAGATGACAAGAAACAATATGGCTATCACAAAGTAAAGTGCATAAGTAAAGGGCTCAGGTAAGAGATAACCGAGGCACACGGAGACGACGATGTATCCCAAAGTTCACACCCTTGCGGATGCTAATCTCCGTTTGGAGCGGTGTGGAGGCACAATGCTCCCCAAGAAGCCACTAGGGCCACCGTAATCTCCTCACGCCCTTGCACAATGCAAGATGCCATGATTCCACTAAGGGACCCTTGAGGGCGGTCACCGAACCCGTACACTTTGGCAACCCTTGGGGGCGGTCACCGAACCCGTCAAAATTCTTGGGCGATCTCCACAACCTAATTGGAGACCCCGATGCTTGCCCAGAGCTTTACACCACAATGATTGAGCTCCGAACAACACCAACCGTCTAGGGCGCCCAAGCACCCAAGAGGAACAAGCTTAAGGGTACCAAGCACCCAAGAGTAATAAGCTTCTCAACTTGTAACTTCCACGTATCACCGTGGAGAACTCAAACCAATGCACCAAATGCAATGGAAAGGGCACACAGAGTGCCCAAGTCCTTCTCTCCCAAATCCCACCAAAGCAACTAATGCTAGGGAGGAAGTGAGAGGAAGAACGAAAGAAGAACACGAAGAACTCCAAGATCTAGATCCAAGGGGTTCCCCTCACTTAGAGGAGAAATTAATTGGTGGGAATGTGGATCTAGATCTCCTCTCTCTTCCCCCCCCCAAAACTAGCAAGAATCCATGGAGGGATTGAGAGATAGCAAGCTCGAAGAAGGTCAACAATGGGGGAAGAACATGAGCTCAAAGGATAAGGTTCATTGGGGAAGAAGACCCCCTTTTAAAGGTGGGGGAAAATCAAACCGTTATGCTCACAGCCCGCACAGAGCGGTACTACCGCTCAACCTCACGTTACTACCGCTAGGGGTAGCGGTACGACCTCAAAGGGTAGCGGTACTACTGCTTGCGAGGGGTACTAAAAAATACATCCGTGCCTACCACCGCTGGACTTGTGACGAGATTTTGGTTCGGAGCGGTACTACCGCTGTAGTAGCCGCGGTAGTACCGCTATAGTAGCCGCGGTAGTACCGCGGTAGTAGCCGCGGTAGTACCGTTCTGGAGCGGTAGTAAAAAAATTACATCCGCTCCTGTCCACGCTAGTACCGCTGCAGCCTTTTCAGAACACCAAAACTGCCACAACTTCTGCAAACGGACTCCGAATACGATGAAACCAAGTTTGTTGGAAAGCTAGCTACAAGGGCTAACACAATCTTGATAGAAATAAAAATAAGAAGGAAACTAGAAAAGGCCCAAGAGAAAATGGTGAGAAACCTCCTTCGAATAAGATTGGTAAAACCTCCAGCACCGAAAACGCAATAGAAGAGGCATATGAAATCTGTTTTTGAAGTACAAGAGCTTATCACGGAGATAACCACAAGCTCTAAAACCTCAGAAGACAAAACAAATAAGAATCAATAAAGATGATGCAAGGAAGCAATGGTTTGAGCTCTCGACGAACGATACGATCAAGCTACTCACTTGAGAGCCCCCCTTGATAGTACGGCTATCGATCCTATAACCCGGTCTCCAAACTACCACCATGAGACTGAAAAAACAGAAAAGCTATCAAGGGCAAACCTTTGCCTTGCGCATGATCCACTTGAGCTAGATGATGACGATCTTTTCCTCCTCAAGATGGACCACCTTTCTTGATTGCGTTGGGTCGATGAAGACTAGATGATTGCTCCCCCATACTCCACTATGGGTGAGCCACTCTTCGGAACATCTTCACAAGTCCATTGACACCAAAATGGACGGCTAGGTTCAAGCACTTGATCTCTTCGTGATGTTCCACTTGAACTTGCACACGGCAATCTTGATGATCATCACCACTTGATGTCATCCTCTCCATGGGTTGAGTGATATCTTCCTCTTGACGCAAGCCCATGGACACGTACCTAACCCCACATAGAACTCTCACATAGACCATGGGTTAGTATGCAAAGCACAATGGACAATGCTTACCATACCATGGGCTCACTTGATCCCTCTTGGTACATCTTCTATGCTATGTGAGTTGATCAACTTGATTCACTCTTGACTTAGTCTTGATCAACCTTGAATCTTTCCAACTCTCTTCATTTGGATGATGTCTTGAAGTTAAACATGAATGATCACACAATCTTCTTCTTCAAGACATGCTTGCAATAAGCTCAACACTCGCATGACCAATCTTTGGATAATTCCTTAATAGCACCTTGGTCAACTCATAAACTCCTTGAAACCAACACATGGACTTCAAGAAAATCCTATGGACAAATCCTTCAAATATAACTCAAGACAACCATTAGTCCATAGAGATTGTCATCAATTACCAAAACCAAACATGGGTGCACCACATGTTCTTTCAATCTCCCCCATTTTTGGTAATTGACGACAATCACTTTCAAGAGAGTTTATATAAGGAATTATGCATCACCATGCAAGCAACAACCAATAATGCATGCGTAAGAGATGCAAATGCTCTTAGGAACAAACCAAAGCCAGAAGAGACAACTCTCTAAACTTCTCCACATAACTCTCTGAAACTTCTCCCCCATTGGCATCGATTGCCAAAATGAGCGAAAAGCTTAGAAGGCCAATATAAATTGTGGTTCTCCATAAATTGTGTATTCCTCAACAAGAGAGTGTAATGCAATACACATATACAAAGGTAAATACTTGGAGTAACACAAACTATATTGAGGCACAAAGATTGTAAAAGAAGGTATGCCACAAAGACATAACAAGGAGAGACACAAGCAATCAAAAGATACCAATTGAAGCAAGCAATCAAAGGATATCAATTGAACCAACTAGACCAAAGATCCTACAAGCCACATGAGTAAGATATTATGATACAAGCAAAGGAGTGTTCCAAAGAAACTAGAAAAGCTCGCCATGATTTGTGCACAAAATAAGAATTTTTGTATTTGGATACAAAGTGCACAAAATAGGATCATAGCTCCCCCCAAAATCAATAGAAACTTACAACAAGTGCAAGTGAGCATATAGGAAACAAAGCCAACAAACACATGGTTGAGCAACATGTAAAAGAGGCAACTTAAGAAAAGTGTCAACCAAAAAGATATGTGTGAGTCATGAAAAAGCACTTGAGAAGACTAATGTAAGGATGAGCATTAAGCATCAACATAGTATTGGATAAATGAGATACAAGGTGCAAGACATGACCTTCCCACACACACACAAGAAGCAAATGGATACACAAGCTTACTAAAAAGATAACAACAAAGCTTGTGACAACCCATGGTGAAGATAGAAGATGAAATCCTCATCAAGACGAGGGATACCAATTAAAGCCTCGTAAAGATAAGCATGAGGAAAATAATCTTCACAACACAAGAGTGCATCATGGTGCAACGATATAAGACATGCACTCAAGGCAAAAGCTTTCACGGAGCCACCAAAGAAATAACATAAGAAAGACAAGGTGGACGTGAAAGAAAGGATATCATCTAGATGTGCAACTTCTCTCAAGTGTATAAGATTCTAGGTAGACGAAATTATGATGATATATATCTACAAAGAAGGATGTACACCTGAAATAGTTACAACACGAAGGAACAATATATCCAAAAGGAAGTCATACATATACCAATAAGATATTTGCTTGGAAGCATATCACATGGCTAGATATGGTCTTATTGTATATAAATGAATTCCTACCACACAACCATCAAAGACATCACAACTAGCAACATGAGATCATCATTGAGATGCTTTGAGAAAGGAAACAAGTATCACAAGATGGAATGAATAGCATGCCAAGATGCAACCTACACAAGGTTGAATGCAAGAAAATAATGCATGAATAGATACTTGTTACTGAGATATCATTGGAAGGATGTAGAAGAAACCAATTTAAGGTAGTAGATAGTAGTTCATTGAGCATCCTAGCTTGCCTCCAATAAGCTCATGGTGCCACCACCTTCCTTGTGAGTGAGCCAAGCATCCAATGCACCTCCAATTGTTCCTAGACCAACAACACAAACAAAATGGTACCTAAACTCATTTGGACCAAAGAGTTAGAGAACCAACAATACATAGGACAAACTCCACATAAATATGTGCATATAGATATGAAAATGAATTTCGTGCACATGTCATCCAATTTGAGACTTGGTGGAGTTTCCCTATATATTGGGTCAAAGAAAGAAAGCATGCCCAAGAAAATACATGAAGTAAATATGCATACTCAAAACTTTCAAGAACCGATACCAAATGAAAAAGAAATGCCAAGTGAAAAAGGATACCAAATGGAGAAATCATCACTTGGAAGATATCATTAAAGATACATCAAGGAATGAGGTATCCATTGAAACACGTAACAAGAAGGACATCAAACTCCCTAAAGAGAGGATGGTTCGAAACAAACCATGCCCTCTACAAAGTTTCATGATGGCACAAAGTACCAAAAAGAAATGGCTTGGCTTCCACCAAAACACACTAGATAAGGATCACAAGAAGAGTGTTTTAAGAAAATAGGATAGCTCCCCCACGAGTTGTGCATTATAGAGAACTTGCATTTGAATACAAAATGCACAAGGTGGGATCACCACTTTCACTATATCTAGAAAACACTGGACAAGAACAAGAAATTACAAGATCCACAAGTGGTATGGAAGACAACGGGAGTTGACACAATCCTTGGCAAGAGATAAGGCAAATACAAACAAAAGCCAATGTAAAGATGATCAATAAATTCGACCACACATAATGACTACCAATTGTCAAAAGACAAGAAGTATTTGGAAATAGTTCCCGGTGGTAGATAACAAGGATATCCAACATCATCTTCACAACAAACACAAGCAAATTGCAACTTGTAGAGCTAACATGTCACCTAGGAACAAGATAATTAATCTATACCTACTAATAAAGCAAGGTGTGTTTCTCCAAAGTTTTCATCCGTTCACCGTTGAAAAGATTTTTTTTATTCAAGGTGGTACTAAATTTTCGTGCGTCTATCCGCTTGAAAAGAAAATAGATTTGTCCAGAATTCCGTAACTGGGCCGCGCGCGCTCCGGCCCAACGAATCCAACCCATTTATTATTGCCCACTCAGTTGGCAAGACTTATTTGTCGCATCGAGCGATATATAGTTGAAGCTTCCCACAGGGCGCCTAAGACTAGGCCGGCCCATTTCCCATTTTTCGTTGTTCTATTTCAATTTTTATTTTTCTATTACCTTTTGTTTCTCTTTTATATTTCTTTTTCCATTTATCTTCTTTATTTTTTCTGTGAAGTGAAAATTTACAAAAATATTCAGCATTTCAATATTTGTTTAAATATTCAAAAAATTGTCAGAATTCCAAAAATTTGTTCATGTATTAAAAAATGTTCGAAACTTTTAAAAATTTCCGTTTTCAAAATTTTCTCAACATTGAAAAATGTTCTCATTTAAAAAAATGTTTGTGTTTTTAAAAAATTCTTCATTTTTTTATAAAAATACATTTTATAAGATGTTCCATATTTTAAAATATTTTTGTTTTAGTGAAATGTCCACAAATCCAAAATAACCTTTGCGTCTAAGAAAACATTTTCGAAAATTGTTTTGAAGGTTCCCCTTTAATAAAATAAAAAATATATTTTTATTTTTATAAAATTCTCATGTTTTCAAAATATTGTTAGAGAATTTCAAAAACTATTCATGGTTCTAATTTTGTTCGTGTTTTTCCAAAAATATTGGAATTTTAAAAAAATCGTATTTTTTGAAAATTGTTCAGGATTTTAAAAATTGTTGATGTTTCCAAGAATATTCGCCAATTCATATGTTTTTGAATGTTAAACAAAATCAAAGAATATATGTTTTGAAAATTGTTCAGGATTTAAAAAATTGTTGATTTTTCCAAGAATATTCGCCGATTCATATGTTTTTGAATGTTAAACAAAATCAAAGAATACTTCTAATATGACGCTATAGTATTTTCTTCAATATTCGCGCTGGCCGTTGGTTAGGGGTGTGTGTTCGTTCTATGTTGGTTGACTATAAATAAAACAAATTGTGGGCACGTGCCAATAAAAGAGAATATGTTGTTTGGCTTTAATTAGAGCAAAATTATGGGCACTTGAGCACTAAAATAAGCAAAGAGAATAAACTCTAAAAAGGAAGGGACATTCATGTCTGATTATGCTAATGAAACGAGATTTATGCGCTGCAATTAATAATCCGCCCGGTTACACCGTTGTAGGATAGAGTGGTCAAAGCAATCATGTCCCAAGGTCGCCGCTCAACCACCAAATGAGGAGGTAGGCAGAACCGTGAGATAGAGGCGGACCCGGTGGAAAAAAGGCATGAGTTGGGTGCTCGCTACCACGCCGACCAACCCCACCACTATCAAGATTTCGCGTGTCAAACATGTCCAGCAGAAGACCATAACTTCTTGGTATGTCGCGTACCATTGTGTAGACCCTTTTTTGGATGACACATCAATTATCTTTCCCGTTGCTTCTCGCAAAAAAAATATATATCTCCCATTGCAACGCACGGGCATATGTGCTAGTAATATTAACTCTAAGTGACAATATCTCAAATGCACACATTTTCTAGGCTTGTAATATGCACATAGCATATTACTCCCCTATAATGTGATACCAAAGAAAACTTAACAAGAGGCAATAAGAGGATCCAACGGGAGATAATCAATGGACCTTTTAGAATTTGAATTTCTCATGAGAGATATACCACCTAGCGACTAGATAATCTTGTAATACCAATACTAGATGATATTCCTCATGTACACCCATTTATAGGATTGTCAGGTGCACAAAGCACATCACTCCCCCAAAATGGGATATTTGATTAATCTCTCACACGAGCCAACTAGGATACTAACAAGAAGCATAAAGGCTCAACGCACGACACACACGTACATGATGTGCAAACCAACACACACATACTTGATTGCTCAAAAGCAAGTTGGAAGCACAACATATACAAACACATGCAAGGAACAAAACCAAAACATGCAAGGGGGAAAGTAACTTTCAATGTAAACAATTTAAGTACAAGTTACCGCAAGGAGGCACATTGGATATAAGATAGAAACTTGATAATCCAATTGACTTGGCTTGAGACAATAAGAATGATGAAGTCCCCTTAATTCTTCATAATGTAGCCAAGTCTCCAATGCCCTCCAACAACACCTATTGATCAAGTTTGAGCTTGGTGGTCCCCAACCAAGTTGGGTCCTAAGAGGTTAGTCACAATAGGCTTGGCTACCCAAATGGTTCTTTTCTTGACACCACTTTGAGTACACAAACTTGGCAAACACATTGCCAACCTTATCATTCCCAAGAGAATAGACATCAATAATAATTGAGTTGAATAAGTTACCACTAGTGCATGAAGAGGCAACGTGACCTTTCTCACGATATAAGTAGCAACGTCTACTCTTCACTTTCTTCTCACTTGATTTCTCAATAAGAGAAGCATTAACTTGAGTCTTCTTGGGAAGTGGCCTTTCTTCAACTTGAGGTTGAGCATGAGATTGAACTTGTGGCCTCTTCCCTTGTTGCTTGTCACTAATGGCCTTCTTCTTCAATGGGCAAGATCTAACATGATGCCCTTCAATTTTGCACTTGAAGCAAATAATCTTGGCCGAATTCTTGACTTGTTCTTGGCCCTTCTTCCTGATTCTCTTGGAATTCTTCTTCTTATTGGAGTTGAATCCAAGTCCACCTTTGTCATTGGGGGATTTTTGCACACTCAAGATATTGTTGAGTGTGGCCTTCCCTTCATGACACTTTTCCAAGTCTTTCTTCAAAGAAGTGACTTGTGCCTTGAGCTCTTTGATTTCCTCTACATGGTTAGTCTCAGCACAAGCACTAGAGGAAGTATAAGCTTCATCATTAGAGAAACAAGGCAAGGAAAGCAATTCATCACAAGATGTACCAATGTTATGCATGGATGAATCATGAGGACTAGCACAGGGCAATATAGCATTTTGACTAAAAGTAGTGCTAGTATCCACATGAGGCTCACTTGATGTTACCTTAGCAATCATGGCCTCATGAGCTATCTTTATCACATTATGGGATACTAGAAGATCATCATGAGAGCTTGAGAGCTTTTCATGCCTTTCTTCCAAGTTCCCATAATTGCTAGATAGCAACTCAAGTTGAGCCCATAGCTCAACATTCTCCTTCAAAATGGATGCTTCACAAGAAATAGAGTTAGTAGCACAAGCATCCTCATTGACAACAAGAGGAGAAGGCAAGTTGGCAAGCTCTTTCAAATAGGAAGCTTTAAGTTGAGCATGAGACTCGATGAGTTTGATGAGCTCGCTCTTAATGACCCTAGAGCCATTTTCGAGGTGCTCAAAGTCCTCAAGGAGTCTAGCATGAGCAACTTCAAGCTTAGCATTTTTAGTTTTGAAATCATTGGCCACCTCAAGAGCTCTATCATGAGATTCCCTCACTCTAGATAATTCTAGAGCAAAAGTCTCCTCAAGAGATTCGGAGGTGGTTTGTTCATGTTCAAGAGCTTGAGATAGCTCCACGATCTCATTTGCATAATCACGCTCATGAGCTTCCATTCTCTCAATGGTGACCTCATGATCCTCTAGATGAGATTCCAACTCCTTAATGTATTTCTTGCCTTCAATGGCAATGGAAATTATTTCCATGAAGTTGGAACGAGCAATTTTATTTTTATGAAGAGCTTTAAAAATCATTCCCCCCTTGGTTTTTAAGGAGGCAACATTATCATTCTCTTCATAATTATCCTCATCATCATTAACATCAACATCATCATCAAGAGACATATTGGGGTTCAAGGTAGGAGATACCTTTGAAGCCTTGGCCATAAGGCAAAACGGAATAGATGATAATGTAGGATCCCTTGAGGCACCATTAAACACCGAATCTTGTTCCATGGAGTGTTGGGTTTTCTCTACATTGTTAGCACAACAATTCGAGGAAATAGATGCATTTTTATCATGGCAACAAGACATAGCAAGCATATCATCATGAGATTTAGTCAAGCAATTTCTACATGATATGCAAGGACTATCAACACAAGCATGTGAAACATTTGGAGTGCTTGAAGTGTTAAAGCCCAAAGAAGGAGCATTGCAATAATATAGTGATGAAGGATCATCCACAATAAGCATACTATCATCATTGCAATGACCAACACTACTCACCATATCATTACCTTGTGGCGAACCACATGTAGGTGAAGTAGAAGAAGTTGAGAAGACTATATGGTCGTAGGTGGAGGGAGAACAATCATCCCCACAAGTCTTGGGCACACCATATTTATCTTGAAGCTTCGTCCACAACTCATGAGCATTCCGGAACGACATGAGTTGAAATATAACTACATTGCTCAAAGCATCGAAAAGCACATTAGAAGCTTGAGATTGAGATAAGAGTTCTTCTCATCCTCTAAAGATAATCTTTGGGGATCCTTGAGGAGAAAAACCCATATCTACAATTCGCTCTAAATTTGGGTCCATGACCCTAAAGAGATTAAGCATGTGAATTACCCAAACATCAAAATTTGTGCCATCAAAACTAAGAGGGTCAGAGAATCCTAATCCCCTAGTCGACATATTTACTCTCTAGGCGGTAAAGCCAAATAAATAGAGACGAGGCTCTGATACCAATTGAAAGATCATGGATGTCGCCTAGAGGGGGGGGGTGAATAGGCGCTTTAAAATAATTACGGTTTAGGCTTGAACAAATGCGGAATAAACCTAGCGGTTAATTTGTCAAGCACAAAACCTACAACAACTAGGCTCACCTATGTGCACCAAAAACTTATACTAAGCAAGATAAGCAACTAAGTGATAGCAAGATATATGACAAGAAACAATATGGCTATCAAAAAGTAAAGTGCATAAGTAAAGGGCTCGTGTAAGAGATATACCGAAGTTCACACCCTTGCAGATGCTAATCTCCGTTTGGAGCGGTGTGGAGGCACAATGCTCCCCAAGAAGCCACTAGGGCCACTGTAATCTCCTCACGCCCTCTCACAATGCAAGATGCCGTGATTCCACTAAGGGACCCTTGAGGGCGGTCACCGAACCCGTACACTTTGGAAACCCTTGGGGGCGGTCACCGAACCCGTCAAAATGCTCGGGGCGATCTCCACAACCTAATTGGAGACCCCAATGCTTGCCCGGAGCTTTACACCATAATGATTGAGCTCTGAACAAAACCAACCGTCTAGGGCGCCCAAGCACCCAAGAGGAACAAGCTCAAGGGTACCAAGCACCCAAGAGTAATAAGCTTCTCAACTTGTAAATTCCACATATCACCGTGGAGAACTCAAACCGATGCACCAAATGCAATGGCAAGGGCACACGGAGTGTCCAAGTCCTTCTCTCCCAAATCCCACCAAAGCAACTAATGCTAGGGAGGAAAGTGACAGGAAGAATGAAAGAAGAACATGAAGAACTCCAAGATCTAGATCCAAGGGGTTCCCCTCACTTAGAGGAGAAATTGATTGATGGGAATGTGGATCTAGATCTCCTCTCTCTTTTCCCCCAAAACTAGCAAGAATCCATGGAGGGATTGAGAGATAGCAAGCTCGAAGAAGGTCAACAATGGGGGAATAACATGAGCTCAAAGGATAAGGTTCATTGGGGAAGATGACCACCTTTTAAAGGTGGGGAAAAATCTAACTGTTATGCTCACAGCCCTCATAGAGCGGTACTACCGCTTGACCTCACGGTACTACCGCTAGGGGTAGCGGTACTACCTCAAAGGGTAGCGGTACTACTGCTTGCGAGCGGTACTAAAAAAATACAACCGTGCTTACCACCACTGGACTTGTGACGAGATTTTGGTCCGGAGTGGTACTATCTTTGTAGTAGCCGCGGTAGTACCGGTCTGGAGCAGTAGTAAAAAATTACATCCACTCCTGTCTGCAATAGTACCGCTGCAGCCTTTTCAGAACACCAAAACTGCCACAACTTCTGCAAACGGACTCCGAATTCGATGAAACCAAGTTTGTTGGAAAGCTAGCTACAAGGGCTAACACAATCTTGATAGAAATAACAATAAGAAGGAAATTAGAAAAGGCCCAATAGAAAATGGTGAGAAACCTTCTTCGAATAAGATCGGTAAAACCTCCAGCACCGAAAACGCAATAGAAGAGGCATATGAAATCCGTTTTTGAAGTACAAGAGCTTGTCATGGAGATAACCACAAGCTCTAGAACCTCAGAAGACAAAACAAATAAGAATCAAGAAAGATGATGCAAGGATGCAATGGTTTGAGCTCTCGATGAACGATACGATCAAGCTACTCACTTGAGAGCCCCCCTTGATAGTATGACTACTATAACCCGGTCTCCACACTACCACCATGAGACCGGAAAAACAGAAAAGCTATCATGGGCAAACCTTTGCCTTGTGCATGATCCACTTGAGCTAGATGATGACGATCTTGTCCTCCTCAAGATGGACCACCTGTCTTGATTGCGTTGGGTCAATGAAGACAAGATGATTGCTCCCTCATACTCCACTATGGGTGTCGGGGGTTGGGTGTGACATATTCCAACGGATGGCTTATCATGGTGGGAGCGAGTAGAACGTCGCCGGTGCCCGGAAGCGGGATGAGGCGTAGACATGAATGCCGGCATACTTTACCCAGGTTCGGGGCTCTCCTAGGAGATAACACCCCTAGTCCTGCTCTGCGGGGTCTCCGCATGATCACTAAGGCACAAGTGATACAAAGGTGCTCCTTGAGCTGTATGCTAGAGGTAGAAGAAGGCAAGGCTAGCTCTCTTCTTGCTCTAGGGGAGTGGCTAGTTCTAATGGAGTGGGAACCCTTTGCATGGGTGCCCTGGGGGGTTTATATAGGCCTACCCCCCAGGGGTACAATGGTAATCCGGCCGGGTGCTGGGCCCGGCTGTCAGTGTCTCCGGCCTCCGGCTTCTCCACCGACTAATGGGGCCCGCCACCTGGTTGGCCCCGCCGGCTGGTCTGGTACGGAGCCGACAGGCCGCTCCCGCCGCTAGCGGGTCTAGTTGGTGGCTGCTCACTGTAGCCGTGCTGCTAATGACGCGGGCTTGGTCAGCTCAGTGTGGCTACAGTCCCGCCGCCCAGTGGGAGATCACTGTAGCCACACCTGGTCTCATCAGGTTAATGGCGCACTTGCTTCGAGGGAAGGGACGGCCGCCTGCTAGAGGCCGGCCTTCCCCAGGTCCGACTGGTTCGGCTCCCGCCATCTTCCGATATGTCACTGCCCGATAGGGCCCGCAGCCTGCGGGCCGTACCGACAGGTCGTCGTGGGGAACAGGGCTCCGCCCGTCCGGAATGACATCAGGGGGGAGTGGCAATAGTGCCACATCGTGTGGAGATCTCCGCCTGTACGGGGCACTGTGGCCACGCCCAGCCCAAGATTCGGGGGCGAGGGGCTCCACTATAGCCACGCTCTATCTTGTCCTCCTGATGGGGGCACAGACTCTGAGGGCACTAGGTGGCCGCCTGCACGACGCCGTCCTCTCTAGAGGCCAGCTGACTGGAGCCGGCCGCTCTTGGTGCCATATGCTGGTGGTTGGCCGTCCTCTGGTGGCTGGCCGTTGAGCCAGCCGGCCTCCATAGGGTGGAGCTTCAGCTTAGGACACTACGGGGCGAAGCCGGCCCAAAGTTTTGACAAGTTCAGGGACTCGGGTGAGGCTACCCGTAGCCCATTACTCCGACAGTAGTCCCCGAAGCCGGTGAGACATTGTGGTCGAGGGGCCACGAAGTCTCAACGGCTTCCCTCCTCACTGAGCTTCGGGAGAATGTTCGATCCGCCTTGTGGTGCGCCTACTGCTGGAGTTGGCTTTGACAAGGCGGGATCGTCGACCGAGTTTGAACTCTGAGGCGGGAAAACAGGTGGCGTGCCTGCTAATCTTCCCAGGGCCGCCGCCCGCCACAAGCACGCCACGCAGCGCACGCCAGCCCGGCCAACCTGCCACCCCACGCTCTCGATGGGACATGATAGTGGGCCAAGCCTACCACTACCTAGCCTCGGCACGCGGGCGGATCCGCTGTGCCGAGGTGGGCGGTTGCGATTCCCACGAGCGTTCAAGGCACAATAAGTTGGCGCGGTAATCGGGGGGTCGTGGGCGCATTTAATCCCACGATCCCACGCCCTGCCCCCGGCTTCGTAGCCCGAGGGATATAAGTAGGGGGAGGGAGGGGTGCGGCGGAGCACGCGCACCCCCTCCCACACTCTCTTCCTCCTGTTGCTCTCTCCGCCATTGCTGCTGTCGCCGCTCCGTGCTTGCCGTGGTGCTGCCGCCGTTCGCCGCCGCCGTGCTCCTCCTTCCTTCGCAGCCCCGCTTGAAGCCACGGCGTGCGAGAAGGACGGCGACTGGGATGGCTCAACGGTGATTGAAGACCACATCTCCTTCCTCTGAGACACGCGCCGGATGCCCAACACAGCGTTCGTCAAGGCGCAGGTGCCGCCGACGGAGTAGATTTCGCCGGCGCCGAAGGGGAACGAGCGGGTTGTCTTCTGCTCGCACTTTCTCTACGGCTTCGGCCTTCCGGTGAGCGGCTTCCTCTGCTCGTTCCTCAACTTCAACCATCTCCAACCGCATCATCTGACGCACCGTGACCCTGCTCTCCGCCTTCGTCACGGTGTGCGAGGGCTACCTCGGCATCCTCCCCACACTCGAGATGTGGGGAGCATTCTTCTATGGCAAGCTCGGAACCTCCACCAAGAACATGGCGGCTGAGTGCGGCGGATTCGTCGTCGTGCGCCGGCCGGCGAAGAGGAATGCCTTCCCCATCATCAAGCTGTCACAGTCAGTAAAACTATGGCAGCAGTCTTATTTTTATGTCGAGAATGTTGATCCGGTTGTCGACTTCATCAACCTTCGTCCCAACTGGGGCTACAAGACGAAGCCGATGTCGGTGGACGCGGCAGCCGCCATCCGCCAACTCTGGGTGCTCCAGGAGTCGGAGGGCCACGTGGCCTTCGACCTCCTCATCGCCTTCGTCGAGCGCCGGGTCCTCCCGCTCCAGGGCAGCCCTCATCTGATCTGTCGGATGAGCGGGCACCACGACCCGAGCAGGTTGTGCGCGAGGGAGATCCCGACTGCTGAGGTCGCGAGGATGGTGAACAAGATCTCCAACCTCAAGGTGTCGGAGGGAGATTGACGGTTCGGGAAGCGGCCGTATTCTCGTGACGACCCGCCGCCTGCCATAAGTCCCTTGATTTCTTCTTTAGCTCTGACTTTTAGTCTTGTTCCCTGTGTGAAGCAACTCATTTTCTGGACCGCAGATTTATATGTTTGAGGCGACGGCCGCCATCATGGGGCCGGGTGGTGACTACCTGCCGGACAGGGCGGTGAGCGATGTGGACGACCCCGA
This sequence comes from Triticum dicoccoides, assembly GCF_002162155.2. Taxonomy (NCBI): domain Eukaryota; kingdom Viridiplantae; phylum Streptophyta; class Magnoliopsida; order Poales; family Poaceae; genus Triticum; species Triticum dicoccoides. The sequence goes on from NC_041387.1 coordinate 378,672,980, forward strand.
CTTGGGGGCAGCCGCCTTGGCGGACGACGCAGCAGGCGGCGGTGATGGAGCAGGCAGCTCCGAGGAGGGCGGCGGCATGGAGACCTGGCCTGACGACAACGACAGTGAAGACGAGCCGCGCCCCTCCCGGAGCACTGCCAACACCGGTGCAGGCCCCTCTACTGGGCCACCTGCCCGAGGCGGCAAGCGGAAGCTAAAGCAAGGCGCTGCCCTGTTTGGCAGCGCGCCGAAGAAGCCCAAGAACCCGGCCACGGCGACCAGGCGGAAAGAAGCCGCGACCAAGGTGTCCAAGTACCAGAGGCAGTCGAAGGTGCCAGTCATGGTGTCAGCGTAAGTATCCTTCTTACGTTTCCACCTTTTTGCCAATCTGGCTTAAAAACTTTTTTGTCTTGTCTTCCCATCTCAGGGCCCCGCTCACCCTCAAGAAGTCGGCCGCCGCCTCGGTCATCAGGTCGGCGGAGACCTCCACCACCAGCTGGCGGATCGACCCGGCCGCCGACCTCCGGGAGGCGCAGGAGCGGAACATGCGGGAGGCGCGTGAGGAAGAGGCCGACCATCTAGCGAAGGCGGAGGTGGACAAGGCCGCCGCATCTGCGGCGAGGAAGCAGGCGCAGGCAGAGGCCGACGCCGCGGAAAAGGAGCGGCTTGTAGAGGCTGGACGCCTCTAGGAGCCGCTGCTTGTGACTCCTCTGAACTCCGCGCCACCTCCGTGGAGTTTGTGGCGACGACTGGAGGAGCTGGCGACGAGCAGCCGATCATGGAGAGGGAGGGCAGCGACGTGGCCATGTCGGACGTCATCGTGCCGCCGCCACCACCAACCAGCGGAACACAGGACGAGCAGCCAGCCGCTCCGCCGGTGCCACCAGCCGGGGACGTAGTGATGACGGACCTGACTCCTGAGGTCTGCACACCCGCGCGTCGCCATCTCGCGAAGGCGGCCTCGGCACCGCGGCCACTGGAGGCCAGTGCCGCGAGCTCATCGGTCCCCGACATTGAAGCGACCAGCTCTGCGCCCGCTGGCTGGGTACACGGAGGTGGGACGGGCGCCCTGGCCCAGGCGTCCCTTGATGTCCAGGCCAAACTCCGGGCCGAAGCCGAAGCCCTCAAGCGATGCAACAAGGTGTTCCTGGAGTCACGGGCAGCCATCCACGTAAGTTTCCTTTGCTTCTCTTTATTTTAATCTTCTTGCTTTCTTCGTGGGGGCGCGCAAGCGCACCCACTGGGTGTAGTCCCCAAGTTTTGGGCCGGCTGCTGAGCAGGCGGCCCGGAACTTTAACTTGCAGGTGCCAAATGCTGACTTTATCTAATATCCCTTTCGCAGGACTACCACAATCTTCGCGCGGTCACCTTCAACTCCAGGGTTCGGGAGTTGGAGACGCGGACCGCCCACTTGTCCGAGAGCCGGAGTAAGCTTCGATTTCCTTTCTTCGCGGGGGCGCGCTGGCGCACCCGCGGGCTGTAGTCCCCGAGGTTCAGGCCGACTGCTGTGCAGTCGGGCCGAATCTTCCCAGTGACTTTATTTTTGTTGGCAACTTCTTCTCTGCGGGGCGCGATAGCGCACCCGCGGGCTATAGTCCCCGAGATTCGGGCCGACTGCTGAGCAGTCGGGCCGGATCTCCCCGACAACTACATCCCTCTTTGTTATTTGGCTGATACTCTTTCTTCTTTCTTTTTACAGAGGCATAGCAACTGGGTGAAGCCAACACCGCCCTGCGCGGCAAGGAGGCAGAGTGCAGCAAGCTGGCCGAGGAGCGTGACCGGCTGGTCACTCAGCTCGCGGAGCAGGCGGAGGCCCTCAAGATGGCTCAGAGGGAGGAGAAGGCGAAGGAGACCGACCTCCTCGCCGAGTTCAAGATCGAGCACTCCGCCTGGGCCGACAAGGAGGCGCAGATGACGGGTGTTTCAGCAGCATCAAAGACTTGGTCGATGGTGAGCTTCATTTTCTTTGTTTCTTGTTTTGAGCTGTCGGCCCTTGTCTAGGCCGACTGCTAGTTTCTGACTTTGGCTTTCCTTGCCTTCTGTCCGAGCAGACTTCTTCCCGGGCCATCCCATTGCTGCGAACCAGATCATCGAGGCCCAGTGTGTCACGCCCAATATGCGACACTATCCTAAAGAGACTCGAAGGTCCCACCAAGGATAGAACCGCATATTAAAACACTTTTGCAAGGTGGATATCATTACATCAACATTACATAAAAGATGGGGATACATGCAAGAGGCATTCAATGCCACACGAATACAACATCGTCATACATAATAGCACCATCCGTTTACGGATGAAACATAAACAGAAACTCAAACAATATCCACCCTGCTAGCCCAGGCTGCCGACCTGGAACCTATCCCCTGATCGAAGAAGAAGCAGAAGAAGAACTCCAAAACAAGCAAACATCGCTCTCGCGTCATGATCGTCACAGAACCTGTACCTGCAACTGTTGTTGTAGTAATCTGTGAGCCATGAGGACTCATCAATCCCATTACCATGGGTATCAAGACTAGCAAAGCTTAATGGGAAAGGAAGGGGTAAAGTGGTGAGGTTGCAGCAGAGACTAAGCATATATGGTGGCTAACATACGAAAATAAGAGCGAGAAGAGAGCAAACGGAACGGTCGTGAAGCTAGCAATGATCAAGAAGTGATCCTGAACTCCTACTTACGTCAGACATAACCCAAAACCGTGTTCACTTCCCGGACTCCGCCGAAAAGAGACCATCACGGCTACACACGCGATTGATGCGTTTTAATTCGGATCTGGTGACAAGTTATCTACAACCGAACATTAACAAATTCCCATCTGCCCATAACCGCGGGCATGGCTTTCGAAAGTTTATACCCTGCAGGGGTGTCCCAACTTAGCCCATGATAAGCTCTCGCGATCAATGAAGGATATACCTTCTCCCAGGAAGACCCAATCAGACTCGGAATCCCGGTTTACAAGACATTTCGACAATGGTAAAACAAGACCAGGAAAGCCGCCCGATGTGCCGACAAATCCCGATAGGAGATGCACATATCTCGTTCTCAGGGCACACCAGATGAACACTACGCACAACTAAAACCAGCCCTCAAGTTGCCCCGAGGTGGCGCTGCAAGTGGCTCTAGTTTGGACCAACACTCGAAGGAGCACTGG